>NC_057727.1:26153498-26157284 GCF_004010195.1 Chiloscyllium plagiosum
CTTTTCCACCTATCCACTCCACCCTCTCCTCCCTGACCTATCACCTTCATCCCCTCCCCCACTCACCTATTGTACTCAATGCTACTCTCTCCCCACCCCCACCCTCCTCTAGCTTGTCTCTCCACCCTTCAGGCTCACTGCCTTTATTCCTGATGAAGGGCTTTTGCCCAAAACGTCGATTTTACTGCTCCTCGGATGCTGCCTGAACTGCTGTGCTCTTCCAGCACCACTAATCCAGAATTAAAGTGATATAGTCTGTTCACAATTAAATTATGTTGACCGTTCACAATTTAAATGCTATTTAAATTACTTCTATCTTCTGTAAAATACTCTTAAATGAAATTTGTCTCATATGTTATACACTAGCCATGTGTGATTTATTTGGAATTGAGATGCAACTAATCATTTCAGATTATTTATGAAAAAAAAATTGACAGTTATTAGGTGTGATCTTAACTCTTATTCTCCGATGTGTGTAGTTTTATAATTTTTCTGTTTTTGTTGATGAAGGTCTTAACAAATACTGTGTAAGCAAGTGGTTGTGTGTGGAATTTAGTGCCAACATTTTTGAGTATTTGTCAACATAGTGTGCAACATATGTGAAATATCCTTACTTTGGTGCCATTGAAACACCAGCAACATTGTGTGATAAGGGCAGCCGTCATTGTGGTCACCTCGGCCAACTAGAATTACAAATCTAGAACAACAGAAAGAAAGCAAACATCACCATTCACAAGTCATTCCATCAACGTAGGTCAGGACAAAGGACAAACTGCATCCAACAGCATTTTAGATTCAGAGTAATGGCAGGTCTGATGTATTGAGATGTGGAAGTCAACATCTGTAGCAATTACTTAATAAAGTTAAAGTTCCACTTACTGTTGGGAAGAAATAGAGAAGCAGCACTGAGATGTGATGTTTCTAATAGATTAGTACTAGATTTTTAAATTTCGATGAACAAAAATACTGAGTTTCTTTATACTGAATTGAAAATATTTAATTAAATACATATATAAAGCATTTTAGTGTAATATGTTTTGAACTAAGGTTACAGCATGTGACTCAAGCATTATCATCCTCGTTACCCCTGTACTAGTTGGTGATTTCTGTTGGACAACACAATTTTAAATGGCTTTATTGATCCTTTGATCAAGACAGTGATCAAATGGTCAAGCCATAAATTACATTTTGTCAGTCAATTTAAAACCAAATAAATAACATTGCTGATGAGTCCTGTATTGGACTCTGCATGGGGTCTCATTCTTGTTATTTTAAGCCCAGCCCAAATCAGTTTCAATACTGTGTCCATTTTCTGTATTGATTTGATTAATAATCCTGTTACTACCATCAAATTGATTCTCAGTGCTAAAATTTGCTTTCTGGGGGCAAGGCAATATTTGTTTCATTTTGAATCATTCGATATAGTAACATCTGCTATGGTGTGAACTACTAACGTTGAAATCACTTGCAGAAGTATCTGTCCAGATGATGGATTAAATTGAAGGGGACAATAGTGGGTGCCAACATATCCTTGTAATAACAAAGGGCAACATTGCTTTGGGCTTTATTGACATTATTCCACGGGAACTAAGGTGTGTCATGAAGTACCATGAAGCTTTCGAAGAATGTAGGTGCCTGGAGGTCTGAATTTTTCTTGCTTGGGGCTTGGCTACCTGTCATACCATTTTTGTCAGAAGTGGAGATATAAGTCATCTAATAGTATTCAGATAGTTCCAAGTGGTAGTTCTGAGTTATTGTAAATTACATTTGATGTCCTGAAGACTGGTGGCGAGACTTCATCAAGCAGAAAAATCCTAGTAGACATTTGACAGAGTTCAGTGTAGAATATAAGTCTTTGCTAGAATGTACTGCAAGAGAAGGTTCAACTGGCTTCGTGCTTTCTGGCTTGGGCTGTTGCATTTAAAGCTCCTGTATTACTGACGGTATCACTTATGGTGCCCTAGCAAGGCCAAGACTTTGATTCTTTGTACCTAAAGTAAAGATGGGTCTGTACATTTATGCCTATTGCTGAAAAGAGTTCTATTCAAATGATAGATTATTTCTTTTCATCACTCAATTAATTTTGAACTCTGCAATTTCCCTGCCATCTTAAAATACTGCGAGTGATTCAATATGACAATTAAATGTTGAATCAAGAAGCCCCCATCATGGATCTGCCAATTTTTTGAAAACGTTTAATCAACTTTGCTTTGTTGTTATGCAGCTATTAAATTCCAATCTTCAATTGGAGACTCTGGATGGAAGCATTTCATTTGCAAGAGAAGACATCTTGGAAGCGTTCAGATTACCAACATAATTTGTTCGCTTCATATGGATAGGTTGATATTAATAGGACAATTATTTTGTTGTCATTGAAAGGTCAGGCTGAATCTTGAGGCTTTGTGGGTCTCACCAAAGATGAGAGATCCATGCTGTCTCTTTTCAAGAAGGCTCACTAAACCACACGCTAATCAGGCAGTGGCAAAGCTAGTGAAGGGCCTCCTCTCATAACCAAGACACTGAGAGCTAAAGTTTCACCTACTGAGAACTGGCCAATCAGTGGCTAGCAAATCTTGTACTCAACAACGCCACTGGTTGCTGCAAGAAGGACAGGTGCTGGATTCCCAGCTTCACTAGAGCAACTAGGCGACAAGTTGTAATATGAAGGTAAAGAGGGGTTTTCATTGGCTGGGAATCACAGAGAGGTGCAGGAAGTCAACAACAAAGGCAGGTAGTGTATCTGTCAGCAGGCCCTTTGTCATTAGGCCATGCATGTTGCATTGATACAGACCTGCCCACCACTGGGTTAATGCCAGCAGTAACGGGAGGCTGACCAGGGTGAGATGCTGGGCCATTTGCCTTCCTGTCCAGAACTGAATTCTGGTGGAACCAGGAGAGCAGCAAGGTTTAGGTGTGCTATCACCCCACTTAATTATATGCCCTTCCTTTGTCCAAGCTCACCACCAGTAGGAGCAAAATATTCTGCCCATCAACATGATTAATATGATGTGTATTTGCTGGGAATTTATGTGGGTTCCATTTTCTTTTTGTCTGTTTTGACAATTTGCTATTCAGAAAAATGGCCAAATTAAATTGTAGTGGCCTAGAGTAACAAATCTTTTGAGGAATGCATGCTATCTGCTCCCAAAGGATATATGGCAATAAATTTCCTGTGACAAACTTAATGATAGGGTTTCATTATGATAAAATGTTTGAACTTGTCTTAAACAAAACAGTGTTAGTTTAGAAAAAACAGACCATAGTTTTTTTTTCTGTTGAGTCTTTCCCAACAAAATGAATCCTGATTGCGGCAGCCATTTTTCTTGCTGTTGTGTCTCAGGATTCAGTATGGAATCTTGGTGAGGTAAATTGTTACATTACAAATATTCATATACAAAAGGTGAAAATCTCACTCTGCTAATATACACTTCCATTTAGTTTATTAGCAGATGTTTGCCTCCATGGTTAACTGCCTCAATAGCTAGAAGTCAATGTATGATTGATGGTTCCTTTTTGTAAAAGCCAAATATTTTTTCAATGGTGATATAGTGGCTGTATCCTCCTCTAGCATAACAACGTTGAAAAATTTCTGCTATATTCCAAATCAAGCTCTTGCATTTTTCTTGCTTTAAGATTGGTAAGTGTGTCTTCAGTCACCTCGGCCTCAAATCTGAAATTTCATTTCTAAACTGACCTACCTGTCTATTTCTTTCTCCTCCTTTAAAATGCTCCTTAAAATCTATCTTTTTAACCAAGCCTTTAGTTACTTGTCCTCCTATTTTGCAT
>NC_057727.1:26158964-26197386 GCF_004010195.1 Chiloscyllium plagiosum
ACAAAAATTGGACAGCTTTCAGATTTGGGCTGGTAAGTGGCCAGTAATATCAATGCCTCATAAGTACCAAGCAATGTCCACCCTCAATTAAAGATAATCCAGCATTTTCCCTGAAATTCAATGGCAATAATATTGCTGAACCCCAACTGACAATATCCTGAACCTTCATGATTTGTGGCTGCCCCTCGGTTCAAGGATGATGTCTACTCAATGTTATGAGTTTCTGCCATGTGTCTTCATGCTACTGAACAAGCTTATTCTTGACCTGCAGAACTTTAATATTGAATTCATAAGTACCATTCATTGTAAAGGCAACAGGGGGACTTAATGACATAAGGTTAGGACCACCCAACAGTGTTGTGTTGTAGAGCATATTCTTATAACCTGCAAATAGTTGCAGAGATGTAATAAACTACATCTCATTTATTCTACAAGACTCTTCTCATTTGACCAAATGGTGGCTACCGTCATACAGATGAGACTATGAATACCCATACAGAATCTACATGCTTTGAAGATATAAATGTCAGCTAACACAACATTAGTATTTATTCTCTTTCTCCCATGGAATATAGAGATTGAGGCAGAGGCATTGCTGATGGAATTCCTCTAGCTCTCTATGTGTTGCTGATAGTCTTTGTGTCACTGCAATACAGGACTATGGTGATGATGACTGTTCATTATATGAGGACTTTTATTACTTGAAGAGCTCTTTTTTCTCAATATCACATTGCCATAATTTGAGGAAAGGTGAACTGGCACAGATATTATGGTATTGGGTTTTTTTGTCAATGGTGGCCTTGTGAGTGAGGTTCTGGATCAATGGTGCTGGAAGCTCTTTTTTCTCAATATCACATTGCCATAATTTGAGGAAAGGTGAACTGGCACAGATATTATGGTATTGGGTTTTTTTGTCAATGGTGTCCTTGTGAGTGAGATTCTGGATCAATGGTGCTGGAAGAGCACAGCAGTTCAGGCAGCATCGAGGAGCTTCAGCAAAATCGACGTTTCGGGCAAAAGCCTCCACCCTCTCCTCCCTGACCTATCACCTTCATCTCCTCCCCCACTGACCTATTGTACTCTATGCTACTCCCTCCCCACCCCCACCCTCCTCTAGCTTATCTCTCCATGCTTCAGGCTCTCTGCCTTTATTCCTGATGAAGGGCTTTTGCCCGAAACGTCGATTTTGCTGAAGCTCCTCGGATGCTGCCTGAACTGCTGTGCTCTTCCAGCACCATTGATACAGAATCTGGTTTCCAGCATCTGCAGTCATTGTTTTTACCTTGTGAGTGAGGTGGCTGCCAAAGCATAGGATGTGCTCAATATATGTCTTAGTCTCCCCTCTACATATATGGGAGGTGGAATATTGGGCTGGCCAGGTGTGTGTGTTAAAATGAGTTTTGTTTCTACAATACTCAAGAATGATTTGTGCTTTCTTGTGTGTAAAATTAAAGAAATTGAGCGTGTGTTGTAAGTTTGACACAGTGTGGGTATTAATTCTACAGTCATGTGCAAAGTGTGGATCATATATGTATATGGTGGTCAGTTTAGATTTGACATGGAATCGGCTAGCTGGCTGGCATTTAATATTGATGCCAAAGGGCTTTTCAACTTCCTGAGCTGGATAGCCGCTTTTGGGTAGATTGTAAATAGCATGTAGTGCAAGTATTCCTGACAGAGGATGGTGGTGGAGGGTTGCTCTTCAGACTGGAGGCCTGTAATCAGCAGAATACCGCAAGGATTGGTGCTTGGTCCACTGATTTTTTCATTTCAATGTGAATATAGGAAGTATGGTCAGTAAGTTTGCAGATGACACTAAAATTGATGGTATAGTGGATAGTGAATGTGAGGTGCTGCATTTTGGTAATGCAAATCAGGGTTGGAGTTATACACTTAATGATAAGGTCCTTCGGGGAATGTTGCCAAACAAAGAGACCTTGGGGTGCAGGTTCATAGTTACTTGAAAGTGGAGTCACAGGTAGACAGGTTGGTGAAGAAGGCGTTTGGTATGTTTGCCTTTATTGGTCAGTGCATTGAATATAGGAGTTGGGAGGTCATGTTGTAGCTGTATAAAACATTGGTTAGGCCACTTTTGGATTACTGCGTGCACTTCTGGTCTCTCTGCTACAGGAAGGATGTTGTGAAAATTGAAAGGACTCAGAAAAGATTTACAAGGCTGTTTCCAAGATTGGAGGGTTTGATCTATAGGAAAATAGCTGGGGCTGTTTTCCATGGAGCATTCGAGGGTGAAGGGTGACTTTATAGAGATTTATAAAATCATAAGGGCCATGAAAAGCCAAGGTCTTTTCCCTGGGGTGGGGGAGTCCAAACCTGGAGGGCAAAGGTTTAAGGTAAGAGGGGAAAGATTTACAAGAGACCTAAGGGACATTTTGTCACACAGAACATGGTGCATGTATGGAATGTGCTGCCAGAGGAAGTGGTGGAGGCTGGTACAATTACAACATTTAAAAGGCATTTGGATGGGTATATGAATAGGAAGGGTTTAGAGGGATATGGACCAAATGCTGGCAAATGGGGCTAGATTAATTTAGAATATATGGTCGACACAGATGAGTTGGACTGAAGGGTCTGTTTCCCTACTGTATATCTCTATGACTCTGTGACTATGACTATTGAACCCACAGATTTACTGCCCAATTAGATTGACTGGCAGCTGTCAGTAATGAGGCTTCTTGTCCCTAAGGGATAGAAGTTCCACTCTAACCTTATAAAAACCATCCCCATCTCCAAGGCATAAGTCAGGTGTGATGAAATTCTCCCCACTTTCTTGGATGACTGAAATGTCAACAGTATTCAGGAAGCTCAATACAATCCAAGAAAAAGCAGTCTATTTGATTGACACCCAAACCAGCACCTTAATCATTCACTCCCTCCACCATTGATGCACAGTAGCATCAACGCACAGCAGATATAAAAATCCCTGCACCCATTACACTTTGGTTGGCATCTTCCAAACAGCCAAGTGGAAGTATAAGGGTAACAGAACTCCACCATCTGCACTTTGGCCTCCCAGCACACAGCATCTGATGGGGAGCTTTCACATTGTCCCTTCACTGCCATTAGTCAAGTCTTGGAACCCCCTACCTAACAGACATGTGGTTGTTCATGTATCAGATGGATGGCAATGGTCCTACAAAGTGGTTCCCCACCACTATCTCAAGGGCAATCAGCAGTGTCCATTGTCACTCACAGTCACATCCCATAAAAGAATTAAGAAAATTAGACATGGTTTATGAATGTGCAATTTTGGAAACTTTTCCAATTTAAAGGTACATTACATTGATGCAAAAATTTGAATTAAAAGAAACAGAAACCATAAAACAAGTCTGGCAAGATCCATGATAATGCAAATGCAAAACTAAAGGTCCAGAGCTGAACCATATTTAGTGATATGAGGCTTTACTGTCCAAGGTGTAAATTGAGCAGCTCTTGTACTATGTACATGCCATGGGAATGTGGAGAGCTTACTACTTTGGCAATTAGGGTGAATCTTCCCAGGCTGTAATACATTGTTTCTGCTTCTCAGCCATTACTGGCATTGCTTCCTGATCTGGTAAACAGTGTTTGGGATGAGGATTTGCTGTCTACATGACACGTTAATGCCTAATGTTCATAAAGAACATGTATGTCTCACAGGGGTCTTTTACCCCATGCTATAGACATGTCTACAGAAGACTGTCATCTTTGAAGGGCCTCACATCATTAAAAAGTAAAGCTCCCCCCCATCCCCCAGAAGGAAACATTTACAAGCCCATTCCAAATCTGATGGCAGCCATCTCGCGTTTCATTGCTTACTTAGTATTTATAGAATGATAGAAGGAAACAGTATTTGCTTCTCAGGTAACAAGTCCCAGGCTCAGCCTCTTACTCATGGTAAGTCTCCAAATGTACACAGTCCCTCTTTGGTAGAAGCCAGAAGTGCCAAATGGATGATCTATATCCAGTGGTCCCCAGCATCACAGATGCCAGTCTTCAGCCAAATCAATTCACTTCAAGTCATATCAAGAAACTGGTGGAGGCAGTGGATACTGCAGAGGCTATGGGGCCTCACAACATTCTGGCAATGATACTGAAGGCTTGTGCTCCAGAACTTGTCACTCTCCTAGCCAAGCTTTTCAAGTACAGTTACAATACTGGCATCAACCTGACAATGCGGAAAATTGCCCAAGTATGTCCTGTACACAAATAGAAAGACAAGTCCAGCTTGGAAAATTACCGTCCCATCAGTCTGCTCTTGACCATCAGTAAGGTGATGGGAGGTGTTATCAACAGTGCTATCAAGCAGCACTTGCTCAATAATAACCTGCTCAATGAAACCCAATTTGGGTTCTGCCAGGACCATTCCGATCCTTATTACAGCCTTGGATCAAACATGGACAAAAAGCTGAAATCTAGAGGTGAGGTGAGAATGACACCTCTTGATATCAAGGCTGCATTCAACTGAGTGTGACATCAAGGAGCCCTAACAAAATTAGAATCATTGCCTATCAGGGGGAGAACTCTCTGCTGGTTGGAGTCATACCTGGCACATAGGAAGCGATGGCCTAGCAGTATTATCACTTGACTGTTGACCCAGGTAATGTTCTTGGGACCCATATTCAAAGCCCACTATGGTGGAATTTGAATTTAATAAAATTCTCGAATTAAGAGTCTAATGATGACCTTGAATCCATTATTGATTGTCAGAAAAACCAAACTGGTTCACTAATGTCGTTTAGGGAAGGAAACTGTCATCCTTACTTGGTCTGGCCTACATGAGACTCCAGATCCATAGCAATGCGGTTGATTCTTAATTGCCTCTGGGTAATTAAGGATGGGTAATAAATGCTGGCTTGACCAGTGACACCCTCATCATATGAATGAATAAAGAAAAAGCATCGGTTATGGTTATTAGAGGTCAATCATCTCAGCTCCAGGACATCTCTGCAGGAGTTCCTCAGAGTAATATTCTAGGGCCAACCATCTTTAGCTGCTTCATCAATGACCTTCCCTCCATCGTAAAGTCAGAAATGGGGAGGTTGTCCGATAATTGCACAACATGCAGCACCATTTGCAACTCCTCAGATACTGAAGCAGTCCACGCTCAAATGCAACAAGATCTGGACAATATCTTGGCTTGGATTGACAAGTGGCAAGTAACATCTGCATCACGTAAATGCCAGGTAATGACACAAAAATAGGGGAAAACCAAGTTGTGAAAGGGATACAACCAATTTACAGAATGAAATTTTAGTTCAAGTTAGTGGGCAAAAAATTGGCAATTGGAGTGTAATATGGGAAAATGTGAAGATGTTCATTTTGGATAGGAGAACAAAAGAACTGATTTAAATGGAGGAAAGCTGCAATGCAGATGGACTTGGGGATACTTGTGCACAAAACACAGAAAGCAAGCACATAGGTGCAGCATGTAATCAGGAAGTCTAGTGGAATGTTGGCCCTTATTTCAAAGCGGTTGGAGCATAAGGGTAAGGAAGTCTTATTACAACTGTATAAGGTACTGGTGAGACCAAATCTGGAGTACAGTGAGCAGATTTGGTCCCCTTATTTAAGGTAAGATGTTGTTTCATTGGAGGCAGTTCAGAGAAGGATAATCTCGGGTATGAAGGAGCTGTCTGATGAGCAAATGTTAAACAGGCTAGGACTCCACTCATTGGAGTTTAGAAGAAAGAGAAGTGATCTCACTGAAACATAAAGGATTCTTAATGGGCTTGACAGGGTAAATGCTGAGTGAATGGGAGAGTCTTGGACCAGAGGGCATAGTTTCAGAACAAAAGACTGACAATTTAAGATTGAGATGAGGAGGAATTTCTCCTCTCAGATGTTTGGAAGTCTGTGGAACTCCTTGCCACTGAGAGCTGTTGGGATAGAGTCGTCATGTATAATTAAGGCTGACATTATTAGATTCTTGTTCAGTAGGCTAATCAAGGGCTATGGGGAATAGGCAAGAAAGTGGATTTAAGGAATGCTGGATCCTATTGAATGGTAGAGCAGACTCGAAGGGCCGAATATCCTACTCCTGTTCCTATTTCTTATGGTCTTATAATTTAATGTCTTAGCCAAATGACAGTATCTCAGCCAATGAAACATTCTTTCAAAATTGTGTCAACTGTTCGCTTGGATAAGATGCTTTCTAATCATTCCAAGATGACCATATAAACCGCAAACACTTGGCTGGATAGGATGGGTACGGGGGATGAAAAGCAGTTAATATTCTCCCCATTTCATTTTTTTGTTTTCACTCTCCTCACCCTGACTCAACACATTGGAATTGAGCTTTCTTTTGGATGTGATAGTTTTAATACTATCGATTTGTATTTACTGATGCAATCTTTGTTTCAATTTTGTTTAATTCCCAATTCATGTAATGGAATGGGATGTGTAATGTTATTGATCGAAGGGAAGAATACCAAAAAAAATGCAGGTTACTAGTGCACAAGAGGCATTTCATTCAAATTGAAATATTGGATCAGCGCGACCGAGCGAATGATCTTTACCCTTCTCAAGCATTTGTGATTGCCCATCATGATTATTTTATAAACAAACACTTTCAATTCATCGTGCCTTGCATTATTTTCAAACTCACTTACTTTGACGAGGAAAAAATGTTGCAATTCTATTTGAATAGAAGTGCAGTTAAATATGTAGGCATGTGAATTATAAATTCGAGTGCAGTACATTGGCGAAATCAAGGCGCAAATTGCTCAAAACTGAAAAAAAAACACACACAAAAATGTGATTACTTTGCAATAATGATGCAGAACACTGTGAGCCCAAGCAAACTATGAGAATAACCAGAACTCTCATCTCTTCTACACACTTGAAATTACTTTAGCCTTTAAATCCAGAAGTCTGAAAGCCTTAAATTGTGGTAAAAATTATAATCCATTACATAGAGTTGAGGTGTCATGAAAATGATGTGTTGCTGTACTTGCATTCTGCATAATACCTCAGACTAACTCACTGATGCATGAGTTGCATTATGTTTTCACAAAGTAGTATACAACAGAGATTGTTTGAAAAGCCTATAATGGATGTTGGAATGTAGCTATTTTGACCTATGCTTAGATTATGAACCCTGTGGTTGAGTTTGTTGCACCTAACCCTATCTTACAGTCAAAAAAGCACATTCTTGAAAGTCTTGCTGCGTTAGAACACTGAACTGGAGCCAGAAACGACTGAATGTGGCTCTAGTGGCCATCAGCAACTGGTGGTCCCACTAAGCATTTGCTGAAAGATCTGTAAAACCATAACTTCTTGAAAGCATCAGTTGTGTGGTATGAATGTACATTATTTGTACTTTGCTGTTGCACTCTAAGATCACATATTTTAGGGATCGGTTTAGTTCTTATCATTGTTCAGTCTTAGTATCAATTACACTGATTTTGGTGATTGTAGTGAGTAAATAGCATATGATTATTACATATTCAAAGGTCAGCAATATCTGTGCATCAGAACAAAACCTTTCCTACTTCCGAGAAGTTGTCAGCAGCAGGCATTAGCATGACAGTTATAATAATAGTTTATAGAGTAACTCTAGCTCAAAAAAAATGCCTTATGCACTACTCAAGGCCCTACTTTCTTCTATAGCTATTAAATATTTCCAAAACTGGCACTGGCTTCTTTATAACCTCTTTCAATGGGCTGAATTTTGCCAAAAAAATGGTTGTGATAACTTTGGGAAGTTTCATGGAAGATTCCTCTCTGTAAGTTTCATGAAATTTTATGGTGTTTACCTTATTACTTATGCACCATACACCCTGGTACTGGTCTCACACAATCTTACACTCACCAAGGGCCGGTGTGCTCACTGCTGCTGGGGTCTTCCAGGTTTCCCACTACCCAATCATTGCATAACCATTTCAGCTTATTGAAATGTATTGACTTTATTACGTATAAACTTTATTTACTTTATTTCATTTACTAAAAGTTGTTCTGAACAGTGAGGAAGATAGCTCACTCACTTATTTGCATCAATAACCATAATTAAGTGGAGATAAATTGGCTCTGTGAATTTGATCTCAGAGACCATGCCCAGTGTGGGGGAGAGATCAAGCCCAGCATGGGGGAAAGATCGGGCCCAGCTTGGGGAAGAGATCAAGCCCAGCGTGGGGTAGAGATCAGGCCCAAACTGGGGGAGAGATCACGCCCAGTGTGGGGAAGAGTTCAGGCCCAGTGTGGGGGAGAGATCAGGCCCAGCGTGGGGGCGGGATCAGGCCCAGCGTGGGGGCGGGATCAGGCCCAGGATGGAGGAGAGATCAGGCCCAGCGTGGAGGAGAGATCAGGCCCAGGGTGGGGGAGAGATCAGGCCCAGGGTGGGGGAGGGATCAAGCCCAGCATGGGGGAGAGTTCAAGCCCAGCATGGGGGAGAGATCAAGCCCAGCATGGGGGAGAGATCAAGCCCAGCATGGGGGAGAGATCAAGCCAAGCGTGGGGAGAGATTAAGCCCAGTATGGGGGAGAGATCAAGCCCAGCGTGGGGGAGAGATCAAGCCCAGCGTGGGGGAGAGATCGGGCCCAGCGTGGGGGAGAGATCAGGCCCAGCATGGGGAGAGATCAAGCCAAGTTTGGGGAGAGATCAAGCCAAGCATGGGGAGAGATCAAGCCCGGTGTGGGGGAGAGATTGGGCTCGGCTTGGGGGAGAGATCAGGCCCAGCATGGGGAGAGATCAAGCCAAGTTTGGGGAGAGATCAAGCCAAGCATGGGGAGAGATCAAGCCCGGTGTGGGGGAGAGATCGGGCTCGGCTTGGGGGAGAGATCAGGCCCAGCGTGGGGAGAGATCAGGCCCGCACTGGGAAAGCCCAGCATGGAATGACTGCAGGCCCACAGCTAAAGAAGGACTGTAATTTGGAACTTTTATCTTACTGCTTTATACTGAGAAAAACTACAATATTGAACTTTTAACTTATTTCTTTTGCTACTTTTTAACCTCAGGTTTTGTACCTAGGTACCTTGTACCTAAGATGGCGCTGTGAATTGTAAAGTTTTCACTGTACTCTTCTATTCCTGTACTTGAGTCCAAGTGACAAAAAAAACTAATTCCAATTCTCATTCAATGCCATATTTAAAGCACAGCTGTGCATTTGGTCAAATGTTGAAAGCCAGGAGTTGCCCTTTGCAATTCCAGTGGAGGAGGGATTGCACCCAAGGTGGCCGACAGACGTAAGTTTGGGTTTGTAAAGAAGAAGGTCATCCTCTTTCTTCAGGACTGCCAGAGAAGACCTGTTGAAAGACATCACATCGCACAAAAGTAGAGCCCACACCCCCACAAATGAAAAACAAAGACATTTCCTCTACCTATTTGGGTGCACTGTAAGCCATTTTTCACTTTGATTGCATCCTTGTGATTTTTGTGAGGATGGAAGATGAGACAGGTAACATTTCACAAAGTGTGTCACAGGCTCAGCCTATCAATCTGGTTAAACTCCCCCCAAATCACCATGTGCCTTTCTCCCTTGCACTTCCTGTTACTCCATCAGATTTCTTCATTCCATCTCCCCAATTTCCTCTTTGAGCCCATGGCCTACAGCTTTGCTCTGCTGATTATGCACTGTTTCCCCATTGAGGTCAGGGCGGTGTTGATAGTTTATGACAGCCACTTGCACAGTATCCCATGCACTTGCCTGTTCTATCATTATATGTTGAGCTTCCCCCTTCAACATGTTTTTACAGTCTACATCCCAGCATGCTGCTTCCAATCCCTGAAATTGATTTCCCCATCTTCCCTACCACAGCAGTGACCCCAAAAAGCATCTCTGCTGTGCAGTGAACAGACCGACTAGACTAACTGTGGCCTGTCCCACTGACCGATTTCGGGAGATGCCCTGACTAATGAGTAGTAGACTCCAAAAGATATTTGTTCAGCTGTCTGACTGATCACTCATCCCCAGACTGGTCATACTGCACTAGCCATACCCCACTCTCCAGGTAGTCATGGAACCACAGACACTGAATGCTCCAAGTAGACAACTGACCAATTCCAGGGTCCTGGACTAATATAGGATGATGAAGCCTGTGACTAGGCCAGTACCTGCTACCTAATGACAATCCGCTTGATTAGACTGAGGATGGTTCCCCATAGATTCCGAGATTTCATTGTTTGATTGCAGCGTATGCAGTGTGTTTGCTGCATAAGCTGCTGGCTCATGGTACAGGTGTGGCATTGATGTAACACAGTGCCAAACAGCAACATATCTGTTGCCTTCACTGATCATTGCTGGTGAACATGGCAAGCTGCTTGGTTTTGTGTTTGTGCTAAAAGGCAAAGCATGGGAGAGGTATAGTTGGTATCCAAATAGGCACAAAGTAAGAGAACAAGCTAATAACAGCTCAGGATTGCTTTCTGGTCCAATGCATGCAACACATGCCTGGCCCTGCACACAAAGCAGCCTGCCCACACCTCCTCCCTCACCTCTATCGAAGGCCCTAAAGGAGCCTTCCACGTCCATCAAAGTTTTACCTGTGCATCCACCAATATCATTTATTGTATCCGTTGATCCCGATGTGGTCTCCTCTACATTGGGGAGACTAGATGCCTCCTAGCAGAACACTTTAGGGAACACCTCTGGGACACCCGCACCAATCAACCACACTGCCCTGTGGCCCAACATTTCAACTCTCCCTCCCACCTCTGCCGAGGACATGGAGGTCCTGGGCCTCCTTCACCGCTGCTCACTCACCACCAGACGCCTGGAGGAAGAACGCTTCATCTTCCGCCTTGGAACACTTCAACCCCAGGGCATCAATGTGGACTTCAACAGTTTCCTCATTTCCCCTTCCCCCACCTCACCCCAGTTCCAAACTTCCAACTCAGCACTGTCCCCATGACTTGTCCTACCTGCCTATCTCCTTTTCCACCTATCCACTCCACCCTCTCCTCCCTGACCTATCACCTTCATCCCCTCCCCCACTCACCTATTATACTCTTTGCTACTTTCTCCCCACCCCCATCCTCCTCTCACTTATCTCTTCACCCTTCAGGCTCTCTGTCTGTATTCCTGATGAAGGGCTTTTGCCCGAAACGTCAATTTTACTGCTCTTCGGATGCTGCCTGAACTGCTTTGCTTTTCCAGCACCACTCTAATCTGGACTCTGGTTTCCAGCATCTGCAGTCATTGTTTTTACCCAGCAGCCTGGCAGCACCATTGCAATGAAGGTACTGGGGAGCTCCTAAGTACAGTTTTGTACTGTATTAAAGTGAGTCAAATTGTGTCATGATGATGTGGTGAGACTGGTTCTCAGTTGATACCAGCCTCCATGAATAAAGGATGCAGGTGCTCACTGACCATGGATCATACCCTGAGATACTGGTGAAAACTGGCCAATGTGGATGCCCAGAGAAGATGCTAGTGTGCTGAAGGTGCCAAGGTAGCTGCTCAGATTTTTATGTCAGGAACTGTTATTGTCTAGTTTCTCTGCACTTCTTGGAAAAAGAGAAAAGTGCACATAAATAAACCAATCATGCATGTTAATATATGCAAATCAGCCCTTGATGTTGACCAGTGACATTCTTACTCAGCTGCTGAAACTTTGGATAGGAAAACAGAATTTCTTTCACTAATATTGGGAATCCAATTTTTCAGTTCTCACCACATTTTCCCAACTAATTTGCCATTATCAATGTCCATAAGACCATAAGATGTAGGAGCAAATGTAGGCTATTTAGTCCATCGACTCTCTTCTGTCATTGAATGAGATTGGGTGGCACGGTGGTTAGCACTGCTGCCTCACAGCGCCAGAGACCCAGGTTCAATTCCCGCCTCAGGTGACTGACTGTGTGGAGTTTGCACATTCTCCCCGTGTCTGTGTGGGTTTCCTCCGGTTGCTCCGGTTTCCTCCCACAGACCAAAGATGTGCAGGTTAGGTGAATTGGCCATGCTAAGTTGCCCGTAGTGTTAGGTAAGGGATAAATGTAGGGGTATGGGTGGGTTGCGCTTCGGCGGGGCGGTGTGGACTTGTTGGGCTGAAGGGCCTGTTTCCACACTGTAAGTAATCTAATCTAATCTAATCTAATCACGGTTGACCTGATAATCCTCAATTCCATTTTCATGCCTTTTCTCTATAACCCTTGATTCGGTATCAGTTTACGTATTGGGTATAAACTCTCCTCTGACATGTGAACATCATGTGTGTGAACCAGCTTCTACAGCAAGAAACTTTCTTACTCTCCTGAGTATTTCCTATTTTGGTTTAATATTTCTGTTCATTTATCTGTTAAATTCAACCCTTTTAAATCATTTATTCACAAGATATGGATGTTGCTGAGGCCAGCATTTATTGCCAATCTCTAAGTCTCCTTAATATGATGAGCCACCTTCTCGAACCACTGCAGTAAGATAGTCCAGAATGCTGACATAGCTACAATGAAAGAAAGGTGATACATTTTCAAACCAGAATGCTGTGTAACATTCTAATGAAGAATTTTATAGAAGAATGTACCAAATCATCCAATTGCATTCTTCAGTAGCTTAATTTTCAAAACTGTAATTTCATTTGCTTTGATAAAGCAAAAAAAGTTTTTAACCAATTAATTGTAATGATTTATTGCACTAGTTTGCTAAATACATACTAAAGAACTGTATTCACTGGCTAGGAGGTAACAGTGAAAATAATGGCAATACAATTGCAGAAGAAAAAGAACAAAGCAGCTTGTATGCCTTATATATATGTAACTAGTGCAATGAAATCAGATGAAAAATAAATTTCACAATTAGGTGCTATAGATCCATAGAATAGAAACTCTTCATCAAATATAATTTTTACAATCCTTTGAAGTTATGATTTTAATAATTCATTGAAATCCAAATTAAAACTCCTTGGAAGTTTGAGAATCCTGTATCAAGAAACTTGTAACAAACTCAACTGTATCCATGATTCTGAGTTCCAGTTACCAGGAAGCTGCTGTGTAACAGTCTTAAACAATGGTGCATTTCTTCCCTTAAATTTTGCTGTTAAAGTTTAACATGGAACATTTTTCTAACATGTTGATTGCTGCTGACAAATTTGACAGTTAATAGATATGTACAATGAGAAGCATTTGTACAAAATGTGAACTTAGCCTTTGATTACGTCTGTTTTGCAGGAGATATACTGGCTCTTTCCATTACCAAGGTTAACCATGGCTAGATAAGTAACATTTTCTCATTTTAAGTAGGTTTATCACATCAAAAACTTGAGCTTGCTTTTGAGAAAATATCCTTTCATTGGGGAAATTAATGGAGTGTTAACGCAATCTAGCCAAAAGAAAATTTTGTAGAAGCTGCAAGAGTTGGCAAGAAAAATCAGAGTGACAGCAAGACAATACCATTGTAATAGGTTTTTGTTGTAATTTATGGCCAAACATTATCTGATTAACAAATTTAATTAGTGGTGTGATGTGGCTTTGGTTTTACCTTGAACTTTGAAACAGAGTAAGTGCTTCTGAACTTTAACTTAACAGCTCAAGTAATTCTGCAATGAAATAATCAAACCTTTAAAAGGTAAGAAATTTTAACAATGCAAGTATTCTACATCAATGGTAAAAACATAGGCTGATCATTATTGTTATTCCATTTTTTAAATGTGTACGTCTTTAGCTGTAATTACTCTTCACTCAATGTTGTCAGGTCTGAAGAATGTATCACTCATTCCCCAAGAAGTCATGTGAATCTCCCTATTTAAATCTCATCAATCATTTTGTCAAGTCTGGCAGAAACTTCAGTGTAATTGAAAGGCAGAGAAGTTCACCAACAGGCCTTTTGTACCAGGGTATTGGCAATGTTGTGAAACCTATTTAGGGAAAAAGAACTATTCTTTTTGTATTTAATTGATTTAAAATAAGTTATCAAATGTATTCATCAGCTGATCATGTCCTCATTTTCTGACAGATGTAAAGTATCTGACAGATGTAAAGTATCTGACAGATGTAAAGATGATAAGCTAACATAAATTTGCCTTCTCTGCACCATTGGCAATGGTTTATTTCTTTAAAATGTAACCTGCAATTTAAAAAGCAAATTGTGTAATTCTTAAAATTAATAAAGTGACCTTTGAACAGAATTATTTATATAGCAGCAACTTTTTTCCATTGGTATGGTTTATTTTGTCCTGTGTTATGATATATACTTGAGAGTAAAGCTCCTTCCAAATTTCAGTAAAAGTACTTATTTGAATTGTTCTCTGCCCAATTATCTTGTATCACTATTTTTTCTCCTTCATGATTACTTGCTTTGTCCTCTCTTTCTGCAGGAGTAGACAAGAAACTTTTCTGAAGTAATTACAAGGAAGCATGAAAGTAAAAAAAAAGTTAATAAGTTTACCTGCAATAGATGATATAAGTGAAAGTATCAACTTGTCATGCAAACTTGAGGGAATACCAAAAGACTGCAGATCTTGGAAATCTGAAATGAAAACAGAAAACACTGGGCAATCTTAGTAGGTCAGGCACCATCTGTGGAGAGAGAAACAGTTAATGTTTCAAGTCCAATATGAATCTTCTTTGAAACTGAGGAGAGTACTGGGAAGTAATGGATTTTTTTCTGTAGAAGAAAGGTGGGAACAGCAAGTGAAACAGAAGAGAAGGTCAGGGAAAGTTACAAGTTGAACAAAATTAGGCATAAAAGAAACAGACACAAACTGGAAATAAAGTTCACAGTAGATGTTGCTGAACTTAGTGTTGAGTCCAGCTTGTATTGGGCTTCACTGGAGCATAGCAGCATACCTAGGACAGAAAACTGAGTATGAGAGCAAAATGCTATATTAAAATGGTCATACTTGCAGATTGATCAGAGATGTTCAGAAAAGTGATTATACAGTCTTCATTTCATGTCCAGTGTAGAGAGATGTACAGCAAATAAAGTAGACTAGATGCAAAGAAGTTCAAATAAGTGAGTCAAATAAAACAAACAACTGCAGACGCCAGAAATTTGAAACAAAAATAGAAATTGCTGAAGAAACTTGGCAGGTCTGACAACATCTGTGGAGTAAAAGCAGACTCAAGATTTCAGGTCCAGTGACCATTCAGTAAAATTAATAATAGCTAGGAACAGGTGGCATAAATGCAATTAAAGCAATTAAGGAAGTGAATATCCTTAAAGCATTTTATAAAATCTTCATTTCTTTTACTGCCATGGGTTTTGATATATTAATGGTTTTGTAGAAATGATTGTGATTCCTTCAATTATGTGCCTTACCCTAAATATTAGTATCATAACGGCTCAGCTAGTGAGTGTGCAGACTTCAGCTTTGATTTAGGTCACTGGTCAGATGAATGTGAAAAGGATTTAAACTTGAAGTTGAAATGCAATAGAAATGCAAGTTTGGATGAAAATCTTAAATTTCAACTGTAGATTCTATTATGGTATTTTAAAGTATTCACAGTATACAGTATTCACAGTAAATCAGAAACTGTGACAAATTGTCAGTGTACCGCATGTACTTTGTTGGTTATATAATATTGCTTCAAAGTAAGGTGTTAAAATCCAACACAAAGATATCATGAAATGTAGGATTCCAGTAGTCAAGGTGGAGATAAGTCTGGTCAAGTTAAAGCTGACAGTTTGGGAATATCTCAGTTACATCAGGATACTATGTCACATGTAGAATAGTTTGATAATAGCATTAAGATGGAAGTCTTGGCAGAAACTTAAGATTTCCCCAACCTCCAGCCCCAGCACCAATAATGATGTCTAAGAAAAATGTGACTGACAGGAACACAACTTGAAGCCTTAGAATCTATTTTACATTTTGACGTAAACCAGTGTTATCAGTTTGATTTGGCAACCAATTCCTTGGTTTGGAGAAGAAACCCCGATGGGTAACTGTAAATGTGAGATATTGCATTTTGGTAAGACAAATAAGGGCAGGACTTATACAGTTAATGGTAGAGCCCTGGGTATTGTTGTTGAACAGAGAGTCCTACAGGTTCAGGTACTCAATTATTTGAAAGTTGCATCACAAATAGACAGGGTGGTTGAGTAGACATTTAGCATGCTTGCCTTAATTGCTCAGTAAAGGAATTGGGATGTCATATTGAGATTGTACCGGATATTAATGACTCCATTTTTAGAGTACTGTGTACAGTTCTATCGGAATAATTTTATTAAATTGGAAAAAGTTCAGAAAAGATTTGCTTGAATTAGAGGGTTTGACTTATAAGTAGAGGCTGAATGGGCTGGAGTCTAGGACGACTTTATAGAGGATTATAAAATGAGGGGCAGATAAGATGAACAGTAAAGGTCTTTTTCATGAGAGTAGAGGAATTCCAAATTAGGCGCATATTTTTAAAGCAAGAGGAGAAAGATTTAAAAGGCAGCTGAGGGACAACTTTTTCACACAGAGGGTGATTTGTATATGGAATAAACTGCCAGAATAAGTGGTAGATGCAGATGGAAACCAAGTGAAATGGATTGCACACAGTGTTAACTAAACACACTCTTATATCTCATAAGATAGATATGTCAGATGTGGCTCCATTTTGGACAAATTTGATGTTCCCAGGCAACTTAGCTGACACAACAGAAGTGGATTAAATAGCGCTGCTTTAGATGGCAATCATGATGGGATCACTGATATATAAATATTGACTGATTTTAAATTTTTTGTGAAATAATTAATATTATGGTGATAGTTTTAGATTTAATTCCTGTCCAGTTCTGAATTAGCTATTCTCAATCTGTTTGTATCAGTGTTAGTTGTTCAGGTTTAGAGAGACTGAAATATCTCAGGTTTCCTGCTCCTGATTGATAGTCAGCAATTCTTCACTCCTCTTATGGACCAGACAGACCCCCTCAAAATATTTCAAGAAGGTAGCCTAGACCCTAACTCTTTCTTATTTTTAATGGAAAGTGTAATGTGCTGTGTTCTAGACGCAATTTGACTAGTCAAACTACTCAACATTATGGAACACACAACTTATTCACACACTAGTTGAAATACACCAAATGAAAGCAGAACTTGAGAATAACTTAACTCTATTGGCAAACTTAACAGAATAATAGATACAGTAACTATTACTAATTAACTGTTCCAAGAGATTAACATCCTATAAACACACCCATTGTCAAAAAGGCAAATTCAGAGATCAGATTTTATCAGATATGCAACCCAAGAGCAGTGAAAAAGAAAGAAAACAAGCGAAAATTCAGAGTAGGAACCAGGTGTCATTTACTGCAGTTTCCAACCATGTTGAGACTTTAACAGCAATTGCTGCTGAATCTCAAAGGTCTTTTAAAGCTGGCCACACCCATTCAGGCTACTTCTATTATTCCAACTTAAAAAAAACTAAGGCATCACAAAGTGTTTCCATTGCCACAGACTGCTCGTCTCTCCTTCATCTCTCACTTAAACCGGAACAAAATACATCTCTTAAAGCCACAGCATCATTACATTGTGCATGAGTGTGTTTGAATGTGTCAGACCACATGTGGATATGTATGTAAGGCTGTTCAAATTGAGGACGAAAATGCTAACATCAGAAGTTCAGACTTCAAAGAAAACTGCCACACTCTGACAAGGAATGAGACACTCTGATTTCAATGTATATCAGAGCCCTTCTTAGAAAACAGAATGGTAAGTGGAGGTGTTCAAAATTAGGAGGAATCTAGACCAAGTAGATAGGGAGAAATTATTTCTGTTGGTGCAAGGATCAAAAGCCAGAGATCACAGATTTAAAGTGAATTAGCTTTCACATAGTGAGTGGGTAGGATCTAGGAGCGAGATGGAGGCAAATTCCACCTTGACATTGAGTAAAAAGGAATTATGTAGTTACTTGAATAGATAAGAATTACAGGGGTAAAGGTAGGGAGATAGGATTAATTAAGTTGCTCTTATCGCCATTGGGCACAGGGATAGTGGACTCAAATACCTCTGAAACTATAAGGTAGACAATGCAATACATATAAATGTAATTTATTTACAGTTTGGATTTTTGAATTACTGACATGTTTTTTTCTGTATATGTAGTGATTAACTTTTGGGTATTTCTGTAGCTGGACTGATTTCTTTTAAAATATCTTGTGATTTCGTTACTTTAGGAGGGTTTATTATTGAGCAACATAAACTATTATGAATCAAGGGTTCTGTTTTTGGTTTCTGAATAAGTATGGATCTTTTCAACTTAAGGGACAAACCCATGGCATGGAAAAAATTCTTCATTTTAATTTTTCAGTTTGGGGGCAGTTCTTTAAAATTATTGGATAAAAGTTGGATGTATAAAGTAGTTCACCTGAGAAGATGAGATGATAATAAAACTAGATTAACTTAGAGCAAGGAATTTAATGCTTGTGCCAGATCAGAAGTGTTTGGATATAAACCTGGAGAAATTATTTGAAGCTGTGAACTTTTAAACTCAGATGTATGACAGCTCCAGGAAAAGGCTATTAAATTTTCTAGACTGGGAGTTGAAATCACAGTTAAAATAAACTTACAGGTGTGTTAGAGAAAAGGATTTTTCTCTGGTGTGCGTACAGTACAAAAGTTGATTTTGGCTAATGTACAAGGAATGTTTTCTGCAATTTGTGAAGGAGTGTTTTAGGAATTAATAGGATTATAGTCTACGGTACGTTTCAAACTTTATAAACTTGTGTTATGTGTGAATAGTTTAAGTTTATGTGAATTTATCAGTTGTTTAAGAAATAAACTTCTGTTTTATTGTTAACACTAAATCTGCAACATTGAAAGTGAAAGACCACCTCATTAAAACCAAACAAAACAAAATATGATCTATCAAGCTAGATTTCAATCTGATGTCTGACTTGTCCAGAATATTACCAGCTGGGATCTTAATAAAGCCATTCTGAAACCTATTTTGGAGATGCTTTAGGAACCTGTTTGGTGGCCCAATGCTCTGGTTTATCCCAGTTGTTCGGTTATGGAGGGGTGTCATCAGCCATGTCTAGAAGTGATAGCTCCTGTTCCCTAGGTGCAAGCTTCTGAAGTTCCTTAATTAGGAATAGTCATTAAACGAGTGACTGGTTTAGGATAAAAGTACTTGCTCCTGAAGACTTGGTAAATGCCTGCATCATTCTGTGCTGATATTATTGACCACTGCATATTCATGAATGAAATGTTAACAAATGCTGCTGACAGGTTGTCTGGTGCAGTTTATGTTTCTGGCAGCTGATTGAAACAAAAAAAGGTATGGTTAATATGACAGCAGGTGGAAATCAAGCAAAAATGGGAAATCGGTGCTCCCGTTGAATTGTAACTCTGATTTCTTTTGAGTAGGATGTGGTTGACAGCACCCCTTCACTGTTGGATATCAGCCACTTGGGTGAGGCTGTGCAATTAAACAGCAAAAATATATATTTTTGAAAGAGGACAATAGGGGAAAGTAGGAAAAAAGAAAATAAGTTTAACAACAATAGGAACTGTATCTTGGGTTTTTTTTCTTTAATATGAAGGAACTCCTTGCTGAAAAGAATGGAATTGTGTGAGTATGATTAATGATATTCAAACTTCTCACATCCCTGAAAAGAAGTAGCAGCCATAACAATTATGAGATTGTTTAGAGTTTATGTAACACATCAATATTGATCAGGCACAAACATGTTTAAATTTGTGAAGTATATGTCTATCACACAATATAAATAATATTGAAGTTTGTTTAGATTTAATGAAAGCCTTTAACATTTAATTTACTGCAATAGTGTTTTAAAAGTATCACAATAATCTTAGCCCAGAGGCATATGGTGTAAACCAATTATAATGTATGATTAAAAGCTTCAAGTGCTGACACAGTAATGTAATAAATATGTATTTTGGAAGTGTCAGTGCCAGGGGGGTTTTTAAAGGAATTTACAATTCATTTTGTAAATGAGAGCTGTTCGCAAAGGAGCAAGCTAGGTTAAAGTTCACTAGCAGGTAACGCTACCCCAAAACTGTTCTTTTGTCTGTTCAACAGAAAGAGAAATTGTGTAAGATTGGAACCATCTACATTGTAGCCATAAAGTAAGAATAAGGCAGGAAGTGTCTGCAAAGAACCAAAATATTAACAAACATATATATCTAAGCTCTGTCATATTGTAAATTGAAAGAAATAAAAGTGCATCAACAATGAACTAGTGTACATGAGTCCAACTTACCTTTAGTCCTTTATAGGATACATCTTATTGCCTAATCATTAAACTTGGTTGTTCTGAGATTTACTTAAACCACGCCGAGTTTCACTTATTGATCTTTGAGATCATGAAAGGTTCCTCCTCTTACTAATTCTGAATGTCGAGATGCAGATGATATATGGAGACATAAAAATGAGGCTTTGCATATTTATGATAAGTTACATGTGGACAGGAACACTGGTAGTTTACAGAAAAAACACTGATCTGAGTTGTGAAGTTGGGGGAATCATAGGAGATAAGCATAACATGTAAGAAAACAAGCTTGTCCAAACTTACTGCTTTAGTTCTGCATAGAACCCTTAAGCCCTGGCAGTGCAGTCCTTGAAGCCCAGTTATCCCAGTGGCATTTGAATCTTTTTTATTTGCTAATTTGATCTGGAGCTTTGAAGACGGTGTCTTTAATGATGTCATCCTATCAGTCAGTAATTTATAAATCAATATATCAAAAGTGATATAGGAGAGAGGGCTTCAGATAAGTCAATCATTGGGATATCTTCCAGGGCAGATGGGATCTGTGCAAGGATAAGTTGCACCTAAACCAATATTCTGGCAGAGACATTTGCTAGTGCCACTCAGGCATGTTTAATCTAGTGTGGCAGGGGGATGGGAACCAGAGCAATAGGTCAGCAAATAAAATAACGAAGGAGGAGTCTGAGATTTAGGCCAGTAAGACAAAGAGGAAGGACAGATAGGGAGAGGTTACTGAACTGGCCTGAAGTACATTTGTTTTAATGTGAAGAATATGACAGGTAAGGTAGATGAACTTACAGCTTGGATTACACATACAACTATAATGTAGCATCTATTACAGATATTTCAATGAGAGAAGGTCAAGACTGGCAGTTTGTAATGTCCAAGATTTAGATGTTTCAGGCAAAGTAGAGAGGGAAGTAAAAGAGGTGGAGTTGTATTACTGATTGAGGAGAATATCACAGCTCTACTGAGGGAGGACACCTTGGAGAGTTCATCCAGCAAGGCCATATAGATAGATCTCAAGAATAGGAAGTGTGCAATCACTTTGATAGGGTTGCACTACAGGCCTCACACAACCAGTGAGAGATGGAGGAACAGGTATGTGGACAGAAATGAAAACAAGAGGCTTGTTGCTGTGGATGATTTTAATTGCCCTAATATTGACTGGGACTTGTTTACTGCCAGGGGCTAGAATGGGGGAGAATTTCTTAGGTGTGCCTCGGATGGTTCTTTGAAACAATGTGTAAATAGTCCAACTAGAGAGGGGGTCATACTAGAGCTGATATTGGAGAATAAGCCAGGCCAGATGACCAAAGTTGCAGTAGAGAAGCATTTCAGGAACACTGACCAAAATTGTTCAAATGTTATGTGTCTTATGGATAAGGGTAAGAGTAGTTCTCAAGTGAAAGTACTAAATTGGGACTGCTAACAACAACAATATTAAGCAGGAACTGGGGAAGGTAAACTAGAGCCTGCTGTTCGGTGTTAAATCCACATAGAACATGTGGGAAACTTTTATCGGTCAGTTGTTAATCAATTGATTACAGTTCAGGACCAGCATGTTCCTGTGAAAATGAACGATAAGGATGGCAAGATTCAGGAATGTTGGATGACAAGAGAAATAAAGAGCTTAGTCAAAAAGTAAAAGGAGGTACATGTAAAGTCTAAGAAACTGAAGACAGACAGAGCGCTCAAAGAATACAAAGATAGCAGGAAAGAACTCAAACAAGAAATTAGGACAGTTTAAAAAAAAGCATGAAATTGTCCTCAGCAAACAGAATTATGGAAAATTCCTAGGCATTTTTATAGATATACAAAGAGTAAGAGGGTGGCTAGGAAGGGGTAGATCCACTCAGGGACAAACATGAGAATTTATGCATGGAGCAGGAGGAAAAGGGTGAGATCCTTAACAAATAATTTGCATCAGTATTCATAAGGAGACTGACATGGTGGATGGTGAATCTTAGGAGGGATATGTTGATACTCTGGACCATTTAAGGATAAAAAAGGGAGAGATGTTGGTGTTTTAAACAGCATTAAGGTAGTCAGCTCCCCAGGACCTGATGGGATCTATTCCAGAATCCTGAAGGAGGCAGATGAGGAAACTGCTGGGGCCTTGTATGAAATCTTTGTATCCTCTTCAATCACAGATGTCCCAGAGGATGCGAGAATAGCCAATGTTCTTCCTTTGTTTAAAAAGGGCAACAGGGATAACTCAGGAAATTGTTGTCCGGTGAGCCTCATGTCAGTGGTAGGGAAACTATTGGAGAAGATGTTAGGGTTAGGATTTACTCACATTTGGAAAAAATCTGGAAAAATTATTAGCAACCGTCAGCAAGGCTTGGTGCAGGAGAGGTCATATCTCACAAAACTGACTGAGTCTTTTGAGGAAGAAACAAAGCTGATTGATAGGGACAGGGTGGTAGGTGTTATCTATATAGAGTTTAGCAATGTCTTTGACAAGGTCCCTCGTGGCAGGCTGATACGAAAGGTGAATTCACATGGAATCTGTGGTGAGCTGGTAAGATGGATAGAGAACTGGCTTAGTCATAGAACACAGAGTAGTAGTGGAAGGGTGTTTTTCTGACTGAGATCTGTGACCAGTGTTGTTCCTCAGGGATCAATGCTGGGACCCCTGCTGTTTGTAATATATAGAAATAATTTGGACGAGAATGTAGGTTGTCTAATTAGTAAATTTACAAATGACATAAAGATTGGGGGAGCTGCGGATAGTGAAGAAGATTGACAGAGGATACAGCAGGATATAGATAGGCTGGAGACTTGGGCAGAGAAATGGCAGATGAAGTTTAATCCAGTCAAATGTGAGGTGATGCATTTTGGAAGATTGAATGCAGGAGGGAATTTAATGGTAGAACCCTTAGTAAAATCACCATATGGAGGGAACTAGGCATGCAGGTTCATAGTTCCTTGAAAGTAGCAACACAAGTGGATAAGGTGGTCAAGAATGCAGATGGCATGCTTGCCTTCGGTTGAGGCATAGAGTATAAAAGTTGGCAAGTCATGTTGCAGCTGTATCGAACTTTAGTTTGGACACATTTGGAATATTGCATACAGTTCTGCTCACCATACCACCAGGAAAACAAGGAGGCTTTGGGTAGATACAGAGGCAGTTTACTAGGATGTTGCCAGGTTTTGAGTGTATTAGTGATGAGGAGAGATTGGATAGTTTGTTTTCACTTGAACATTGTAGGATGTAAGGTGACCTGAAAGAAGTTCACAAAATTATAAAAAGTATGGATAGAATGGATAGTCGAAGTCTTTTTCCTGGGGTAGAAATATCAGTAACTAAAAGACATAGGTTTAAGGTACAAGGGGGTAAGTTTAAAAGAGTTGTGAGAGGCAGTTTTTTACATAAAGGATGGTAAGCGTCTGGAATGCGCTGCCAGAGGAGGTGTGGGAGGCAGAAACTATAGCAACATTTAAGAGACACCTTGACAGATATATGAATAGGCAGGGAATAGAGGGATACAGCCCACATGAGGCAAAAGATGTTTAATTCAAGAAAGGCATCATGAGTCAGTGTAGTCTTGGTGGGATGAAGGGCCTATTCCTGTGCTGTACTGTTGTTTGTTTCCTTTGTTCTTTGTGCATTGTTTAGTGTTCAATTGTTATATGTTTGATTATATTTGTTGGCCAAGTGCTCCAAATTAACTGTCATAATTCAGCCAGTAGGAACAATCAGATTTGTTGTCCCACTTTTTCACTGGTCACAAGCACATTTGAAGTTAAAAAAATTGCCAATTCCTGATGCAGTAAGACCCTGAAGCAGAGTGACCGGTGGTAGGACTTGGGAGCGATGGTAGTGAGCTTAAAAGGAGCAGTGAGGGTGGAGTATTCCCAGACGTAGACAGACCGGCAGTGAATCATGTGGGACTCAGGAGCGATGGTAGTGAGGTTAAAAAGAGCCGTGAGGGTGGAGTTGTCCCAGACGTAGACAGATCGGCAGTGAAGCTGCTTCAACAAAATCAAAGTGTGGCATCAGAGGAGAGCAAAGGTAACTGATGGGTATTACACTCTTGTCACTTGTGACTGGATGTTAATTTATGTCAAGACTAGAACTGCAGCTTCAAAACTTCAGATAGATAATTAATATTTAGTATTTCAAAACTAAATGTCTTCCCTTGATAGAATTAAGGGATTCTGGTTGTTTGTCTGACATAAATAAGAATAACATTTTCCTCATCTATACTTAAGGAGGAATAAGGGTAAAAATAACAGCAAGCCTCTTTATTCTATTTAGTTCCGATATGTCTGGGGAGCTCAGCCTTGTGCTTTGTATTTTCTGCACAGTGTGGAAAATCCTGGCAGTCTGGTTGACCAGATTATACACAAGTGTCTCCAGCCAGACCATCCTGAACTCCAGATTTGGGAGCTTGACTAGGAGCTGCGATCACTAAGGTATACTTGCGATGCTGAGAGGATCGCACTTCAGGATGTGGTCATCTTGCAGCTTAAGGAGGTGTAGGCAATGAAGGAATGGGTGACCATTAGACAGAAGAAAGGATCAGGCTGGTAGTGAGATAATCACTGAGTCTGTCTCACTTGCAAACCATTTCTCGACCTTGGAAAATGGTGACATTGAAAGTTCCTGTGTCAAGGCCAGCCAGAGCCAAGACCATGTAGATGGTGCAGCTACCCAGGGGCAGGGTAGGGGAAAAGGACTGAGTTTGGGAGGACAATAATGGTCAGGTGCTTCTGAGATTCTGGGATTACATACTGCCTTCCGAAGGCCAGGATCAAGGATGGCTGCAAGACGATGTCATAGAAAGAAAAATAAATTAGTTCCTGTGAACAGACTTTAGGGAGCTAGGTGAGAAATTGAAAAGCAAGACTTCAAGATAGTAATCACTCGATTATTCCCATTGTCATGCAGAAATGTCTATCAGAATAGATGTGTACAGCAGATGAATACATAAGTGGAGAGATAATGCAGAAGAGACAGCTTTAAATTCCTGAGACATTGGGACCATTTCTGGTAGGGGTGGGGGGGGGGAGGCTGTGGTGGAGCTGAACAAGTCAGACGGATTATATTGAACAGGAAGAGAACAAACATCTTCATGGCCAGGATGTTAATGCTAATTGCTAATGCTGTTGGGGCAGATTTAAAGCTAGATTACCAGGGGATAGGATCCCATCAGGTAGATTGAAGGGTAGTGATGTTGAGAATGCAATTAGAAGTTAAAACACTAGAAGGGCTACACAGTGGCTCAGTGGTTAGCACTGCTGCCTCACAGCACTAGGGACCCAAGTTCAATTCTAGTCATGAGCGACTGTCTGTGTGGCATTTGCACATTCTCATCGTGTCTGCGTGGGTTTCCTCCCACAGTTCAAAGATGTGCAGGTTAGGTGAATAGGCTATGCTAAATTGTCCATTGTGTCCAGGGACGTGTAGGTTAGGTGGATTAGACATTATATTAGGAAGTATGGGGTGGGGTTGAGTCTGGGTGGAATGCTGTTAGGAGAGTTTGTGGATTTGTTGGGCTGAATGGCCTGTTTCCACATTGTAGGGATTCTAAAAATAAGTGAATCTGGAAGGAAGAAGAATCTAGATAAGAAAGAGGAGAGATTAGCAAAGCAAAATGGAATATTTGTTAACAGACAGGCACATGAGAATTTGATATCATAGCTATGATCAGTTGATTGAAGAGGAGATTGCGATATTGATCAAGGAATCAACTACGGCAGTGAGAAGTGATAATGACTTTAAAGGATTTTCAAATGAGGCCATATGGGTAGACACAAAATGGGCAAAAACACCATTGAGTTTTTACTACAGGAACAGCTGGGGAGAGATAGAGGATCAAATGTTAGAGATATGTAAGAATAATAAGGCAGCAATAGTACTGAATTTTAACTACCCAAATAATAACCGAGATAGTTAAGTGTGCAAAGTAGTGAGGGAGCAAAATTTTAATTTCATTGAGGAGAATTTTTTTTAGCCAGTATATAGAAAGTCCAACAAGGAATGGAATAGTTCTGAACCTAATATTTGGAAATGAGCCCAGGAGATTAAGGAATAACAATAGGGGAGTATTTTGTGGATAATGACCATAACTGGTTATAGAAAGGATAAGGATGAGCCAAAAATTACAGTTCCAAATTGAGGAAAACCTCATTTCTAAGATAAGATACAATTTGGCTGAAATGCAGTGGGAGCACAAATTACAAATAAAACTCTGTCTTAGCAATCAGTGTAGAATCCCTACAGTGTGGAAACAGGCCATTTGGCTCAACAAGTTCACACCAACCCTCCAAACAGTATCCCAGCCAGACCCATTCCCCTATACTTCCCCTGACTAATGCACCTAGCCTACACATCCATGAACACTATGGGAAATTTAGCATGGCGAATTCACCTAACCTGCACATCTTTGGACTGTGGAAGGAAGCCAGAGCACTCAGAGGAAACCCACACAGACACAGGGAGAATGTGCAAACTCCACACAGACAGTCACCCGAAGCTAGAATGGAACCAGGTGTCTGGTGCTGTGAGGTAGCAGTGCTAACCACTGAGCTACCATGCCACCCCAAGGCATTGACTGAGGAAATACCGAGCTAAAGGATGGGACCCAGACTGGAGATCCCTTCATGTCAACGAATATAAATGTTTGAATGAAGAAAAAAAGTGAAGCCCATGGAATCTAAACTTTGCCACTTGCACTTATGTAGAAAGAATTGATGTTTCAAACCCAATAAGACTTTTCTTCAGAACTGAACATGAACTCTGTTTCTGAAGTTCTGCAGAAGGGTGACTGAACCTGAAGCATTAACTCTGCTTTCCCTTCACAGGTGCTGCCAGACCTGCTGAGCTTTTCCAACTCCAGTTTGTTTTTGACTAACTGTTTCTCTCTCTACAGATACTACCACACCTGTTGTATTTCTCCAGCAATTTCTGAGTTTGTTACAGATTTCCAGCACCTGCTGTATTTCACCCTTTAATGTTCATTGATATTAGCACTGCTGAATCGTCTAGTGTTAACATCCTGCAGGTTACCCATGAACAGAAACTGAGCTGGATTAACCATATAAATGCTGTAGCTACGAAAAGCAGGTCAGAGACTAGGAATCCTGCAGCAAGTAACTCATCTCCTGACTTCCCAAATCCTGCTTACTTTCTACAAGGCACAAATCAGGAGTGTGATGACATATTCCCCACTTGCCTGGATAGATGCAGCTCCAACAACACTCAAGTAATTTGACACCACCCAGAAAAAGCAGCCTGCTTGATTGGCACTACATCCACGAACATCCATTTCCTCCATTCCGCCATGCTTAGTAACAGCATTATGTACTTTTCCCAAGATGCATCTTCCGAATCACAACACCTTCCGAATCACAACCTCTTCCACCTAGAAGGGCAAAGGCAGCAGATACATGGGAATATTATCACTTGCAATTTCCACCTGGGTAATCCAAGATGGAGGACCAGAAAAATTTCTGGCTGTAACAAGCTGCTCCTTTTTTGAGGTATTTTAGGTGTTGGAGGTGATTTCCTCAAATTCCAGGAGCAGCAATTACTGTTTGAAATGCTGTTGCATTGTTTTGGAGCTTTAGAGGAAAAAAAATCAAAACAACAGCACTTTTAAAAATGAGAGGAACAGACAAAGGCAGCACATGGTCTGTGCAGGAGAGAGAGAGAGAGAGAGAGAGAGAGAGAAAGAAAGAAAGAAACCCACACTGCTAACTGACACTGCAGTAAACCTGCGCAGTTACTGCCGTTGTCTGAATTCGTGTATCGCTGGACATCGGAGTGAGTCTGGGAAAATTAACAAACAGTGAAATTCACAACTGACCTTAGAGGAACCTGTTTGGGAGAGGTCACAGCACAGAAACAGATAAGTGAATAGTTTTAAGTGTGGCCTTACAGTGTGTCTGCAGTAGTGAGTAGACTGGGTGCTTTCTTGATTATATGTTTTATTGAGCTATGTCTCTTGATTAAACTTAAAATTATAAGCCATAAGTATTAAGTTAGCTTGGAGCAGTGTTTTGTAGAGGAATAAGACAGCGCTATTTTCTGGGTCTGCAGATTGAAAGAAGCAAAAATGGCCCTTGGTAGAGTGATATGCTCTTCTTGTTGGATGTGGGAGTTTAGGGAGAGTTTATGGTTTACTGATTATATGGTTATCTGCAATAAATGTTGTTGGTTGCGAATCCTATCAGATCGAATGGATCAGTTGGAATGGCAGTTAGAGGCAATGAGGAATTTACAAGAGCAAGGGAGTGTGATGGATGGCAGTTATAGACAATAGACAATAGGTTTCAAAGCTCCTTGGATGCTGCCTGAACTGCTGTGCTCTTCCAGCACCACCAATCCAGGTGCGTGAGTAGGCCATTCAGCCCTTCGAGCCAGCACCACCATTCATTATGATCATGGCTGATCATCCTCAATCAATATCCTGTTCCTGCCTTATCCCCATAACCCTTGATCCTACTATGTCTAAGAGCTCTATCCATCTCTTTCTTGAAAGTATCCAGAGACTGGGCCTCCACAGCCCTCTGGGGCAGAGCATAGAGGGTGGTGAGTGTATGGAATGAGCTGCCAGAGGAAGTGGTGGAGGCTGATACAATTACAGTATTATCTGGATGGGTATATGAATAGGAAGGGTTTAGTGGGTAATGGACCAAGTGCTGGCAAATGGACTAGATTAGATTAGGATATCTAATGGATGAGTTGGATCAAAAGCTCTGTTTCCGTGCTGTTTCCAGCCGAGAAAGCATTATTCCTTAAACAAAAGAATTCTGAAATGTGCTAGAACAGCAGTTTTCAAACTGTGGGGTACAACTCCGAGTGGGGTTACAGATACCATGACTGGGGTCATGAGCTTGCCTCCCTCCAACCCACAAGCCCAGCACGAGGGCCTGGTCACAATCAACTATGTCCTTGGCTCATTGCTCAGGATCTTTCTCCTCTACTCAAGGCCTTTTAAAACATTGCCTGCAAGGCCTTGGCAACACACTAAAATCTGGAACATTATCTGGTGTTCTTTGAAATGCTTTATAGAAAAGTAAATGTTTATTTGAGTCCTCTCATTTTAAAATCAATGATGTCAAACTGACCTCTAGGGAACTTTGGAATGATGTTGCTATCGATCAACAATACTGAAAGTAGATATGAACATTAAGTGTGTACTGCTTTCTGGTCAAGGTCCGAAGACAGAAACAGTTTACAGATTCTCATACTTACCTCAGATTACAACGGCATCTTGATTAGATGGGCCAATGGGCTGAGGAGTGGCATATGGAGTTTAATTTAGATAAATACGAGGTGCTCATTTTGGGAAAGCAAATCTTAGCAGGACTTATACACTTAATGGTAAGGTCCTAGGGAGTGTTGCTGAACAAAGAGACCTTGGAGTGCAGGTTCATAGCTCCTTGAAAGTGGAGTCGCAGGTAGATAGGATAGTGAAGAAGGCATTTGGTATGCTTTCCATTATTGGTGAGAATATGGAGTACAGGAATTGGGAGGTCATGTTGCGGCTGGACAGGACATTGATTAGGCCACTTTTGGAATATTGCGTGCAAATCTGGTCTCCTTCCTATCTGAAGAATGTTGTGAAACCTGAAAGGGTTCAGAAAAGATATACAAGTATGTTGCCAAGATTGGAGGATCTGAGCTATAGGGAGAGGTTGAATAGGCTAAGGCTGTTTTCCCTGGAATGTCGGAGGCTGAGGGGTGACCTTATAGAGGTTTATAAAATCATGAGGGGCATGGATAGGATAAATAGACAAGATCTTTTCCCTGGGGTGGGGGAATGCAGAACTAGAGCACATAGATTTAGGGTGAGAGGGGAAAGATATAAAAGCGACCTAAGGGGCAACTTTTTCAGGGTGGTGTGTGTGTGGAATTTGTTGCCAGAGGAAGTGGTGGAGGCTCGTACAGTTGCAACATTTAAAATGCATCTGGATGGGTATATGAATAGGAAGGGTTTGCAGGGATATGGGCCAGGTGCTGGGAGGTGGGATTAGATTGGGTTGGGATACCTGGTCGACATGGATGGGTTGGACCGAAGGGTCTGTTTCCATGTTGTACATCTCTGTGACTCTATGACCCTAAATCAGTCACTATCCTGACTTGGAAGCATACCATCTTTCTTTCTAGGTTAAACCCCCATTCCTCCTGTACTGAGGGTTTACTGGAGATGGACATTGACTGCAGTTCAATGAGTTCTCTCACTATTACTTTATCAAGGGCAATTGGAATGGGAAGGTAGAACTCAAAACACAAACATATCAGCCGTGATCTTATTGAATTCCAGAGCAGACTCAAAGTGCTGAATGGGATCCCTCTGCTTTTATTTCTGTTTGCTTATATGAAAATAGAAATAGATAATAAATGCTGATCTAACCAACAAAATTCACATCCCCTGAATGAGTAAAATAACAACTGGAGTTGGAGTTTATCTGCTTCTAAGTAATGATTTGATTGGAGCAAAGGTATCCGCTTTCCAAACAATCACAGAAAGGCTAAATGTTGTCAAAGGGTCAGAAACAGATATCAGAAAAGATTCCAAGAAATTTTATTTCATGTCTAATGATCTAAGAATTAGCTAAATAAAGCCCATCATCAGAATTCGAATTGACACCACATATTTAGTTATCTGAAACCTCCAGTGGTGATTTGGATATTCCAAAGGAAATGTTCAATCAAAATCTTCATTGATCGAGGTTCAGCAATTCAATGCAGAGTTAAACAGAGGCCAGTCAACTCAAACTGAAGTTGAAGCTGAATGGAGTTTCAGAATGCTACGATATTAACAATGGGATCTGATGACAAAGTGTCGATATCCTTACAGACCTACACATGGTGTCAGATCACCAGATAGTGCTACTGTCTACATACTTTCAAGAAATGCTAAGGATGGTCCATGAAATTCCTGTGATGGGGTGTGCAAAGATCTAAAAGATCCAAGCATATATAAGTTGACAATTTTATTGGCTGATTCTTCACAAGGTGAAATTTTGCATAACATGCTTTATGTGCTAGATTGTGGGAAAACCACAACATGCAATCAAGTTGTCACCTTTAATTCCTATCGTAGCTTATGAGGTACCATTTAGTCAGGCGTTCATTGGCTGTTTGGGATCCTTACTGAAAATGAAGGTAGGAAGCCAGGGTGTCCCTACTATTATAGATATGCCTATTCAGTTTCCAGAGGCCCTTGAGAACAATTACTGTTAATGTTGTGGGAGAGAGATTAATCCAGTGCTTCACTTGATATTGATCACTGATGGGGATCCAGTCTCATCAAGGCACCAACATTAAAGACTCAGAGTCATACAGTTCAACAGCACAGAGACAGGCCCTTTGGTGCAAACTGGTCCGTGCCAACCAAAAAGGTCCATCCACGCTAACCCCGTTTCCCTGCACTTGGCCTATAATCTTCAAAACTTTTCCTAACTATGTATTTGTCCAAATACCTTTTAAGTGTTGTTAATGTACTCACCTCAACCACTTCCATTGGCAGTTCATTCAACATGCGTACCACCCTCTGTGTAAAAATGTTGTCCTCAGATTCCCTTTTATTCTTTCACCTCTAACCTTAAACTGATGCCCTCTAGTTTTTGATTCCCCAACCCTAGACAGAGTGCATTCACCCTATCCATGCCTCTTTATGATCTTATACACTCTATAAGATCCCCCCTCAATCTCCTACGCTCTAAAGAAAAATGTCCTAGCTTGTCCAACCTCTCCCTATAACCCAGACCATTGAGTGCCGGCAACATCCTTGTAAATTTCTTCTGCACTCTTTCCAGTTTAATAACATCCTTTCTATAGCAAGATGATCAACACAATACTCCAAGACTGGCCTCACCAACATCCTGTACAATTGCAACATAACTTCCGAGCTTCTATACCCAATGCCCTGACTGATGAAGTTAAAAACTACACAACACCAGGTTATAATCCAACAGGTTTATTTGGAAGCACTAGCCTTCAGAGCTCTGCTCCTTCATCAGGTAGCTGTAGAACAGGATCATAAGACACAGAATTTGCAGCAAAAGATTACAGTGTCATGCAGCTGAAATGGTAGATTGAACAAACCAAGATTGCTGTTGAGTCTTTCATCTTTTAAAATGGGTTGCAGGTTCTTTTAAGTCATATTCTCGAGATAACTCAAGGTTTTATACAGAAAGGTGACATCTTAGCTCAGACATTGTATTAAAGGTATGAGGTTAGAGTTTGTCTGAATCTCGATCTTGAGTCAGACTGGTTCTTTTTCCAAAGTGGCAATTTATAAAATATTACATGGATTGACTGCCCGCATTGATTGCCTGCAGAGTGTTCACATTTTAAGCAAAATAGAATATATCTGCAACTATAATTGTGCAAATTAAATTCACCCTATAGACGTATGTGTGTGTGTGTGCATGAGAGAGAGTATGAGTGTGAATGCACGTGAGAGAATATGTGTTTGTGTGTGTGCATGCTTCGCAAAGTGTGTGTGTGTGAGTGTGATGGAGTATAAGCCTGTGAAAGCATATGTGCGTGGGTGTGAGTGTGGGGGGGCGGCGGTGGTTTATGCGTGTGTGCATGAGAGAGAGTATGAGTGTGAATGCACGTGAGAGAGTGTGTGTTTGTGTGTGTGCATGCTTCGCAAAGTGTGTGTGTGTGAGTGTGATGGAGTATAAGCCTGTGAAAGCATATGTGCGTGGGTGTGAGTGTGGGGGGGCGGCGGTGGTTTATGCGTGTGTGCATGAGAGACGTGTGTATGAGAGAGGGTCTGCATGAGTGTGTATGTAAGAGTGTGTGTGTGTGTGTGTGTGTATATGTGTGCTTATGTCTGTGTGTTTGAGAGAGTGTGTAGTGTAGTAGGGTCATCTGTAGCATGCCATGAAGCCAAGGTCCCAGTTGAGGCCATCCTCATGGGTTCCGAACTTGGCTATCAGGCTCTGATTGGCCACTCTGCATTTTTGCATATCCTGAAGTCTGCCTTGGAGCTTGGACACCCGCAGATCCGAGGCCGAATTCCTGACCGCGGAAGTATCCCCCAACCGGGAGGAAATATTTTATAAATTCCACTTTGGAAATAAAATCAGTCTGACTCAAGATTGGGATACAGACAAACTCTAACCTCACACCTTTAATACATTGTCCAAGCTGAGATGTCACCTTTTTAAATAAAACCTTAAGTTATCTCGGGAATGTGACGTAAAAGAAGTTCTGGGATTTACATATTAATAAACCGAAAAGCACAACCCATTCTAAAAGTTTAAAGACTCACCGGCAATCTAGAGTTTGTTCAATATATCATTTCAGCTGCATGACACTGTAATCTTGTGCTATGAAATCTGGATCATTGGATCTTGTTCCACAGCTACCTGATGAAGGAGCAGTGCTCCGAAAGCTAGTGCTTTCAAATAGACGTGGTGGACTATAACCTGGTGTTGTGTGATTTTTAACTTTGTCCACCCAGTCAAACACCGGGATCTCCACATGCTGACTGATGAGGGTCAGTGTGCCAAAAGCCTTCTCCACTGCCCTGTCTACCTGTGACTCCATTTTCAGGGAAACCGTGCACCTGAACTCCAAGGTCCCTCTGTTCCACTACACTCCTTAAGGCCCTAATATTCACCATGAAACTCTGACTTTGATTTGACTTTCCAAAATCCAAGACCTCATACTTAGCTATATTAAACTCCAGTTGCCATTTCTCGGCCAACTCCCCCAGCTGATCAAGGTCCTGCTGCAATTTTTGATAACCTTCCTTACTGTCCACAATACTGTCTACTTTAGTATCATCTGCAAATTTACCAATTATGCCTTATACATTCTCATCCAAATCGTTGATATAGATAACAAACAGTAATTGGCCAAGCACTGACCCCTGAGGCACTCCACTAGTCACAGGCCTTCAGTCCAACAAGCATCCTTCCACAATTACCCTCTGCTTCCTACCATCAAGCTAATATGGGCGGCACGGTGGCACAGTTGTTAGCACTATTGCCTCACAGCACCAGAGACCTGGGTTCAATTCCTGCCTCGGGCAACTGTCTGTGTGGAGTTTGCACATTCTCCCCATGTCTGCGTGGATTTCTTCCGGGTTCTCTGATTTCCTCCCACAGTCCAAAAAGATGTGCAGGTTAGGTGAATTGGCCATGCTAAATTGCCCGTAGTGTTAGGTGAAGGAGTAAAGGGTGTGGGTGGGTTGCTCTTTGGAGGGTCGATGTGGACTTGTTGGGCCGAAGGGCCTGTTTCCACATTGTATGTAATCTAATCTAATTGTGTATCCAATTTGCCAGCTCCCTCTGGATTCCATGGTGGGCGGCACGGTGGCACAGTGGTTAGCACTGCTGCCTCACAGCGCCAGAGACCCGGGTTCAATTCCCGCCTCAGGCGACTGACTGTGTGGAGTTTGCACGTTCTCCCCGTGTCTGCGTGGGTTTCCTCCGGGTGCTCCGGTTTCCTCCCACATCACAAAGATGTGCAGGGTCAGGTGAATTGGCCATACTAAATTGCCCGTAGTGTTAGGTAAAAGGGTAAATGTAGGGGTATGGGTGTGTTTCGCTTCGGCGGGTCGGTGTGGACTTGTTGGGCCGAAGGGCCTGTTTCTACGCTGTAATCTAATCTAAATCTAAATCTAAATCTAAAATCCATGTGATTCCATGTGAGCTAACCTTCCAGAGCAGCCTACCATATGGAACCATATCAAAGACCTTACTGAAAGCCATATAGATCACGTCTATCCCCCTGCCTTCATCACCCTTCTTGGTCACTTCATCAAAGAACTCTAAAAAAATGGGGAGGCATGATCTCCCAGTCACAAAGCCATGCTGACTACTTCTAATCAAACCTTGTCTTTCCAAATGCATGTATATTTTATCTCACAGAATCATCTCAAGTAACTTACCTACCACAGATGTCAGGCTTACTGGCCTATAATTCCCAGGTTTTCTTTGCAGCCCTTGTTGAATAAGGACACAACATTCGCTAACTTCCAGTCTTCTAGGACCTCACCAGTGGCTAAGAATGTTGCAAAAATATCAGCCAAGGCCCCCGCAATTTCTTGCCTAGCCTTTTGCAGTGTTCTTGGATATATCTGGTCAGGGCCAGGAGATTTATCCATCTTCATACGTTCTAATGGATTTTCAGCTGAAGAAAGCTTGCTACAGACCAGGCTGCTCAGCTCGTGCCTCCTGTTTCGGAATGACTATTGATTAGATTCCCTACAGTGTGGAAACAGGTCCTTCAGCCCAACATGTCCACACCGACCCTCCAAAGAGTAACCCACCCAGACCCATTTCCCTCTAACTAATGCACCTAACACTATGGGCAATTTAGCATGGCCAATTCACCTAACCTGCACATCTTTGGACTATGGGAGGAAACCAGAGCACCCAGAGGAAACCAACGCAATCGCGGGGAGAATGTGCAAACTCCACACAGACAGTCGCCAGAGTCTGGAATTGAACCTGGGTCCCTGGTGCTGTGAGGCTGTAGTGCTAACCATTGAGCCACCGTGCTACCCGTATGATAGCATGGTGAAAAGTGTTTAATCCTCTGGAGGAATGACTAGAAGAACTTATTAATTATGAATTTGCTGAGCAAACTGTGTTTGCCAGGACCCCAGAGAAACCACAGGATTAATCACTTGACCACAACTTAAGAACATTAGATTGATAGACTTGGAACATTCGATATTTTAATTTAGTTTTTGGGCTTCAAGAATAATCACCATTGGCCAACATACATTTTAATTCTAAAAGAAGTCTCTGCATAGAGAAATGTATGTTTCTCTCCACTTTACCTGCTGAATGTGCGGTTATGTATGTCTGTGTTTTGGGTTAGTTATAAGGGTAAATATTTATATTTTCATTTTATAAATTGTATGTGTTAATCAACTCTGTATCTTCATTGAATAGGTCTTGTTTGGTAACAGTGATAAATTTGTGTTTATTAAACAAATGTGGTTGATGTATCTTTTCATGCTATATTTAATATAGAGAAAGTATATGTCTGGCCATATCAGAACATGTGTAAAATGTTTTCACTTTATGTTGGCACCAGTGCAGTATTGGGACCAAGGTGACAGTACATTCATTCCATTTCAGTTGTAACAACAATCAGTATAGGATGAGATGAAGACAGACTCAGCCCAGTCATTGTAGTACATTCCTCTCAGATGGCTGATAGATACTCAAGGTAGTGGCATCATGTAAATCACCATTAACAAAATGTTCAAATGTACCAGTCATATCAACAGAGTAGCTATAACAGCATGAAGGAAACTAGGTTTTTCACAACGAATAGTTCACCTTAAAGCTCCCTACAAGTCTCAAGACAAAAGTGTGATAGAAGACTTACCATTTGTGTAGATAAATACAGTTCCAACACTAAAGGATGTGAACATCATAGAATAATTGATTTAATCAGCATCATTACCTGTGACTTACTTCTTTCACCACCTGTGATTGTAAGATGTATAATCTATAGGAAGTACTACAGCAGGTCCTTCTACAATCAAGGACGAGAAAAACAGAGAACACTGGGATCTCTAGATTTCCCTCCAGTTTGGACACTAGCCTGCCTTGATGTTTTTGCTAGATCCTTAATAAAATGTAGAACAAAAAAACATTTACCAGCCCCTTCCCACTACCTCTGGCTAGATTCAGCATAATACGGACAAGGCTACACTGGATGTTAACATTGCGTTGTGTTGCTGTTGATATCAAACAGCCATTATTTGTTATGGACTGCCTTCCTGTCTGCATCTTGCAAAGAGTTACAGTGGTGTGGGCAGTAACCATCGAAAATGTACTATGAACACCCATTGCCCCGACCCCATTAACATCCCTCCTGCCTTAACTACCCAAGTGACACCCCCACTGCTCACAATGGTCCCAGTGGAGTATAATCCAGGCTCATAGGTTGTAGATGATATAAGTCTTTTATCTCACTAAAGTTTAGAGAAATTACTTCAAATGACACTCGGTAAGACTGGCTCCATTATGGTTTTGTTTTTATTTTGTCTATTGTATCCCCTTAAGGCAGCTTTAAGCTTGATGGATTCAAAGCTGAACACTTTAAAACTACTTTATCAGACAAATTGTCCTACAGTTTCTGGGTCTGCCAAAGTCTGTTTCAAACAATGGAAGCAAAATATTGCCTTTTGTTCTGTGCATCAGTAGTAATAGCCATATTAACATTGATATTTGCAGTTAAGTATATGTTATTTAGCATCATAAGGCAGAACCTTATTACTATTTTAGAACAGCAAGAAAGGAATGACCACACATGTTGTGAGACAGGCAATTTCATGCAGCCATAAAATATTTTTTTAAATCTAGTAATTAGAGACAATGAGCTGAACCCTATGTTTTTTGGCCAGGTCTGAGTTGAGTTGAATTGAGATTTTTTGGAAGAATGCCTGTCGTGAGACCTAGCAAGTTTTCTTGTTGTATCTTACCAAACTGGTGACATTAACTACTCACTCTGCCCTATTGAGTCTTTCACATCCAATTCCTGTCCCATCCTACCACACACCATTCCCAGCATAACTGGCCACTCACTGGATAACTGCTAAAAGACCAGCATCCCTTGCAGCCATGCCATTGTTAAAAAGCCACTCAGCGCTCTCGCATCAGTTGGTCCTGTAGTCTCCTCCCTCAGAGCTCGAGGCACTTAGCTGGCACACTCCAACTGTAGTCACAGCCATTTTCTTGCCCATTGCAATGACTGCTCCTTGGCCAGTGGCTTCAAGCATATGCCTTTATATATCAGTGAGCTCTCAAACATCCAAATCTCTGCTCTAGTAGCACTTCTCATAAACAAAATGGGCGACAAATTCTCCCAGGTCCCCACACCATGCGTATAGATGAACCTGCACTGATCCACATTTGCCCCACTCTTATTAGGTGATCATGCCAAGGTATATCATATGCAGTCTCTTCCCATTGAAGGTAGGATGCTCCTGATCATGGAAAAACAGCCCAAATGCATGAGCAGTGCCCATCCATACTTTACAATATCATCCCCTTGCTGATAGAGATACTGATAGAGTCATAGAGTCATAGAGATGTACAGCACAGAAACAGACCCTTCAGTCCTACTCGTCCATGCTGACCAGACATCCCAACCCAATCTAGTTCCACCTGCCAGCACCTGGCCCATATCCCTCCAAATCCTTCCTATTCATATACGCATCCAAATGCCTTTTAAATGTTGCAATTGTACCAACTTCCACTACTTTCTCTGGCAACTCATTCCACGCACACCACCTTCTGCGTGAAAATGTTACCCCTTAGGTCTCTTTTATATCTTTCCCCTCTCACCCTAAACCTATGCCCTCTAGTTCTGGACTCCCCCACCCCAGGGAA
>NC_057727.1:26201475-26229290 GCF_004010195.1 Chiloscyllium plagiosum
ATGGAGGGAAGGTCTTATGAGGAAAGGCTGAGGGACTTGAGCCTGTTTTCAATAGAGAGAAGGTTGAGACGTGACTTAATTGAGACATATAAGATAATCAGAGGGTTAGATAGGGTGGACAGTGAGAGCCTTTTTCCTCAGATGGTGATGGCTAGCACGAGGGGACATAGCTTTAAATTGAAGGGTGAGAGATATAGGACAGATGTCAGGGTAGTTTCTTTACTCAGAGAGTAATGGAACGGCCTGCCTGCAACAGTAGTAGACTCGCCACTTTTAAGGGCATTTAAATGGTCATTGGATAGACATATGGATGAGAATGGAATAGTGTAGGTTAGATAGGCTTCAGATTAGTTTCACAGATCAACACAACATCAGGGGCCAAAGGGTTGCAGGTGAGTTCAATTTTTGTCCCAGCTTTTCCTCTATTAAACCTCTGATGCAATCCTTAATCCCTCTTTGACATTTAAAAGTTAGCCCAAAGTCTGAGGGATAATATTTCGTTGGGTTGACGTGCACAAGTTCTCCCAGTTGGCCTGTCAAAGAGATTTTATTTAAAGGCCAGCTGAATACCACTTCACTTGCTGTTAGTCAGGAACATTCCCAGAGCCTGTGGTGGTCTCCTCAGTGGCACAGAAATGCCTGCCAAGGAGGACATCACTGCCCTCGGGTTTTTTGATGTTGCCTTGCAAATGCTGCTGGACAGAGCCATTGAGAGGAGGTCATTCTGTTCCCAGGGATGGCATCAGGAGGTTGCTCAGCCTGGGAATAGATCACAACACAGGTCAGAGTCACTGACTCACTTAAGAAGGATGGCAAAAGTGCCATAAAGAAATGAATAATCTATTATAAGTGCTACCATCTTCAATCTACTCTGTCTCACTCACAGGGTCATCTCTCAGCTTAACTCTGCCACTGCGCAGGCATCTCACAAATGGCCATAACCTGCAGGCCTCAGTATGGGCTCACATCCAGCTCATCCTCTCAAAATACTAATCCTTCCTGTTCTCTGCACTCCTAACTCACTAGACATAGCTCACGGCTTGGCATGATTATGTATGTTTGCGAACTGCTCCTGAATCCAACGCCGTCACACTCAGACCTTCTGTTTACTTCACTTCAGGACCATCTGAAACACAATTGTGCTAAGAGAGACCAGACCAGCAGGGAGGTAGCCAGCAACGACAGCCATCATTCGTGAGGTGACAAGGAGGCAGAAACAGCCAGCAACCTGTAAATAACAGTATACTTTGCCCTTCCCAGTTGAATGCATGAACTATTCTGCATCTTCATCAAGTTATTCCTCTTCTGCAAACACTGGTGCCACCCAGCATCAAGCCCAGTGCAAGAGTCCACAACAAAAGCCAGTGCCAATTCGGAGGAGGAGAACCACCAATCCTGAGGAAGCCCTGGCAAGGCATTCACCTGCAGCCACTACCCAGCACCAAAGACATTTACCCACAGTTAATACCAGCTAATTAGATTTGGGGGCACAGTTTTGTGAGTGCATCATGGGCATTTGTTCATTGTGGGCGAAGAAAGAAGTGCCTGTGTTCTTTCGTCACTCAGAGAATAGCCAGAGATCAACTTTTGAGCCCCATTGCAGGAGATGTAATTCTTTATGAGGCCATACATGTCATGATAAACCTGCAGAGAGGGGGCAGGGTCTGTGTGCCAGCATCCTTGATGGCTGAAATGAAAGATTGAGGATTCCACCCATGTTCTCACTGCTGACATGGCTCTGGCACGCGAGTATTTGGCTGTCTCCATGGATAAAGCAGAGACTGCCTTGGAGACCCAGTTACAGGAGAACGCTCAACAGCTGCCAGAAATGTGATTAGACCCACGCTGCATTGCTGTAGCCGTGGTTGCTCAGTATGGATGGCAAGGTAAGGGCAGCATGAGAAACCTCAACCTCACTCCAGGTTCTCCTTCTTCTCAGGGAGACAGAGTGGTGCCAGCGGGTAGCCACAGAGAGCAGGGGAAATGGACGGACATTTCAGGACCTGGGAAAGGTGCCCTAATCTCCCCCTTCCCTCTGCCAGCTCAGGCTGAGGAGGGTGACCCTGCAGGATACTGACGGCAGGGTGTGTCCAGCCCCCTGTACCCCACCTAGGCCTGTCCCTAGATATAGTGGAAGAAGAAAAACTAAGTCAAATTAGTGGCACAGACGTTCAATTATTGTATTAAATCTGCACTTTTATGAATATACATTTATTTGCACTGATGTAACATTTCGTAGTCTCATTATCCCGATTGGACATGGGATGTTTTTCTGGAGTGAATGCTTTGGAGCATTTTCCACCACCGAAATAAGGTGCTGCCTTTCAATCATGCACCTTGGAACCTCTCTCCTAATGTGCAAAGTGGACATTGTCTCATCTATCAGAGAATTACAAACCTGTAGTACAAGTTGGGGATTAAAATCAAGCAACTCAGGAACAACTGACGATGATGATAAGGTCTAGGGAAGGGACCAGGGCTTGCGATGTCCAACTGGTTGACCCCACAAATTTTTTTTTACATTAGATTCCCTACAGTGGGGAAACAGGCCCTGCGGCCCAACAAGTCCACACTGACCCTCCGAAGAGCAACCCGCCCCCCCCTCTGACTAATGCGCCTAACACTATGGGCAATTTAACATGGCCAATTCACCTGACCTGCACATCTTTGGTCTGTGGGAGGAAACCGGAGCACCTGGAGAAAACCCACACAGACACAAGGAGAAACTCCACACAGACAGTCACCTGAGGTTGGAATTGAATCTGAGACCCTGGTGCTGTGAAGCAGCCGTGCTAACCACTGAGCCACCATGCCACCCTTAGGGGAGCAATTGTTGAGTCTATCAGGTCCCTACAGGCTTCAGGAGGGAAAGTTTAGATTAGATTTTAGATTAGATTACAGTGTGGAAACAGGCCCTTCGGCCCAACAAGTCCACACCTACCCGCTGAAGCGAAACCCACCCATACCCCTACATTTACCCCTTACATAACACTACGGGCAATTTAGTATGGCCAACTCACCTGATCCTGCACATCTCTGGATGGTGGGAGGAAACCGGAGCACCCGGAGGAAACCCACGCAGACACGGGGAGAACGTACAAACTCCACACAGTCAGTCGCCTGAGGCGGGAATTGAACCCGGGTCTCTGGCGCTGTGAGGCAGCAGTGCTAACCACTGTGCCACCGTGCCGCCCAGTTCTGTCCCATGGCTAAGGTTCTACAAAATTTCAGAGCTTGAGTTTGGCAACGGTCAGTTTACCCGAAGTGCAACACTGAACGATGGGAATGGATCCACACTTAGTAGCCCATAGCACAAGTAGCACTGTCAATGAGGATGCTCAGGTATTGCAACAGTACAGTGAAGGCTCATTGCATTTTTCAGCACTGCAGGGATAGTGAGTGCATAGGTGCATAAAGCACACTCTGGTAGTGTTCACCAGGAAGTGACCTCCTGATGTGACTTGGTACAAGGACCATTATACTGCAAACATCCTGCAGAGTGCAGTAATGGAAGTGCTCGCAGTATCTTTAGCACTAACATGGGTCCTAGGCAAGGTTTGCACAGGCCCTTTTGTTTTCACAGTGGTGAGGACATCAGGACTACATTTCAAATGAAGAGTCAATACTTCATTGAATAGATAAATCAAACAGGAAAACTAATCAATCCTTGACATTGTGGCATACAGCAAGCAGACGGCTGACAGCCAACTGTGTGAATGAAATATTAACAAGAACAGAGAAAGCCTCAGCTCAGCTCAATCACACTGGAGGTAGGTAGCTTTGAGATTGTCTCCGGTCTCTCAGACTCAGTGGACCATTGCCTTGACCTTGTCTCTTTGGCATCTCATCATTCTCATCTTCATTTTCTTCCTCAGAGATTTCCTTTTGTTACATCCCCCAGATTGTACACCCTGACTGGCTGACCAGCAGAGCCTGGGCTGATTTTGCGTGACTTCCAGGCCTGGCCGTGGCTCAATCCTTTGATTGAAATGGCCCTGATTTCTTGATTTACATTGTTTCAACTGCCTAATTGATCACGACCAATGCTCCAGACTAGAAATTGTGCAGCCTCTGGACTAAGGGTGTACTCCTTGACTGAATGGAGTCTAAGCTTGGTCCAGTAAGCGTGGTTCCCCCTTTTCCTTTTCACACATGGCGATGCTATTCAAGGATATGTGTTTGCTCTGGAAGTTGTGGGCACATACACCATGTCTGACAATGACACAGCACCATCCTCTACAGCAATAGGCATATTCCTTTCACACTGATGCTTCACTGTTTCCTCCAGCCATATTGAATCACACAATTGATATGTTGCAGAAGGAGGCCACTTGGCCCATTGTGCTTGTACTGGTTCTCTCAGCATTTTAACTCAGTGTCAATCTCCTGTCTTTTTCCCTGTAACACCGCACATTGGTTCTTTTTAAATAATCATCTAATGTTGTCTTGATGAATCAATTGAACCTGCCTTCACCACACTTCCAAGTAGAGTATTCCAGACCTGAACTACTCCCTCTGTGAAAAAAACGTTGCATTTATTTCTTTTTCAAAACACTTTAAAACTGGGCCATCCAGTTCTTGAACTGTTTATGTGCGGTAACAGAATCTCCTTATCCTTTGACCATGCCACTAATGTCATTAAAAACTTTTATCAAATTTCATTTTAGTCTTTGCCACTCCAATGAAAATGGTTCCACCTTCTCCACTCTTTCCTCGTAAATGAAGTTCCTTATCCATGTAATCCTCTCCTGTACTCTCCAAAGCTTCATGTGGTGTGGTGCCCAGAACTGCACACAGTACTCCAGCTGAGGTCTAACCAGTGTCTTATGTAAGCTCTCATAACCTCCCTTCTTTGGACCCTATGCACCTATTTATGAAACCTAGAATACAATTTGCTTTGTTAACAACTCTCTCGACTGTTCTGCCACCTTTCATGACATATGTACATAAACCATGTGTCTCTGCTCCTGTACACTCTTAGAATAGTACACTTTACCTGATAGCATATTTTCATGCTGTTTATACAAAAGTGTATCACCTCTGTTATGACACAGGGTAAATCCTCCTGCTTAATTTAAAATCAGCAACACAGAAAAGATTTATCCCGTGCAGTAATCTGTAAACATTCGAGTAGCCAAGAATTAAGTAAAAATTAACAACTTTATTTCTTAAAGTATAACCAAGAATAATTAACTAATTATTCCTCCCTCTAACCTATCTTTTACCTTCCCTTCTATAATACTAGTCCAATAAAACTCCCAAATAAGATTTACAGTAAAATACAAATTTTAAAACCAGCCAGCGGTCGAACCTCCTCTTTATCTTCGTCGATAGATTGGCTGTCCAGGTCAGTGTGGAAGTTTTTCTCAGAGTTCTGACTAGCAGTCTACAGCTGTTGGGCTATTCCCAACTGTTCAGTTTTCCCTGGTCGTACACCCCAAAGCATTGGATTGTCATTGGCTTTTAAGATTGTCAATATACTCAATTCAAACTTGATTGGAACTTGGTATTTTTCAGGGTATAATTTAAACTGATTGGCCTAATTTGAATCTGTTTTGTTGTTTCCAGGCAACTAGCTACCCTAGCGTGTTACATTGTGTCTTATTGAGAACACTTGGTGCTGTCACTGCTAGCTTTTACTCTCTTAAAGATACAGTACATCCACATCTTCATAACACCTTACACTTCTCTGCATTGAATTGCATCTGTCTCCTATCTGCCTGCTCCATCACTGCATCAAAGTCCCTTTGAAGTTCTACACTGTCCTCGTTATGATGTACAATTCTCTCAGGTTTTGTGTCATTTGCAATCTTTGAAATTTTCAACTGCGATCCAAGATTTAGATGGTTTACAGGGTCCACAGGGAACTGTACTACAAACATTCTTTCAGCTCAAAACATAAGTCTATGGTGTGGCAATGTATCAAATGCCTTTTGGAAGTTCGTGTACATTGACAGTCTTCCCTTATCAACCCTCTCTTTTACCACTTTAATGCCTTGCCTTCTATACTATGGTGATGTTCACTGCCACAAGGTCTGCTAAAGTCACCTGTGAAGCTGGAGCTGGTACCCTTGCTGTCCTCCCGTTGGGTGAGAAAATGGGCCAGGAATACATCCTGCCTTATTCCCCAAGGAGGCACTACTGCAATTGTAGTGATTACAAAGGAAATGAAGACAGGACCTCTGCGAAGGTTTTATATAGAGGCAGCCCAACAGGAGGCAAAACAACAAAGTCACCAGGTTTCTGTTTGGTTTGTGCAGTCAAGTTTGTGAAGCATCAATCCATTGAGCAGAAGTTATTTGGGGAGGAGAAACTTATTCTGGTCAGTTGTCTAATTAATAAGGTACAAAGACACATCTGATCGTGAGAAAGTCATTTCTCCATCTGAGGAAAGACTTCATTGTGAATTTTATGTCGGTCGTGAGTGTCTGATTTTTGGGCTCATCACGCTCACCATTTTTCTTGCCATCTCAAGGAATGGAAAACTGTTCCACATGTTTCGTTACATTCCTGTGTGATCTATTTCACCATAGCTATTGAAAATTAACAAGGCCTAGCTGTGAGGGTGCGTAGCAGGTGGTTGTGCTGGTGGAAAAAAGAGGATTAATGCCTCTGTTAAATAGTGGACAGAAGAAAATCAGACGTCTGCATTAAATTTTTGTTAGTGCACAACATCAGCAATAATTTCCCAGCCCATACATTTAAGGATAGTCTTCTACCATATTATTCAACAGAATAATTTTGATTAGCATAATCCATTAATGTGCATTCAGGATGATTTTACCTGCTGGAGTCCTGGCCAACAAACCATGTCAGCACTCTGGGAGATTCAGTCATTTCGGTAGCTGAGCTTCATTAATATGTTGTTGAAACCTTGATCCAGATTGGCCATTTATATACATTTAAGGTTTGGGGGAGCTATGACTGCACTGAAGGGAACCCAAGTCAATCAGAAGGCTCTATTATTCTCCTGACTCTAGAGAAATACACGTTCTCATATCCCCCATCTCCTCCATCTGTTCTGTGCTGAATGGCATTTGAGGCTAAATAGTTTGGGAATAGACCACTAAATTGACCACATAGGTATGAAATTATTTTTATTTACCTGACTTCTGTTCAGTGAAAAACGTTAAAGTAGTCTCAAGGCTTTAATTCAGCAGTCATTGATATGACCTCCATTGCTTCCAGCAATATCCTTTCATAGCAGTGAAAATCAAAAGCACAATATATCTGTCTGGAAACATTCATTGTGTTCAACACAGCAAAGACATCATCAAGAAATCTGATAGGAGTGCTGCTTGTTGTATGGTATCCATTGGTAACTTTCCATAATGCTGCCTGGATTTTGGCCTGGAGGTGAGTTTTGTGCAGGTGGACTGTTGTAAGGTTAGGATATCCAGAAGAACAGGTTTATCAAATCAAGTATCCCCGTAGGATTTAACTGCAGGGCTGCTTTAATTTGTTTCTGTTGGCCTCCTACCCATAGGCAGCCTAAGTGATCAGTAACCTTTTAATTGGGGAATTTGCTTCACAAGGCTGAGGCTGATAAGAACAGATATGTACATCTGGGAAGTGAAGGAAAATGCAGGCAAATAAGGTAAGTGTGGTGTGGGGTATTCTTGTCCACAAAATGATATAATATTGAAGAAGGGTGTAAGGATCTACGAGGGTTAAGACTGAAGAGAATCCGAAGCACCATGCACTATGACAATATCATTTGGACTTGGCAGAACAGCTTAGGATCTTGAAGGAGTCAGACCTATCATGTAGGTCCTCCATATAATCCATTTAATAATGTCATTTATATCAATGTACCCTGTAACTAGGTGTTAACATGCAAAATACTACTTCGTGATCCATACAACGGCCTCTTCTAGTTAGACCAGTAAGTGGTTGCCCTCCACCACATTAGACCAAGCAGGCCCTGGTGATCTATTTAAGGAGAATAGAGACATCAAACCTACAACATGGCGAAGTGGGTTTCGCTGCATCATGATAGGCAATAGTGCTGATTTAATTTGACTGTACATACAACATTCTGGCAGCTTTAAGCAGCCTGTTCATACAGACAGACAGCAATAGGAAAGAGCTAAACATTTAAGAACATTGGAAAAGAAACCCTCATGATGAGACCCAACCAAGGAAGAATTTACAGACAATGACAAATGCAATTCAGATGCAGTGCAGCCAGAGGGTTAAGAACTCCATGGTAAAGGAGAATTAGTGACTCCAAAGCAAGTACAGACTTCAGGGCATGGCAGTGGACAGTAGACACAAGTTTGAGTCTGGATTCAGCTGCAGAGCAAATGGACATTGGAAATTCTGTGAGTAGTGGTAAAACCCCAAACAGGCAAGGGGAAATCTTTTAAAAAGCACATCCCATCACAGGCTGAGAAAGCAAAGCAAAAAAACATACAGCTCAGATCAACTATCAAAGCTAAAATGGGCAGCACCTTGTGGCATAAATTCAGTGAGGTAAATTGAGGGCCACAAAATGAATTTAAATCAAGGTGGTAGGTCCTGGAACAAAGCAAAGCCAAAATTAAAGCATTGAAGGGACATACTAGAAGGCCTGGTCTTTCAGAGGAAGAAAGTAACGAAACGTTACTAAGGCCACAGGAAAGGCAAGAAGTTCTTTGTTAAAACCACATTAAGGGCAGAAAGTATTTAGTTGAAGCATCCAGGAAAAGATACATGAAGGAACTGGGGATTAGATTAGAGCTACAGATATAGAAAATACAGAAAAACTGAAAAAGAAGTTGGAATCATTTATTTAAGCCATGAATAGTGGGAGTCATTTAATATAACTGTGATTAAAGAGGGTACAATTAATTAAAGATACAGACAGTAGGATTAATTTAGTAAAGCTATTAAGGGAATGAGAATCATTCATTAAAGTTTCAACAGCAGGTTCCAACCAGTGAATCCAAGAAAAAGACATTTAACTATGAAAGGGGGAGTTCTCCATTTTGGCCAAAGAAGGCAGCCATCTTCCATTTTGGCCAAAGAATGACAAACCTTCATTACTGCAGGGGCACTACTATTACTGCAAGATAAAATCCATTTTAAATAGGGAAAGTAAATCATCGCATTAAGAAGACTTGGCATCAGAAATAATATTGCCTAGAAGATTTAATTTCAGAGATGGACCAAATAGAATACAGAACCGGATACCTTGAAGAAAACAATACCTAAGATACAGAATGCTTCCAAACTAGATGCTAAATCAAAAGTTGAACAAATCAATACACTTCTGAGTTCAATTAGGAATATAGCGGATTGTGTTGCCAAGTGGTGGAAGTGACAATGCTTACTTTTGATGAAGTGCTGAAAGCTTTTGAGAATTAATTTCATCTCGGAACAAACAAAATTTTAAAATAAGTAACATTTAATGGAAAAGTCAGCATCCAGAGGAATCCATGGATAATTTCATGAATGATCTCTACGGAGTATTGGGAAAATATGACTATCATGATTTGAAGTCAGATTCCGTCCTTTCCATTTGGCTCTGCATCATAAAAGCTCAACTTAGTAAATATGTCAAGAATTCTCTCACCATGTAGCTTGTCTTGTCATTTGGCTTATGTCATATGATTTGTTGGAGAAGGTATTTTGACCTACTGCAAGAAAAAATGAATTTCTAACTCTTGAAAATAAAATAATCTTCATAGAACTAAAATCCAAACTTTAAAAGGTTTTTTTAATATTCATTTGTGGGAAGTGGGTTCCGCTGACTGGCAAGTATTTATTGCCCATCCTAGCTGCCCTGAACTGTGTGGCTTAATAGGCCAGATTAGAGAGTAGTTGAGAGTCAACCACATTGCATTGGGTCGAGTCACGTGTAGGCAAGACCAAATGAGGATAATAGATTTCCTTGTAGGACCCCCATTGGATATTAATGCACCAGATGGGTTTTTCTAAAAAAATGGTAATGATTTCATGCTTATCAGGAAATTCTTAATTCTTCCAGCTTTTTAAAAAGTTCAACTCAAATTCCACCATAGCAGTATTTGAACCCAGGTGCCCAGCATATCAACTAAATTTCCAGATTAATAGTGTGGCGATAATACTACTCGATCATCATCTTCTCTTTTATATAGCATAGCATGAGAAAATATATTAAACCATTACATCTCTAAACACCAGGAAGAGTCTGCATCTTATAATCGGACAAGTTGAGGAGCAATAGGCTGACATTACTAGAATGAACCCATTCCCCTGGAAGCACCACTAAAATAAAACAAATGACTGCAGATACTCGAGATCTGAAACAAAATTAAAGTGTTTGATGAGCTCAGCAGGTCCAACAGCATCTGTAGAAAGAGAAACAACATTAATGTTTCAAATGCCGGATATTAACTTTGTTTCTCTCTCTCCAGATGTTGTCAGACTTGCTGAGTCCCTTCAGCACTTCCTGTTCTTGTCCCTGAAATGAATAGTGTTCAGACATAGTTGCTGTCCTTATACCTAATGGGTCCATCCAAATATGTGTTGATTGTACACAGCTCAGTGAGCTGGTGGTAAGAAAAGTCCACCCCATGCTTATGAGTTGATGAGAGTTTAGCTAATCTATCCAAAAGCAGAGTTTCACAAAACTTGATACAGACAATCAATTCTGGCAGGCGCCATTGGATGAATAATCAAGATTGCTTACCACATTTGCAACTCAACAGATTGTCATTCGAGATTGATTCAGCTCCAAAGGTTTAGCAATGGACTTCATCTACTACTACTGAATTGGAAGTGAGGAGTTGAATGGTAGCCTCGGATGCTAACAGACACAGCAATAACGGAGGTTTTAATAATAATGTGTTTGGTCTAGAGGTCATTGACCTGAAGTATTAATTCTGTTTCTCACTTAACAGCCTGTCTAATCTGTTTAGCATTTCAAGTATTTTCTGTTTTTATTTCAGATTTTCAGCATCCACAATATTTTGCTTTTGTCCCTAACTGACCTTAGAGAGGGGCAGCATGGTGGCTCAGTGGTTAGCACTAATGCGTCACAGCGCCAGGGACTCGGGTTCGATTCCAGCCTCAGGTGACTGTCTATGTGGAGTTTGCACATTCTCCCCATGTCTGCGTGGGTTTCCTCTGGATGCTCTGGTTTCCTCCCACAGTCCAAAGATGTGCAGGTTAGGTGAATTGCCCATAGCGTTAGGTGCATTAGTCAGGGGTAAATATAGGGTAGTGGAATGGGTCTGGGTGGGTTACTCTTCGGAGGGTCAGTGTGGTATTTGTTGGACTGAAGGGCCTGTTTCCATACTGTAGGGAATCTAATCTAGATAACAGTGTGACTTAACAAGCCACTTGCATGCTCATGATGCTGTTCAGGAAAAGAAGAAGTAATGATGTATCCATGAGAAGCTTAATGGATTTCTAACTTTTTATTGCTTTTAGGATGTATAAACTTACAGAATGTAGGACTGCCCATTAGTCAAACCACATTGTTAGGCACATGGAACATTTATTAAATCTACTAAAGACCGTTACAACAGAGAAACAAGATTCAGATTCACTCCATTTTGAATCTGATGATTATATTCCTGTGTGGGCTTCATGTTTGTATTTAGGGGAGTTGGATAGAAAGGGATTCCTGCCACTCTATATGGCACTGTTGTACTCCAGTTTAGTGTTTTTCAATTATTTATGTTGTTTAATCTGTAGGAATTAGATGAGGAAATATACTACTACCTCAAAAATATTCTTATATGTATGTATTACTTCATGACACATGTTGGAAATGATTCTTTGATAATAGTTTGGGGAAAGAACAACAAAATGAGGATTTCATGGTTAGCCCAATGAATATTGAGCAAGTAACTAGGAGTATACTGTTAAAAGGAATGGAAGATAGTTGAAAGAAACAGAATGGTGAATATATACAAAATATTTTAAACTAAAAAATAATTCCACCACCGACCCTGTAAAGGGAATCTTAACAAATAGATCCACACATAGTGAGAGGGATTGGAGGCAGAGTGGAGATGTAGCAGATTAGAAGCCCATGTGCAATTGAAATGAGTTCTCTTCGCTCTTTAATTCAGACACAGTATTGGCATTCTGCTTCCTGTTCCTGACAAGTCAGAGAGAGCAAGTAGAATCACTCGTCAAGTGTTCCAATGAGATGAATTATCATCTGGAAACCCAGAAGGGATCAGAATGGCTGAAATGTACATTAATTACGGAGACTTCAGAAAGCGCCAGAACATAAAGGAGACCTGGGAAAGCTACTCTTACCTGGGGAAGGTCTTGTTGTGCTGGTGTATGGACTGAAGGATGGTGATATTTCTCAAGAATTGGATTTAGACCAGCCACTTTAATAAAAGCAGGTGTGATATGGCAGAGGAAGTGAACAGCAGGAGTCTGATCCCTCAAACCAAAGTATAGGAACTGAATGGTTCCAGGAGCTCATGGCAGGTGACTGGCATAACATTTTCAGGTGCCAGTCCCACCACCTGACTCACACCCTGATATTCTCAGTATTTTCCTGCAAAACTCCTGAGCAGCTCCACTCATTGATTTCTGTCCAAGTAGTCCTCACATTCTCATCTCAGACAGTCAAGGCTCATCTTTGTGCTATTTCACATCCAAATCTCATTGGCATCCAACATAAATATCATCCTTCCCCTCGTGATGATATTTATCCATTTCTCAGACTCCCAACTTGAATTGTGGGGGTGAGGCAGTGAAAGTTACCTTGATAACTATTAGCAATGTCTGCTCACTCTATCAAATGGAAACAGATCTTTTCTTTTTCCAAGAAGCAGCTGATACCATCAATTGGCTGCAATAAAGGTCTGTTCATCAGAAGGCATTGGTGCTGATACATGTTGAGAGAGTTAATCATTTGCATGTAATCCCTGTGTTAGCAGTCTTACTCCTTTGAGCCAGATTCAGGCAACAATTCTTCTCAGGAAGAGGAACATCTGCCTGAGGAGTGTTGCTCCTCTACTCTTGATTCCACAGGTTCTTCTCTCATTCCCCATCAGAAGTGCAAGGTAGAGATGCATAAACTACTCCCAGGCCATGATAAATGCTGACAGCAGACCAAGATGAGTTGGTCCAAGACAATTAAATTGACTTCCTAGGAGTTGAAGATTGCCTGTCAAGCAATGAAAAGCAATAGTGCTGTGACCACCAGTCCCTTGTTCCTAGGGAGGAATACATTTATACAGTCTCAGTTCTTGAAGGCTTCACTGAAGTACTCCTTGCTGTGCTACCATTGTTTGATCCTGACAAGTTCCCCATAGGTCATGAACTGGCTACTGAGGCAAGAATTCTGAATTAATCCATGAATTAACTGGGAATTTAAATACTTTAATTACTAAGCTGACAGCTCAGAGTCATAGATAGAATTATAAGATTGTAAAGTAAGGAACCAGACCCTTCGGTCCAACTTGTCCATGCTGATCAGATATCATAAATTAATCTAGTTCTATTGGCCAGCATTTGGCCCATATCCATCTTCTTATTCTGTACCATCCAGATGCCTTTTAAATGTTGTAATTGTACAATCCCCCACAACTTCCTCTGGCAGCTCATTCCATGCACACACCATTCTCTGTGTGAAAAAGTTGACACTTGGGTTCTTTTTAAATATTTCCCTCTCACCTTAAACCTGTGCCTACTAGATTTGGACTCCCCTACCCTGGGGAAAAGACTTTAATTATTCACCCTATCCATGTCCTTCATGATTTAATGAATGTATAAATTTTAAAAGGAGAAAGTGAGGACTGCAGATGCTGGAAATCAGAGTCGAAAAGTGAGGAGCTGGAAAAGTGCAGCTGGTCAGGCAGCATCCGAGGAGCAGGAGAATCAACAGTTTGAGCATAAGCTCTTCATCAGGAAGAGCTTATGCTCGAAATGTCGACATTCCTGCTCCTCGGATGCTGCCTGACCAACTGTACTTTTCCAGCACCACACTTTTTGACTTATAAATTTTATAAGGTCACCCCTCAGTTTCTAACGCTCCAAGGGAAAGAGTCCCAACCGATTCAGCCTTTCCATTTAACTCAAAACTTCCAACCCTGACAAAATACTTATAAATCTTTTCTGAACCCTTTCAAGTTTCACAACATCTTTCCTACTGCAGGGAGACCAGACCGAATGCAGTATTTCATGGAACTATGTTACTTATCTGCAAATCCACCTCGGTAAAACCTCAAAGTGGTTAAGATCATGTTGGGTGTACATCCCAATGCTGCATTAAGACATTAAGACACACCTCTCCCCAGTTTAATTCCTCTCCCCCCTCTAAACTCTCCCACATACCAGCCTGTTAGTTAAAATTCTGTCCTGCATGTCCACTTAATTACCAAAACTCCCCAGTACTTTGATTTTAAAGCAATGTCAGTGGGAACCCTTGGGGAATTGTGAAGTTGCAGTATTTGGAGTGTGGAATTGAGCATTTCAATCTTATTTTCCATCAGAAAAAATAAATGTAGTATTAGGGATGTTATAAATGTTGAACATAATCATTAACAAAGCAATTTAATGTCAGGAGATTGTCAGAAAGAGCACTGATAATCAATACACAGAGATGTCAATCCTTTGTCTTCATCTGTGACATAGATTTGTTTAGGGAGTCTCCACATATCATAGTTCAAACAATTTTCCCATTGTCTTGCATATATCTCAAGTTGCTGTTCCTAAGGTCTGGATGCTCTGATTTAAGACTTACTTGTGAATGAGCTGTCAACACCAGAAAATCTTTTTTGCAACTTTGTAACCTACATACTTCGAACAAGACAGACCAGCATATCAGAAATAATAGTACAAATAGGATTGAGTTTCCTAGATTTTGAAGGGCAATTGCCCATGCTTGAAAGGTGTAGATTTGAACTCTTGAGTCAAAATGAAGTGGCTTTCATGCATATTTATACTCATTTTGGTTTAGATCACCATCGGGATGTTAAGATGTAAGGCGGCCATGACCAGAGAACCACAAAAGACCGTTCTACATTTAGGTATCCATAACAGATTTTGGGTGGAATCCCGAAGGCCTACATGATGCATTAAGCAACACTCTACAGCTATGGACTTCCCAGAGAAATAGCATTTGATAATCAAAACTGTAAATCTCTAATCATCAGCATTATTTCTACACCCCCCTCCCCCACCACCATCTGCTTCCATTCCCTCCTTCTGTCACTTATTGCAGGCCTTTTTTATCTGTGTGCTCTATGTGCTTTTTGGATTGAGTAGGTCTGTGTTTTATTCTGTTTCCTTTTGAGTTCCCCAGAAGGGTTTTCTATTTATTTTGAACATGATAAAATTTCAAAAATTGTGTCCAGGACCTGAGTATAAAAGTCCTTTGGCAATAAATTGTTGTTGGCATGCCCAGCGCCATAAGGAGTAGTAAAGTTAACTGCAGAAATGAATGCTATTCGATTGCAGTCAAGTTAGAAAGAGAAAACAAAACAAAACTAAGGGGACAAATGGATCAAGTGTTGATTAAATTCTGCAGCTACAATAAATACGTAATCATTTTGTTTAAAAGAAATCTTAGCAATGTTAATACACCTGGTGCTATATCAAGAGAAATATGACAAGGGATTGGGGGGAGCGGGAAGATGGTGTGGCATTCTCACAAATGGCTGGGAGTTTATTCTTGCAAACGTGGATTGATTCCGTTTGACCGAAGAAGAAAGCATTCTTCATTTAGGATGTCCTGTCTGAACCGAGGAATGTCTGAGCCACCATTATAATTATTATCAATCACACAGTTCAAGTGAGTGCTGCCTAAACCAAATATGGGCTTGGAATATATTTGTTGAGGCATTAGTTCTCTCTTACTTCTCTGTCTGATGTACACAATTAAGTTTATTTGATGGCATTATTTAGAATAGTTACTTTGCAGTACATGGATGTACATGTTAGTGATGTGTGATAGCCCAATTCAGATGGAACTTTGATCCTAATTTTAAAAAAACCGGAACATTCCATCAAGTAAAAAACCACATTAAACAAAATTAAGTGTTTCCTCTAATTCTGTGACAGGAGATGATGTTGCCAAAAACTTCAACCAGTAAAATATACTGCAAGAATTCACAAAAACAAACAAAAAATTACTAATGTCAGTGAAGTAGAAAGGGAATTTGCATTTTATGTCGATTGATCTCTTGTCCACATGTGTGGCTCAGTGCTTACTACATTTATGGTGCTGCCAAATATGATGACCAGATTTTTTTCCTTCCATACAGGCTTATTTGTTGGTACAATTAAGTGATGACTAAATCAGGAAAATATGTAACAAATTGTCTAATATGACCTATGTTAGTTTAGTCAGTGAATATATATAATATGCTTCTACCTTTATCAGAAAACAATAATACGCCCACTGTTCATGGTGATAGATAAGCCAGATGTTATGGTCTCAGAAAAAGATGTTTGTAGGCTTTATAAATGGTTGTCAGTTCCCTTTAATTGCCCTGTCATTATGAATGGGGCAGGGCTGAATGTGGACAGATTATTCAAAACAAAGCTCAGACTTTTACAATGGAGTTTACATCTCAGTGGTCTGGTTACAGGACGAGAAACAAACTCTAGTTGTAAATGCTCAGCCACAAAGAAACCAACAATTCAAAGGAGAAGCTACATCAAAAATAAGCAATATTTTTCTATTTACAGTTTCTGTTTTTCTAAGAGTATTCAAATTAAAAATGCCATTGGTGATAAGGATTGAGGGAATGACCTTAAGTTAATATTGAGTTGCAGTTCTCCCACTACTTTGACAAAATCAATTTTTGAATAGGTTTTATTGAATAAGAAGAATATTGTTAAAACTTTAAGGGACTGACTGTTGTGGAACAGAAGAAAAATGGAACTCTCCTCCTGGTGGCTTTAGTTATGAATCACATCATATTATTCTACAATTACTTATTCATTTACTATCATCCCTCCAAGTAATCTCTTAAGGTCAAACTGATTACTTTCCCCATCCATTTTGTTAAATGGTTGCCGATTCAGCAAAATACAGCAATGCCAAAATCTGAATCAGAGGAAAAGAAGTTCATAGTAGTTTGCTTATTTTATGTAAAACAATGAGTGTTTAAAAGAATTGTTGAAGGAATTAAATGGTTTTCGACAGGCTCATTATGTTTTTTGTTATATTACTGAACTTTTCTCTGTACATCTCATATTTTAGTACTACCAGACTAACACATTTGTATTTTCAAGTCAAAGAAAACTTCTGCAAAGATGTTCATAATATGATTGTAAAAAGGTATATTTTTCAAACACATGTTGTTTGCTCAATTTTAACTTAAGGACACTTGAATAATAGTGCTGTGTGATGAAGCACTTTACACAGAATTGCAACAGCTGGGGTATAGGTTCAATCTTCATGCTGCTATACAATAAGCCAGAATGCTACTCCTAGAAATTGTCATGTATATCTTATTATTCAAACAAGATCAGAAGTCTTATGGAAATTGTCATCTACCTTTTGAGCTAACAAGAAGCAACATATATCAAGGGTGAATGAATGAGTAAAGGATCTATACCAATGGATTATATGGTAGTAATGACACCAAAACTGTTGGCATTTGTCATTTTTATACCTGAAACTGATAACAAATTCCAAGGTCCACGCATACACATGAAAATCTGGAATCAGTTATTCTGTTTTACCTAGAGAATGAACTGTCGATGTCCCCCCAGACTGTCACCAAGTAGCAACCACTGAACAAAGAAACGTTTGCACCTTACACTATTTATCTCAGTGCGAAAAACATTTAAAACATTGGTATTTTGATAAATGTGATGCAACTGGATTCTTAATTGTGTACTACTACTAAGTGTTAATTACTATTGAACAGCCTCAGTGAACTTCATAAAAACCATTGGGGTAAGTCAAATTTCTCCATTATGATATTTAATAAAATATCAAATTCAGATCTTTTAAAAGTTTATTTATGCAATTTCAGCTTCTACTTCAATCCTGCGCATAGCCTATTAATTTATTCCACTCAAAATGTACATGTAAATATTTGTTCTGTCTGCAAAGAATAGCATTCTGTGTATTACTGAGTGTAGCATCTAATATATATTTTACCACATTTAAGCCCCACTGACGATCTTAAATTGCTGGTCAGCCTAACTCTTCATTCAGGATTATCCAACAAATACTGTCCTATTGCAAAATCACATGTTATGATTATGTAACCTGTGCTGACTTCAACTGAACAAAATAAGTCCCACTATTTGTTTATTCATTTCCCATGGAATTCCTTGACCAAAAGAATCAACTTGCCTGCTTTGAAATTTTTAAAGAAGTTTGACAGTTAACTATCAGTCATCAATGCATTCACCTGCTAACCAATCAGTACTCTCATACAGTATAAATGTTTTTCCCTTTAAATTGGCTTTCTTGCCAAGTGACCTGATAAGGTGTATGTCAAAAAGCATTGACACAATTCTTTTTTTCAGCAACACTTAAGTTCTGCATTGCCACATGATTGTTTGTATGTAAAATGTTTAATCAAAATGAAAAAAAGTTAGTGTTTTTTTCCATTGTGTTTATGAAAATACTTCAATGTAATTGGCTGTTTACTCTGCTTGGTGGCATCTCTGCTGTCGCACTCTTGGAGAAACCCCTTAAACTGGCATTTGATTTAGGAAAGTGGGAAATCCAGAGGACAGCAATCAATAAAGCTTTGTGGACAACCTTTTTGAAATTAGCAGCAAGCACCATTGCTACACTACTACCCACAAATTCAAGGCCATAATATTGAAACAGAACACAAACGTAAAGAAAGTATAAAATTTGTAAGAAGGTTCACCCTGTGAAAGCTGATTTTATTTTGATTTTCAAAATTTCCTTTTCCTGCTAAATCTGCAAAGCAAGAGGAAATATTGGTCCCTCTTCCTAATTGCTCTAACATACACCAAAGTTAAATGTAATTCAGCAGAGTTTCTTATTTTCCAATACTGTTAGGACAAAACTTTGTACTTATTACTATTCTAACAAGGCAGCACATTAAAAATGATTCATGAAATGGAAATGTCCAACTAATGTAGGGTGTGTTCTTATCAATATTAGCACCACTGTTGAAAATATATCTCCCTTTGACCTAGAAATTCTAAACCTAATTTAAGAGTGTGTTCTGTTGACACAAATACTGGTAAAATGCAAAAATAGATCACATAATTATCATTCCCCATATTGAATATTATATACATGGTACTGATTATAACCTACTTATATATAATGTTTGATTTGTTGAGTAAAAATATATGCAAACATGACAGGAGAAGTTTGAGATGCATTATGCTAAAGGGGAGAGCTGTGAAGACTTGTTGAGTATAGTTTTTAAAACACCACATAAAGTACAAACCAAACAAAAGGGACACTGTTTCTTTCAAATTGCAGAGGCCTGAAAAAGGGAATCCTATCAAGTACATTTCAGAGAAAGAATAAGCTTTGGTCTTGTTTCATCATTTGGAACTCAACTTTAAAATGAAAACTCATCACATCTTTGGTGCTGTGTCTTGTTTGCCTGCACGTTTTATTCAAGTTATAACAAAAAGACTTCAAACTGCATAGTAGCTTTAGGACATGTTATTTATAAATTAAAATTAATATATGGCATTACATTTCATAATTCTTTTCAAATGAGCTGAAAATTAATTATTTCTTTAAGACCAGACAATCCAGAGGATTTGACTTTGCTAAATATTTCTGGAATTTGATTCATCCCAAAATGCAACAAAAATGTATGAAACTTCAAAAGATTTTCTTTTAAATATTCTGTCTATATATAAGCAAACATTTTTATTCTGGCTAATAAGTTAAAAGTATTATTCTAGCTTCAGGTGTATTTTTTGATGCTGCATAACCAATTGTGAACCTTGCTTTTGAGCAGCTGCTCACCTCAACTTTTTGTATGTCAGCACTTTGATTGATAGCAACTGGTTTGTAATTTTCCCCTTGTTCTGTCTGATTACAGCACAATGCAAAATTGTTAACTATGTCTTCATGAAATTAATGTCTTTACTACACAATTTCCTGGGACAAAAAGGAGCCAAAAACATCTGTGTTCATTACACTAATTAAACCTTACATCAAGATTTAAATGGCTTTATCAGTACATAGATATATTACTTGATGTATCTTTTGTTTCACTGTCCTTTTAGAGTGAAGTTGAAAATTATAACTTGTCATTTAGAACTACACTTTTTTATATTTAAATGTAAACTGTAATTCACACTACTTTTGGAAAGCTGAAGATTTAAAGTGGGGAATATATGTATGAGTAGACATTTTCAGTATTGCACTTTTCTCGATATAAAAATGTATTCATCTCTGACCAGCAGCACTATTCAATTCCAAATGTAAACGTTACAAAGACTGAATATGCTGTAAATTTGCTGCAACAGTGGTTGTAGTTAGTTATAACATAGCAAGTCTATGCACTGTCGCCAAATGCTGAATAAATTAATGTCAACAGGATTATTTAACCTAATGACCGTGTAACTCAACACGTATGTTATTATCAGTTCAGATCTTAGCAAGTTACTGAACTACTTACAGTCAACAAAATGGTACCACGAAATGAAGTTAAGCATCTCAGTGCTTGTGCAAAGTATATTTCTGGGCTTGTTTTAAGAATAATTTGTTGACATTTTCTTGTGGTATTTAGTTAGGTACATTCCAGTGATTGAATTATTCATCTTCTGAAAGTCACCTTCTTGTACATAAAAACGGCCCCAAGCTAATTTATTTTTATCAGTAAGGTCACAACAGAATAATAAACAGGATTACCAGCTAGAACAAAAAGTATGCTTTCTTCCAGACCACTGATCTTCTTTTGCATTTACAAGTAGACTATTTGCTGATAAAGAGAAAATAAATCATATTGTCTAATTTACCTGTTGTTGGACTTCATTAATTGTAAAAATTGATTTATCTATCAGAAACATGTTCAGCTGTTGCAAAAGAAAAAAAATAATTAAATAATGTAAACACTGTACTTGTTGGAATGTGTGTTGTCTTGATAAACATAATTGACACACCGATTTAGCTAAACTACAAGTAGTTAAAAATATGAAACATTAAAGTAGCACGATAAAGATTGATAGTAGGAACAAGCATTAAAACTTTTGTTAGATGCACTGAATTTTTAATCATCAAGTAGAAATCTCTTATAAATGGTATCTCTTCTTAAAACAAACTCTCTTCCTAAAATGGTCAAAACTGAAATTTTATCCTATTTATGTCATTTTGGATTAGTACCTACTTTAGGTAATCAATATTTGTAGTGTTGATGGGCCTACTTTACAGAGTGTAGCTAAAGAAGAATAAAGATTTGCAAAAAGTAATGCCTGGTGTTGACATGCAAATAGTAATATTCTGGTTAGTGGGTTATCTTTGGCTCTGAGAGCTGTATTGCAGGTTGGCAATCTGTTCCTTTAGATCCAGGCAGTGAGAGTGAAAATGAGCATACTTTTATCTCTGAGATGAGTACCAAAAAAAGAGCCGGGGTGTGGAATGGTGTTGGTGATTTCTATTTAAACAATTTTGTGCATTTCTAACACAGAGAGAAAAGTATTTACATAAGTGATTTTGCAGAGTATAAAACCTAACAGTATATAATGCCTTATAGAGCTGATTTAAAGGTAATTGGCTCAGAAAATAGGCATAGGAACAGCAATAGATCATTCACTCTTGAGCTGTTCTGCCACAATATGACATCATGTCCACCCCACATTGTAACTCAATCCATTTGCCTTGGCTCTATTTCCCTCAATATCCTTGGTTCACAAAAGTTTCTAACTGTCAATTGAGTTCTCATCTATTGCTTTCTCTTAGAGAGTTTCACACTTGTACAACGTCAACTTACAGTGACTTTAACAGAACGTTATTAAATGAAATTTCACAGCAACTCATGTAAGTGCTATTAGCAGGTGACCAAAATCACCATGAAAGAGAGATAGTGAGGTTTGGAATGTGAATTCCAGAGTCTGAAGACACAGCCACTAATTGGGAAGTGGAAATGCACAGGTATGTCAGAGGCTTATCGGATAGGAGAAGGTCACACAGGGAAAGACAAGAATATGGAGGGACCTGAAAACAAGAAGGAGAATTTTAAATTTGAGGTGTGGCTGATAAAGGAGCCAAAGTGAGTCAGGGCTCAAGAATTATATTTGTTAGGACATGGGCAGCAGAATTTGGATGACCTCAAATTTACAGTGAATGGATGATGAGAGTCTGATCAGGAAGATGTTAGACCAGTCGAGTCTAGAGATGTAAAAAGGATAAATGAGACCTTCAGCAGTAAATGAGCTGAGACAAAGCTGAAGTCAAGTTATGTTGCAAAGTGAAATTAAGTAGATTTAGGGAAGGTGTAGATATGTGGTCTGCCACCTTTTGTGTGAAGAAATGTTTCTGAATTTCTCTCCTGAATGATCTAGCTCTAATTTTAAGACTATGTCTCTTTATCCAAGAGTCCTCCATCAGCAGAAAAAATTCCATACAATCAACACTATTCATTATCTTCAAATTCCTAAAAAAATGTCTCAAGTAATCTCTCATTTAACCATCTATATTACAGGAAACACAAGCCTAGTTTATACAATTTATCCTCATATTTTAACTGTTGAAACGCTGAGGAAAAATTTCTTCATCCCTACAGCGAGCTTCTGGAATTACTACCACAGAAAGTGGTTGACATCAATATATTAAATGGTTTTTGCAAGGTTTGTGAAGGTTTGTAACTCAGGTTGAGGTATAGGGTGTAGGTTTGCTCGCTGAGCTGTAGGTTTGATATCCAGACATTTCATTACCTGGCTAGGTACCATCATCAGTGCCGACCTCCAAGTGAAGCGAAGCTGTTGTCTCCTGCTTTCTACTTATATGTTTGTCCTGGATGGGGTTCCTGGGATTTGTAGTGATGTCACTTCCTGTTCATTTTCTGAGGGGTTGATAGATGGTATCTAGATCTATGTGTTTGTTTGTGGCGTTGGGTTGGAGTGCCAGGCCTCTAGGAATTCTCTGGCATGTCTTTGCTTAGCCTGTCCCAGGATAGATGTGTTGTCCTAGTCGAAATGGTAGATTTTTTCTCCGTGTGTAGGGCTACGAGGGAGAGAGGGTCGTGTCTTTTTGTGGCTAGCTGGTGTTCGTGTATCCTAGTGGCTAACTTTCTTCCTGTTTGTCCTACGTAGTGTTTGTGGCAGTCCTTGCATGGAATTTTGTAGATGACATTGGTTTTGTCCATAGGTTGTATTGAGTCTTTTAAGTTTGTTAGTTTTTGTTTGAGAGTGTTGGTGGGTTTGTGTGCTACTAGGATTCCGAGGGGTCTTAGTAGTCTGGCTGTCTTTTCTGAAACTTCTTTGATGTATGGTAAGGTCGTTAGGGTTTGGACCAAACACAGCCAGAAACACATCTATCCTGGGACAGGCTAAGCAAAGACATGCCAGAGAATTCCTAGAGGCCTGGCACTCCAACCACAATGCCATAAACAAACACATAGATCTAGATACCATCCATCAACCCCCTCAGAAAACGAACAGGAAATGACATCACCACAAACCCCAGGAACCCCATCCAGGACAAACATATAAATAGAAAGCAGGAGACAACAGTTTCGCTTCACTTGGAGGTCACTACTGATGATGTTACCTAGCCAGGTAATGAAACATCTGGATATCAAACCTACAGCTCAGTGAGCAAACCTACACCCCCCATATTAAATGGATTCAAGAAGGAGGTCAACTTAGTTTTTAGGGCTAAAGGGATCAATGGGTGTGGGGAGAAAGGAGAACAGGGCACTGTTGGATGGTCAGCCATAATCATATTGAACGGCAGGGGCATCTGAAGAGCTGAATGGCCTACTCTTGCTATTTAGTGATGAGTGAATCTGGTTGCACTTGTTCCAATTCATCCTTTAGATTCAGTGCTCGGGACGTTAGACAGTAGTTTGGATGTGTTCTACCAGGACTTTGTAACAAATATTCATCCCCTTTATATTCAAGTCCTTTGGATAAAATAGGATCAGTCAGCCAATTTCCTTTTGATGTGGTATCAAAGCCACTGCCAAATGTTAAAATCAGTCCCACTCTGTCTGTCAAATTATGAACTATGTTATTTAAATTCTATATATATGTGTGTGTGTGTGTTTCCTTTTTTTTGTCGTTAACATTTAATAGTGGATCTGCCTTTACAAACATTTACAACTCAAATCCTGTATGTAAATATTACCTGTAATGAACTGGTTGCACGCTGTGGCCATGAGGTCATTATATGGCAAGTTCCCAGTTATACGTAATCACTCCTTATGTCGCATTTTTCTAATAATAGCCAGTCTACAGGAAAGCTCAAACTTAATGTTTTCTTCAGTGCATTTCTTTTTGTGGTTTCAATTTTAAAGTTTAAATGCTAAACTCCCCTGAACTGTTTATTCCCAGGCATTCTTCCACCAACCCAATGGTCTCCTCGTTTCTAATAAACTGGTCTTTGCTGCCTTTACTTAGCTATCTCTCTCATGTATTTTACCTGCTTTTGTGTGTTTGTATGTTTATTCCCAGCTTCATTCTGCCAAATATGCAATTAATACCTGTATCTCTTACTGAAATCTGAGAGATGATTCAATAAGTTTTTTTTGGAATATGGACATCACTGGCTGCGCTAGCAATTGATGCCTATTCCCACTTGCCCTTAAACTAAGTGGTTTGCTGGACCTTTTCAGAGGACTGGTAAGAATTAGCCACATTGCTGTGGATCTGGAGTTACAAAAAGGCTAAACCAGATAGGGATGGTAGATTGCCTCAGTCTAACTCTTGAATGCAAGGCAATTCTTCCTAATGCATCAGTTCCTCCACACTTCACTGGCATGCATTCAAAACACTGAAATAGACTGGAAACTAGTTTTGAGGAAGAGTCATTTTAGATTCAAAATATTAATTATTTGTCTCTGTACAGATGCTGCCAGACGTGCTGAGGCTCCTCAGTGCTTTCTGTTTTTATTTTTGAATCCATGACCATCTGAGTCAGCAGTGAGAGAGCTTCCAGTGAGCCAAAGCTGACATTTATTAGTCTGATGTAGGTTGCTCATGGCATTGGTTGTGTTTCACTGTTTTACTGTTTACTTTAGACATAGTTGTTCACTATTATTTCACAATGATGCTGAAGGAAATGGCTTTAGGGCAATACCTAAGTACACCTGATAATCGAAAGCAATGCTAAGAATGCTGCACATAAAGTTAATTATAGGTACTTGGAGAATCTAATGCTTGCTTTAGTGCAGTAAGAAATACACATGACTGAATTCTATCAAAAACTATTGATTTATATAAAACAAAGTTAGAAATTTACAGTCTTTATCCTCTTTAATAAATATTTATAGATTCAATGCTGCTCATTTACTTTGCACACACTTCATCAGGAGTCATACTTATTGCCATTAAAGAAACCCAAGCAAAGGTTGAGCTCTGGATGTGCTGCGCTCCACCACTAACACCCTGGAGACAGAACACCCCGAGGCCTTGTTTATTGTAACTGGCGACTTCAATCAAGCCAATCTAAGGAAGGTGCTGCCCAAGTACCACCAGAACATTACCTGTCCTACCAGGGGTCCGAGCATTTTAGACCACTGCCACACCACTGTGAAAAATGCCTACTGCCCCTTCCCTCACTCTCATTTCAGGAACTCCGACTACAATTCCGTGATTCTTCTCCCGGCTTACAGGCAAAAGCTAAAGCAGGAGAGCCCCTCACGGATACAGGTCCAGTGCTGGTCGGAGGAGGTAGAGGATCAACTCCCGTGCTGTCTGGAATCAGCTGATTGGGCCATGTTCAAACAGTCTGCAGGTACCTTTGAAGAGTATGCCACCACCGTCACAGACTTTATCAGCAAGTGTGTGGAGGACTGCACACCAAGGAAGTCAATCCGGGTGTTCCCCAGTAGGAAAGCCTGGATGAATCAGGACATACAGAACCTGCTAAAAACCAGGCGTGCGGCCTTCAGACCAGGAGACCCACTCAAATATAAGGAATCTAAGTGTGGTCTTTGCAGAGCCATTAACACAGCCAAGGACCAATACTGATCCAAACTAGAGACCCAGACAGACACCTGGCGACTATGGCAAGGACTGAATATGACATCATAGGTTCTAAAAAGAGACAGTGCAAGATAGCAGACCATGGCACATCTCTCCCAGATCGTCTCAACACTTTCTACACTCACTTTGAGCAGAATTTTGACGGAGAGGTAATACCTAATCCGATATGTCCTGATGAACCTACCCCAATAGTCACTGCATCAGAGGTCCGATCAGATTTCCTCCGTGTGAATCCAAGGAAAGCGATGGGACCAGATGGAGTACCAGGCCATGCACACAGAGCATGCATAGATCAACTGGCAGAAGTCTTCTCGGACATCTTTAACCTCTCCCTGCAGCAGGCCACTGTCCCTGCCCATTTCAGGAGGGCAAACATCATCCCTGTGCCTAAGGAGACTCATGCAGCATGTCTCAATGACTACCGCCCAATGGCCCTAACTTCGGTGGTCATGAAGTGCTTTGAAAGGCTGGTCATGGCATTAATCAACTCCAGCCTCCCCACTGCTCTTGACCCACTCCAATTTGCCTAATCAGACCAACAGATCCACGTCAGATGCCATATCACTTGTCCATCACTCCTCCCTAGAACATCTTGACATCAAGAACAGCTACGTAAGAATCCTACTCATTGACTACAATTCAGCCTTCAACACTATTATCCCCTCAAGACTGATTACTAAACTTAGTGATCTTAGTCTAAGCCCCAATTCCTGCAACTGGATCCTCAGTTTCCTGACCCACAGGCCACAATCAGTGAAGATTGGGGACAATATTTCATTCTCACTAACACTCAACATGGCATCCCCCCCAGGGGTGCGTATTCAGCCCCCTACAATACTCACTGTATACCCATGACTGCATCGCCAAATACCAGACTAATGCCATTTGCAAGTTCACTGATGATACCACCATAGTCGGTTGAATCTCAGATAGCGACAAAACAGACTACAGACAGGAGATGGAAGACCTGGAAAAATGGTGCACTGAGAACAACCTAGCTCTCAATGCCAGCAAACCCAAAGAACTCATTATTGATTTTCGGTGGGATGTTACTCATGCCCCCTACACATTAACAGCACAGAGGTGGAACAAAAGTGGAGAGTGGCAAGCTCCTGGGAGTGGTCACCCACAACAAGCTTTCTTGGACTCTTCATGTGGACACACTGGTTACAAAGGCCCAACAACGTCTCTTCTTCCTCAGGCAGCTGAAGAAATTTGGTATGATGGTGAATAACCTTGCTAACTTTTATAGGTGCACCATCGAGAGCATTCTGTCTGGATGTATCACTACCTGGTACGGTAACTGTACCATTCAAGTCTGAGACGATTACAGAGTGGTGAACTCGGCCCCGACAATCACAAAGGCCAACCTCCCATCAATAGAATCCATCTACCAGGCCTGCTGTCAAAGAAAGGAGAAAGTGAGAACTGCAGATGCTGGAGATCAGAGCTGAAAATGTGTTGCTGGAAAAGCGCAGCAGGTCAGGCAACATCCAAGGAGCAGGGTAATCGACGTTTCGGGCATGAGCCCTTCTTCAGGAATGAGGAAAGTGTGCCAAGCGGGCTAAGATAAAAGGTAGGGAGGAGGGACTTGGGGGAGGGGCGTTGGAAATGCGATAGGTGGAAGGAGATTAAGGTGAGGGTGATAGGCTGGAGTGGGGGTAGGGGCGGAGAGGTCAGGAAGAAGATTGCAGGTTAGGAGGGTGGTGCTGAGTTGGAGGGTTGGGACTGAGACAAGGTGGGGGGAGGGGAAATGA
>NC_057727.1:26229334-26242668 GCF_004010195.1 Chiloscyllium plagiosum
ACATTTTGTCAATGCAATTTGGCTGCAACCGGATTGGTGAATTGGGGAACGATTCTTTTAAAACAAGAGCTCATATTGGCTATTAAGTGATTTCATCCCCAGTTACCTTAAATCCACTCTAGGTATTTACTTCAAGTAAAAGAGGTTAGATGACAGGGCAAATTTTTTCTGACCTCATTATTGATGTTTTTAGAAATTATTGCAGGAGAAATAATTTAGATTTCAAGATTCTCTTCATTCTGGACAATGCTGCACCCGATGTGGCCTCCTCTATATTGGGGAGACAGGCCGCCTACTTGCGGAACGTTTCAGAGAACACCTCTGGGACACCCGGACCAACCAACCCAACCACCCCGTTGCTCAACACTTCAACTCCCCCTTCCACTCCACCAAGGACATGCAGTCCTTGGACTCCTCCATCGCCAGACCATGGCCACACGACAGCTGGAGGAAGAGCGCCTCTCCGCCTAGGAACCCTCCAACCACAAGGGATGAACTCAGATTTCTCCAGTTTCCTCATTTCCCCTCCCCCCACCTTGTCTCAATCCCAACCCTCGAACTCAGCACCTTCCTAACCTGCAATCTTCTTCCTGACCTCTCCGCCCCCACCCCCACTCCAGCATATCAATATGTTTTAGCTTATTGAAAATAATTTGATAATGACTGTTTTAATTTCAACTTGTTCAATTGAAATTGTATTTTTTTTTATCCATTATTCCCACTTGCTGCAACACATCCTACAAAACAAAGACTCTAGGCTGAAGAATTTGAATAAGGGTTTATCAATGTTACATGTTAGTTCTGCATACTCTTCTGGATTCTACGGTTTGCATTCCTTCTTCTAATAATTTAAAACTTGCTGATGATTCCAGTTGATATCCAGAATTTACATGTATTTGGAAGGGCAAGGACTGATTAGGGATAGCCAACATGGCTTTGTGCGTGGGAAATCGTGTCTCACTGTCTTGATTGAGTTTTTTGAAAAAGGAGTGAAGAGGATTAATAAGGGCAGAACTTGATCTACATAAACGTCAGTAAGTTGTTTGACAAGGTTCCTCATGGAAGATTGGTTAGCAAGGTTAGATCACACGTAAAACAGGGAGAACTGGCTGTTTGGATACAGAACTGGCTCGAAGGGTGGAAAATAGAGGTTGGTTGTGGAAGGTTGTTTTTCAGACTGGAGATCTGTGACCAGTAGTGTGCCACAAGGATCGATGCTGGGTCCATTGCTTTTCATCATTTATATAAATGATTCGGATGTGAACATAAGAGATGTGATTAGTAAGTTTGCAGATGACACCAAATTTGGAGGTGTAGTGGACAGCAAAGAAGATTAACTCAGAGTACAATAGTACCTTAATCAGGACTTCTGAGTAAGTGAGGTAATACACTTGGGTGGTTGCTTTACCCGAAACACTATTTAATGTTTCTCACCCATCCTCCTCCACTAACCGAGGAAAGGGATTCTGTGTGCCGAATCAGTAAGGTTACCAGTTTTTTCAAGTCTCTTTAGGAATTCAGAACAGTGGGAATGGATGTTAGGGCAACTGCATGCTCTCCTGTAGGATGTGGGAGAGGAGGGTCACCACTAGTGTCCCCACTGACTTCATCTGCAGGAAGTGCACCCAACTCCAATTCCTCGGAAACCACATTAGGAAACTGGAGCTGGATGAATTTCGGATCATTCGGTATGTGGTGGGGGTAATAGAGAGAAGTTACAGGGAGATAGTCTCATCTCAGTTACAGGAAAAATGTAGATGGGTTACAGTCAGGGGACAGAAAGGGAATAGGTAGACAGTGCAAGGATCCCCTTGGCTGTTCCCCTCAATAATAAGTATACCATTTTGGAGACCGTTGTTGGGGGGTGGGGGTGGGGGAACCTACCCGGGAAAGCCAGAATGGCCAGGTCTCCAGCACTGAGGTAAAAACAATGAGGTAAAAACAATGACTGCAGATGCTAGAAACCAGAGTCTAGATTAGAGAATGCTGGAAAAGCACAGCAGTTCAGGCAGCATCCGAGGAGCCTGGCTCTGTGGCTCAGAAGGGAAGGGGGGGAGAACAGAGAAGCGCTAGAGGTAGAAAACTCAATAGTTAGAGGAACGGACAGGAGATTCTGTGATCACAAACGGGACTCCCGGAAGGTATGTTACCTCTCAGGTGTCAGGGTCCGAGATGTCTCTGATCGAGTCTACAAGATTGTGAAAGGGGAGGGTGAGCATCCAGAAATCGTGGTGCACATTGGCACCAATGACATAGCAAGAAAAAGTGATGAGGATCTAAAAAGTAATTTCAGGTTGAAAGCTCAAAAGCAGGATGAATAATCTCAGGATTACTACTGGTACCACATGCTAGTGAGGCGAGGAACAGGGAGCAAGAACAGCAAAACACGTGGCTACAGGGCTGGTGTAAGATAGAGGGATTCAGATCATTGGGGTACCTTCTGGGGAAGATAGGTCCTGTACATGAAGGACAGGTTGCACTTAAACTGGAGGGGCACCCATGTTCTGGGTGGGAAATTTGCTAGAGCACTTCGGGAGGGTTCAAACTAGTTTGGCAGGGGGATGGGAACCAGGGTTAGAGATCGGGGAGAGGGTAGTTGTTGATTGGGCAGAAATAGAATGTAGACAGTCTGTCAGGAAGGATACACAGTTGATAGGACAAAGGGATAAGTTAAAGTGTGTCTGTTTCAATGCAAGGAGTGTCAGGAATAAGAGTGATGAACTTAGAGCACGGTTGTGTACTTGGAACTATGATGTGGCCATAATGGAGACATGGATTTCACAGGGGCAGGAATGGTTGCTGAATATTCCAGGGTGTAGATCTTTTTAAAAAAAGGGAGAGGGGTAAAAGAGGTGGGTGGGGGGTGGGGTGAGGGGAGGGAGTAGCATTGTTAATTAGAGAGTGAATCACAGCTACAGAAAAGGAAGTTGTTGAGGAGGGTTTGTTTACCGAGTCAGTATAGCTGAAAGTCAGTAACAGGAAAAGAGCAGTCACTTTATTGGGTGTTTTCTATCCACCCCCCAATAGCAGTAGAGAGATGGAAGAACAGATTGGACAGCAGATCTTGGAAAGGTGCAGATTTAACAGAGCTGTTGTTATGGGTGACTTCAACTTCCCCAAAATTGATTGGAACCTCCATAGAGCATTAGTGGGCGGCACGGTGGCACAGTGGTTAGCACTGCTGCCTCACAGCGCCTGAGACCCGGGTTCAATGCCCGCCTCAGGCGACTGACTGTGTGGAGTTTGCATGTTCTCCCCGTGTCTGCGTGGGTTTCCTCCGGGTGCTCCGGTTTCCTCCCACAGTCCAAAGATGTGCAGGTCAGGTGAATTGGCCATGCTAAATTGCCCGTAGTGTTAGGTAAGGGGTAAATGTAGGGGCATGGGTGGGTTGCGCTTCGGCGGGTCGGTGTGGACTTGTTGGGCCGAAGGGCCTGTTTCCACGCTGTAATGTAATCTAATCTGAAGATGGTCTGGCTGGAGTCGATTTTGTCAGATGTGTCCAGGAAGAATTCCTGACACAATATGTAGATAGACCAACTAAGGGGGAGGCCTTGTTGGATTTGGTGCTAGACAACAAGCCAGGCCAAGTGTCAGATCTCTCAGTGCAGGAGTATTTCGGTAACAGTAACCATAACTGCTTCACATTTACCATAACCATGGAAAGGGATAGGAACAGTCAATATGGGAAGGTACGTAATTGGGGGAGGGGAAATTATACTGCTATTAGACAAAAGCTGTAGAGTATAAATTGAGAACAATTGTTCTATGGGAAATGCACAACAGAAACATGGATGCTATTTAAGGAGCATTTGTTGCGAGTGTTGGATAACTTTGTCCCACTGAGACTTGTCCCACAGGCAAGGAATGTTAAGGTGAAGGAGCCTTGGATGACAAGAGAAGAGGAGCTTCTCATCAAGAGGAAGAAGGAAGCTTACTTAAGGTTGAGGAAGCAAAGGTCTGGCACAGCTTTAGAGGATTACAGGGTAGCTAGGAAAGAACTCAAAATTGGACTGAGGAGAGCTAGGAGGGGGCATGAAAAAGCCTTGGCGGGAAGGATTAGGGAAAACCCAAAGACATTCTACATTTACATGAGGAATAAGAGAATGATTAGAGAAAAGCTAGGGTCAATCAGGGGTAGAGGAGGGAACTTGGGCCTGGAATCTTAAGAGGTAGGGGAAGCCCTAAATGAGTTTTTTGCTGGAGTATTCACTAGACAGAGGGACCTTGTTGATAGTGAGAACACCGTTTACCAGGTTAATAGACTGGAACAGATTGATATTAAGAAAGTGGATGTGCTGGAAATTCTGGGAAGCATCAAGATAGATAAGTCCTCAGGGCCGGATCAGATATATCCAAAGTCACTATGAGAAGCGAGGAATAAGATTGTTTCGCCTCGGGCAATGATCTTTGCATCCTCACTCTCCATGGGAGTAGTACGGGATGGTTGGAGGGAGACGAATGTTGTTCCTCTGTTCAACAAAAGAAATAGGGAAATCCCTGGAAATCACAGACCAGTCAGTCTTATGTCTGTGGTACGCAAGGTATTGGAAGGGATTCTGAGAGTTAGAATGGATGAGTATTTGGAAAAAAATATAGTTTGATTAAAGATAGTCAGCATGGCTTTGTAAGGGGCAGGTAATGCCTCACTAGAATTTTTTTTAGATTAGATTACTTACAGTATGGAAACAGGCCCTTCGGCCCAACAAGTCCACACCGACCCACCACCCACGCATACATTTACCTCTTCACCTAGCACTACGGGCAATTTAGCATGGCCAATTTACCTGAAACTGCACATCTTTGGACTGTGGGAGGAAACCAGAGCATACCCACACAGACACAGGGAAAATGTGCAAATTTCACATAGTTAGTCGCCTGAGGCGGGAAATGAACCCAGGTCTCTGGTGCTGTGAGGCAGCGGTGCTAACCACTGTGCCACTGTGCCGCCCACTTGTTGAGTTCTTTGAGGATGTGACAAGCCAAGTTGATGAAGGTCAAGCAATGGATGTGATGGATATGGATTTCAGTAAGGCATTTGATAAGGTACCCCACAGTAAGTTCATTCAGAAAGTTAGGAGGTATGGGATACAGGGAGGGAAATGTTTCTGTCCGGATACAGCCTGGCTGGCTGAATGAAGACAACAAGTGGTAGTGGATGTAAAGTACTCCACCTGGAGGTCAGTGACCAGTGATGTCCCACAGGGATCAGTTCTTGGACCTCTGCTGTTTGTAGTTTTATAAATGACTTGGATGAAGAAATGGAAGGATGGGTTAGTAAGTTTACCAATGACACAAAGGTCGGTGGTGTTATAGGTAGTGTCGAGGGCTGTTAGCTACAACATTGACAGGATGCAGGGCTGGGCTAAGAAGTATCAGATAGAGTTCAACCTGGATAAATGCGAAGTGATTCATTTTGGAAGGTCAAATTTGAATGTTGAATACAGGGTTAAAGACAGGATTCTTGGCAGTTTGGAGGAACAGCGGTGGAATCTTGGGGTCCATGTACATAGATCCCTCAAAGTTATCACCCAAATTGATAGGGTTGTTAAGAAGGCATATGGTGTTTCAGCTTTCATTAACAGGGGGATTGAGTTTAAGAGATGCAAGGTTTTGTTCCAGCTCTGTAAAACCCTGGTTAGACCACATCTGAAATATTGTGTCCAGTTCTGGTCGCCTTATTATAGAAGGACGTAAATGCCTCAGAGAGCGTGTAGAGGAGGTTTACCAGAATGCTGCCTGGATGGAGCACTTGTCTTATGAAAAGAGTTGAGTGAGCTAGCACTTTTCACACTGGAAAGAAGAAGGAAGAGAGCTGACTTGCTAAAGGTGTACAGTGTAATGAGAGGCATAGATAGAATAGATAGCCAGAGATTTTTCCCCACAGCAGAAATGGCTGTCATGAGTGATCATAATTTTAAGGTGATTGGAGGAAGGTTTAGGTGAGATGTCAGAGATAGGTTCTTTACACAGAGAGTGGTGGGTACTTGAAATGCGCTGCCAACAGTTGTAGTAGAATCAGAGACATTAGGAATATTTAAGCGACTGCTGGACAAGCACATGAATGGCAGTAAATTGAAGGGTGTGTAGGTTAGGTTGATCTTAGATTAAGGTAAATGCTCGGCACAACATTATGGGTCAAAGGGCCTGTATTGTGCTGTTCTATTCTATGTTCTATGTTCTAGATGAGCCAATGGGCCGAGGATTGGCAAATGGAGTTTAATTTAACTAAGTGTGAGGTGTTGCATTTTGAAAAGGCAAATCAGGGCAGGACTTATACACTTAATGGTAATGTCCGGGGAGTGTTGCTGAACAAAGAGACTTTGGAGTGCAGGTTCATAGCTCCTTGAAAGTGGACTTCCAGATAGACAGGATAGTGAGGAAGGCATTTGATATGCTTGCCTTTATTGATCAGTGCATTGATTATAGAGTTTGGAAATTATGTTGAGGCTGTACAGACAATTAGTTAGGCTACTTTTGGGATACTGTGTTCAATTCTCATTTCCCTTCTGTAGGAAAGATGTTTTGAAATTTGAAAGGGGTCAAAAAAGAGTTACGAGGACGTTTCCAAAGTTTAAGCCATAGAGAGAGGCAAAATATGTTGGGACTGTTTTCCCTGGAGCTCCAGAGGCTGAGGGCTGCCATTACAGAGGTTTATAACATCATGAGGGGCATGGATAGGGTGAATAGCCAAGGACTTTTCCCCGGAGTTTGGAGGACATAGGTTTAAGCTGAGAGCAGAAAGATTTGAAAGGGACCAAAGGGGCAACTTTTTCACACAGATGGTGTTGCGAATATGGGATGAGCTGCCAGTGGTGGAGACTGGTACAATTACAGCATTTAAAAGGCATCTGGATGGGTATATGAATAAGAAGGGGTTAGAGGGCTATGGGCAAAATGCTGGCAAATGGGACTAAATTAATTAAGGATATCTGATCAACATGGATGAATTGGACAGAAGGGTCTGTGTCCATGTTGTACAGCTCAATTACTCTATTACTCTATCTAGTTATAAATGCCAAAGAGCTACCCTCAGACTGTTCAAAAAGTATTTTAATGATAATCTCTAAAAGAAGAGCTTAATACAATTCCATTCCATTTCTTCGATCTCAATTTTTTCTGGCATTACTTCTTTGCAAATTGAAGGAAAAAACTACGTATGTTTCAAACTTTGCCTCAAGCCAAAAAATAGATTTCAGTGATGGGTTAATTAAGTGTGAGTATGCCTTTCCCATATAGCATAACCTGAAAGGTGTAAAATACTGTAAGCTTATTACATTCTTAAACTATTGAATAATATCGAATGCATTAAGACAAGGAATACACTTCTTCCACACAAACATTTTCTTCAAGAATTCTTGTTTCAACAGTCTTGTTTCCCTGCTGCTACAAGTATTTTTAACTTACAAGACCAGTCATGCTATCACAGTGGCTATTTGCCACACATCTTTGTGCAAAGTTCCCCACCTGTGCTTAGTTTTTTTCCCCCTGATTTTTCTGCCTGCTTTGAAAGAAAAATAGAAAAAAAAACAATTTAAAACACTGGGCATGTTCCTACATTATGGATCATTATACATGTTTTCAAACTAAAAAGGAGTTTTAGATTCATGCTTTCAGTTGATTGACATATCAACTATTTGAAAAGGTGAAATACATTTACTTAGAAATTAAATGTAAAATCTACACAATCTTATTACAAATAAACGTTATATTTAGAGATTGAGGATTTCTTACGAAGGAAGGATTATTCAAAAGGTCATTCTTCAATTGTTTCCTCATATAAATAATATAACTTCAACTTTGTAACTTCAGTGTTGACTTTAAATTTGTAAAGTTATCATATTCATAAGCAGTTAGCATCTTAAAAATATTTAGCTTTGCCAGAAAATTTAGCAGTTTATTCAAGATAGCTATTCATGGTAATAAAGAGTAAATGGCAATCTGATATCTTTTGTTTTTAAATGACAATGCTGAGACCAAAAACTTATTTCTAAGTGGTAAATTATGGAAGTAACTAGGGCTCTACTTACAGAAGAAAATTACAGTGAAATGGTAATCAGAGCACAGGGTATTTTGCCAGAGGGGCCTGTTCATAATGAGCCTCTCGGGCAATAATCCTTCACCCACATCCCCACTGCCTCCAGTGAATCAACTCTGAATCTACCTGTTGATGTATGGTTAGCTTCACAAGGGTTACAGATAGTCATAGCATATCCAAGTGTAGCCATAAGTAATTTCTTTTGGATATGGGTGTAATTTTTACAGATTCATGTTAATGTAATTGAAAGCAGGATGGCATCCCTAAACTGACCCCATGTTACAGAGGGTGGAAAGGCAACAGGTAGCCTGCCCACCATTAGACTTGTTGAAGTCATTAAATGAGCCACAAACTGCTACCTTAAAGGCCACATTCTGCTTCTGCTGCAGTCTGAGGGAGAAGCCAGAAGCAAATCGAGCAATCTGGCTTCATTGACACTGCAGGCTACTGTTGGGCAACAAAGGGGATAGATCCTTTGAGGTGTCCATTGTGTACTTAAGGGCGCACCTAAGACTGAAGCTCCCTTTGTCCTTCTCCATGACTTCTCTAACCTCACTCCCTAAACCTCTCACTGGGGTCTCCCAATCCTGCCTAGAAAATGTCTCCATAGTTTTCTGAAGTCTGGGAGACGACGTCCCTTCCTCATAGGGGCTGACTGCAGTCCCAGGAGTGGCCACTAGTGTCTTCGCATGCTGCTGTTCGGACTATAGAGCTGGTGGCCAATCAGATTGAGCACTCAATCTCTAGTGAAGGACTTCCTGTCCCTGAAAGATGTACATGTGAAGGATTGCCTAGCATCTCATCGCAGTGTGGGACAGCCAGATGTCACATCATATTATGGATTTCAACTTCCACAGTAATAGGTGAGTGTTAATCTAGAATGATTGAATATGATTGAAGATGTGGTTCAAGATATTATTAAGTCTACAGATGGCAAAAGATTTAAAGATGATGGTGGTATGTAACAAGATGACTGAAGCCTCTGTCACCAGTAGTGGAGTAGAACATGCAGATGCTAACACAACATATGTTCAAGTTTCAGGACTCGGGCAGATGAAGCTATAGATGGATTGTAGACCAGGACAATCTTATGGAGGAATTGGTAAATAAATATGGTGCTACACAGAAATTGTATCTGCAAGATAGAATTAAGAGTTCTGGATATACCGTTGATTATGTAGAGAGGAGTTTAAGAGGCCAACACGGAGTCAAGCCTAGAGGTAAAAATGGCATAGGTAAAAATTTCAACAGCAGTGTGATTAGGGTTTAGGATCATTAACACTGAAGAATTAACACAATCAGCGAGCAAACAGATATTAACCAAATAAATCCTGTTGGAACTACCTCCAATGCATTTACAAAGGGAGTATATTGTTATGCTCTAATGGAAAATATAATTTAATGTTATATAGTCATAAGGTAATGGAATATGGAATTTTATATTATATACTCTCATAGAATGGCCCAAAAAATGCTTCTGATGCTCGGTAATGAACTAGGCCAGATGTTTGATTTAGTGGTAGGTGAGCATTTTGGAGAAAGTGACCATAATTTGGTTATGTATAATTTAGTGATGGAAAGGAACAGGTACATGCCACAGAGCAAGAGTTATCGATGGGGGGAGGGCAATTATAACACGATTAGGCAAGACTTGGAATGCATAGATTGGGGTTGCAAAATGCAGGGGATGGGGACAATTGAAATGTGGAACTGGTTTAAGGAGCAGATATTGCGTGTCCTTGATAGGTATGTCCCTGTCAGGCAGGGAGGAAGTGACAAGGTAAGGGAACCATGGTTTACTACAGAAATTGCATCTCTTGTTAAGCGGAAGAAGGAGGCTTATGTGACAATGAGACAAGATAGTTCAGATGAGGCGATGGAGAGTTACAGGTTAGCTAGGAAGGATTTAAAGAGAGAGTTGAGAACAGCAGAGAGAGGGCATGAACAGTCTTTAGCCGGTAGAATAAAGGACAACCCTAAAGCTTTCTATAGGTATGTGAGGAATAAAAGGATAACTAGGGTAGGAAGAGGGCCAATCAAAGACAGAAATGGGAAGTTGTATGTGGACCCTGTGGAGATTGGAGAGGTGCTAAATGAATATTTCTCATCGATATTCACTCAGGAAAAGGAGAATACTGTAGAGGAGAAGAATGAGATACGAGATGTTAGACTAGAAAGGATTGAGGTTAGTAAGGAAGAGGTGTGAAAATAGACAAGTCCCGTGGCTGGTTGGGATTTATTCAAGAATTCTTTGAGAAATTAGGGAGAAGGTGTTGGAGCCTTTGGCTTTGATCTTTGAGTTGTCATTGTCTACAGGTTTAGTACCAGAGGACTGCAGGATTGCAAATGTTGTGCCCTGGTTCAAGAAGGGCAGTAGAGATAATCCAAGTAATTATAGACCAATGAGTCTTACGTCTGTTGTCGGAAAAGTTTTAGAAATGATTATGAGAGATAGGTTCATAATCATCTAGCAAGCAACAATTTGATTGCAGATAGTCAACATGGTTTCATTAAGGGCAAGTCATGCCTCAAACATCTCATTACTTTTTCTGAGAAAGTGACCAAGCATTTGGATGAGGGTAGGACAGTTGACATGTTGTACATGGACTTCAGTAAGGCCTTTGATAAGGTTCCACATGTTAGGCTGTTGGGATGAGAGTGATTTAGCAGTTTGGATTAGAAACTGGCTTTCTGTAAGAAGGCAGCGAGTGGTGGATGATGGAAAATATTCAGCCTGGAGTCCAGTTACTAGTGATGTGCCACAAAGATCTGTTTTGGGACCACTGCTGTTTGTCAGTTTTATAAATGACATAGATGCAGGCATAGGTGAATGGGTTAGTAAGTTTTCAGATGACACTAAATTTGGTGGTGTAGTGGACAGTGTGGAAGAATGTTGCAGGAGGACTTGGATAAACTGCAGAATTGGGCTGAAAGGTGGCAAAGGGAATTCAATGTAGATAACTGGGAGGTGATTCACTTTGGAAAGAATAACAGGAAGGCAGAATACTGGGTCAATGGAAAGATTCTTGGTAGTGTGGATGTGCAGAGGGATCTTGGAGTCCATGTACATAGATCCCTGAAAGTTGCCACCCAAGTTGATAGTGCTGTTAAGAAGGCATACGATGTGTTAGGTTTTGTTGGTAGAGGGATTGAGTTCCGGAGCCGTATTGTCATGCTGCAAGTATATAAAACGCTAGTGCGGCTGCATGTGGAATATTGTGTAGAATTCTGGTCGCCCCATTACAGGAAGGATGTGAAGCATTGGAAAAGGTGCAGAGGAGATTTACCAGGATGTTGCCTGATCTGGAGAGAAGGTTTTATGAGGAAAGGCTGAGAAATTTGGGTCTGTTCTCATTGGAAAGAAGAAGGTCAAGATGGGATTTGATAGAGATGTCTAAGATGATCAAAGGATTAGATAGGGTAGACAGTGAAAGTCTTTTCCCTAGGATGATGATGCCAGCTTGTACGAGTGGGCATAGCTACAAATTGAAGGGTGATAGATTTAAGACAGATGTCAGAGGCAGGTTCTTTACTCAGGATGTGGAATGCCCTGCCTGCCTGCCAATGTCATTAACTCAACTACTTTAGGAAGATTTAAACAATCCTTGGATAAGCACATGCATGATTATAGGATAGTGTAGATTCGTTCACAGGTCGACGCAACATCAAGTGCCAAAGGGCCTTCTGTGCTGTATTGTTCTATGTTCTATTTAAGATGCTATAATTTACAACTTTCAGACTGAGATTATTGCTATATTGATTAATTGATATAAGTAATTGCCTGTTTCAAATATGGACATTTGAAGTGATGGAAGCCATGTAGATCTTTCTACACTGGTGTACTTTCATACATCAAGGTAATATATAATCTTGCAGAGGATAATAGAAGACTCTAACTCACTATTCAACATGGTTAGATTAGATTACCTACAGTGTGGAAACAGGCCCTTCAGCCCAACAAGTCCACACTGAAGAGCAACCCACCCCCCTAACTAATGCACCTAACACTACAGGCAATTTAGCAGGGCCAATTCACCTAATCTGCACATCTTTGGACTCTAGGAGGAAACTAGAGCATCTGGAGGAAACTCATGCAGACACGGGGAGAATGTGCAAACTCCACACAGACAGTTTCCTGAGATGGGAACTGAACCCAGGTCCCTGGCACTGTGAGGCAACAGAGCTAACCACTGAGCCACTGTGTTGTTAGAACAGTTGAAAACCAATTTTAAAACTGGCTATATATTTGCCTGATTTAAACAGTAACTGACCACTTCAATTTAAACAAACAGATATTTTATTCCATTACAAAATAAACTGGCAAAGGAAAGGGAGCAAAGCGGATAAAAAGATTTCATCGAGGGCCCAAGGGCCTGTACTGCGCTGTATTCTTCTATGTTCTATGTTCTATGTTCTACAAAATAAACTGGCAAAGGAAAGGGAGCAAAGCGGATAAAAAGATTTCAATTTCTTCTTACACATTAGGTAAAATACTCAACATGAGAGGAAGTACCACGAGATATAGTAATGTGAAATTAAGCAGAAGACATTAAAGAATTAGTTGAGACATATTTAGGCAACAGTAAACAACTTTTAAAAATATTTATTCATGGGATGTAAGTCGTGCTGGCTAGACCAGCATTTATTGCCCATCCCTGATTGCACTGAAAATGACCATAATAGATTGAAACAGGAGTAGGCTGTTAAAATGATGAAAATGTAAAATAATTAATTTATTATTTAGTGGCTATGGCTTTAGAAGAGACCGAAAAATATATGAAGTTAGAAAAGTGGAGACAATTCATAATTTGACAGGATAAAATGCTTGGATTGCATTTGTGCACATTAAGAGAGGTTAGGGGAGAGTTAGCTAGGACCCTTTTATACTTAGTATAACTTGTAGAAAAAGGACTAATGTCAGTGGTAGAAAGCTAATGCAATTTTTATACTCAAAAAGGAGATAAAAGAAGTCTAGGAAACTATACACCAATTAGCTTTGTGCTAGTGATAGAGTCATAGAGTCATAGAGATGTACAGCATGAAAACAGACCCTTTGGTCCAACCTATCCATGCCAACCAGATATCCCAACTCTATCTAGTCCCACCTGCCAGCACCCGGCCCATATCCCTCCAAATCCTTCCTATTCATATACCCATCCAAATGCCTCTTAAATGTTGTAGTTGTACCAGCCTCCACCACTTCCTCTGGCACCTCATTCCATACACGTACCACCCTCTGCGTGAAAAAGTTGCCCCTTAGGTCTCTTTTATATCTTTCCCCTCTCACCCTAAACCTATG
>NC_057727.1:26244878-26297552 GCF_004010195.1 Chiloscyllium plagiosum
CAGTATTTTAAAATGAATAGAATTATGGTCGCTGGCCCCAAAGTGCTCCCCACTGACACCTCAGTCACCTGTCCTGCCTTATTTCCCAAGAGTAGGTCAAGTTTTGCACCTTCTCTAGTAGGTACATCCACATACTGAATAAGAAAATTGTCTTGATAGGAACATTAATCAAATTCTTACCCAAAGTTGTTGCAGAAAGATATCAAAAAAAAATATTTTTCACACTTTTTGCAAGCATCAGATGTCTACAGAACTTTACAATCACCTAAGTATTCTTGAGGGGTAGTCTTTGTTGTAATGTAGGAAACACAGCAGCCAATTTGTGTTCAGCAAGATCAGGCAAAAAACAAGGTGGTAATGATCAGGTTGAATATGTTGCATGTTGTTCAATAACTATTAGGCAGGATATAAGAATAACTCACCTATTGGAATAGAACTTGAAACTGGAATTTTATGCTTCAAAGAGAAAGTGCTACCAACTGAGCTACAGCTAACACTGAAATGGAGTACAGTCAGCATACATTTTAAAGAAAGTCAAAGTTGATCTTATAAAACTCTCTTATAAGAATTGACTGCAGTTAAGGGTAATATTTGGACATAATTGGACTTCGCAAAGGCTCTTCCATATGGTATCCGATCATAAGCACATGGATATAACCAGAATAAGTGGTGTTAGCAAAATGGACAGCAACCTGGCTATAAAACACTAAACTGAGAGTGGAGGTTAAAGGTGGTTACTCAGTCTGGGAAAAGGAAGAAAGTGGTGTTCCACAAGGACCAGTGGGGCAATTCCATCCATTATTTACATCAACAATTTGGCTTCAGGAATAGGAAATACTTTTCAACATTTGTAGCACAATACCAAATTGGGCAGTGCAATTAATATAGAGAAAACAAAATCCAGGAAGATATTAATAAACATAAGGGTGTGTAGTTGACAAAAACAAACTTCAGAGCTGAAAATGTGTTGCTGGAAAAGCGCAGCAGGTCAGGCAGCATCCAAGGAACAGAAGAATCGACGTTTCGGGCATAAGCCCTTCTTCAACAAACTTCAACATGGGTAATTATGAAGAGATACACTTTAATAGTAAGATTAAGAAGACCACTTACTTTTTGGAAGATAAGTTTGTAAATGGGATCGATAACAAAATGTTTTGGGATAAGGATTCATAAACATGGTAAGTAGTGACCAGATACAAAGGCCCTAGAGAAAGTGAATAAAAAGCACTGAGGTTTATTTCGAGTTGGATAGAATTGAAATACAAAGATGTTTGTCATTAGTGGTGCTGCCTATCCCTGCATTTAATGATGTTTATTCAGAGTTGTCAGTTTCTGCCCAGAGTTTTCAGGCAACTGAACAGGCCAATTTTACTAGAACATAAAAAAAGGAGCAGGTGATAGCCGTGTGATCCATCAAGCCAGTTCTGCCATGTAATATGATCATAGGCTTAAACTCCATGTCGAGAGTGTGGTTCTGGAAAAGCACAGCAGGACAAGCAGCATCGGATGAGCGGGAAAATTGATGTTTCAGGCAAAAGCCCTTCACCAGGAATGATATTTCCTGCTCCTCGGATGCTGCCTGACCTGCTGTGCTTTTCCAGCACCGCACTCTTAACTCTAATCTCCAGCATCTGCTGTCTGCAGTCCCCACTAGTTGATTTTAAACTCCACGTTCCTATCCAATCTCTTTTTTACTTGATTCCTTGAGCGTTCAGTCTGTCTATCCAGGCATATTCAACAGTAGAGTATTCAGAACCCTTTGGGATAGACAATTCAAAAGATTCACATCCTTTTGAGTCAAAGAATTTCTCCTCACCTCTATCTCAATGATCATTCTTTAATCAAGAGACTATGCCCTGTGTTTTAGATCAACTAATCAGCGGAATTATTCTGTGTCCAATCTGTCAATCCCCTTCAAAAGTGTGTCTGCTTCTAAAGGGCTAATATGATCTGTGGTATGGTCAAGCTGTCAAGTTATCTAAATGAAAAGAATATATGAACATTAACTAGCCACAAAACAACATGGCCCTCTTCACTAGTATTCTCACATACGGATAAGGAAGGACACCACTTTGACTGGGACAACACATCCATCCGAGGACAAGCCAAACAGAGACCACGAGAATTCCTAGAAGCATGGCATTCCAACCAGAGCTCTATCAACAAACACATTGACTTGGACCCCATTTATCACCCCCTGAGAAAAAGAACAGGAAATGACATAACCACAGGAAATGACATCACCAACCGAAGAAAACCCAACATATAAATAGAAAGCAGGAAACAGTGCTTCATCCAGAGGCTCACTGAAGATGTTACCTAGTATGGTGACAAAACGGCTGAAAATGAACTTTCCAGCTCAACGGGCAAACCTACATCCAGAACATCAACCTGAGCTACAAATCTTCTCAAAACTTGCTAATGACTAGCCTGTTAAAAATTGAAAAAAATAATCTGGCAGCATCTGAGTGTTAAAAATATTCTGAGGTTTCATTTTTCATAACTGATTGTCAACATAATGTAAAGTACCATAATAATAGCATTATTACTGCCTAACTGCTTCTACAACTTACTTTTATCAAAGTGCCAGGCTCTAAGCTCACAATTTGATTGACAACTCCAAGAATTAATTAGAGGATTTTCTTTGACGTGGAGCTATGAGTACAAATGTTTGCTTGTATGAGGGATTAACCATTTGAGGGATGTAAATGCATGAAAGGGGTTCCAAGAATGGAGCAGGAGTGCTATTTTATATGTAATGAAGTTGATAATACATACAAACACACATTTGAACATACAAACACACCCATTAAGATCAGAAGTGGGCCATGAAGCACTTTGAACCTATCTTGCTATACAATATGGTTATGAGTTATCTGATTTTAACCTCAAATCCTCATTCATGTCTGCTGACAACCTTTCATCACATTGCTTAATAAGAATCTATCTACCATTGCCATAAAAATACTCAAGGATTCTGCTTCCACAAACTTTTTTTAAAGAAGAGATTTCAAAGAACTTACAGCCCTATGAGAGATAAAGGAAAGTAAAATCTAATCTCTCTGTTAAATGTGTGTCCCTTAGTTTTAATCAGTGATCCAATTCTAGATTCTCCCAAAAGCAGAAACATCCTTTCCACATCTACCTTGTCAAGCTCCCTTAGGATCTTATATGTTTCAATAACTAGAACTTTATTTGATTTCATTTCAGCATGAGTCCAAAGAGTAATGAACCAGGCCAGGTGTTAGATTTGGAGGTTGGTGAGCAATTTGGTGATAGTGACCACAATTTGGTTAAGTTTACTTTAACAATAGAAAGGCATATGCTGCAGGGTAAGAGTTATAGCTGGGGACAAGTAAATTCTGATGCAATTTGGCAAGATTTAGGATGCATAGGATGGGGAAGGAAACTGCAGGGGATGGGCACAATTGAAATGTGGAGTTTATCCAAAGTGCAGCTACTGAATGTCCTTGATAAATATGTACCCGTCAGGTGGGATGGAGTGGCCGAGCGACGTTTACTAAAGAAGTTGAATCACTTGTCAAGAGAAAGAAGGAGGCTTATGTACAGATGAGACATGAAGGCTCAGTTGTGGTGCTTGAGAGTTACGAGTTAGCCATGAAGGACCTAAACATAGAGCTAAGAAGAGCCAGGAGGGGACATGAGAAGTCTTTGGTAGGTGGGATCAATGAAAACCCTAAAGCTTTCTCTAGGTATGTCAGGAATAATAGAATGACTAGAGTAAGATTACGGCCAGTCAAGGTCAGTCATGGGAAGTTGTGTATGGAGTCCAAAGAGATAGGAGAGGTGCTAAATGAATATTTTTTGCCAGTATTCACACTGGAAAAAGACAATGTTGTCGAGGAGAATACTGAGATACAGGCTATTAAATTATATGGGATTGAGGTTCATAAGGAGGAGGTGTTAGTAGTTATGGAAAGTGTGAAAATAGTTAAGACCCCTGAGCCGGATGGGATTTATCCTAGGACTCTCTAGGAAGCTAGGGAGGAGATTGCAGAAACTTTGGCTTTGATCTTTATGTCATCATTGTCTACAGGGATAGTGCCACAAGACTGGAGGACAGCAAATGTTGTCCCCTTGTTCAAGAAGAGAAGTAGAGGCAACCCTCATACTTATAGACCAGTGAGCCTTGCTTCAGTTGTGGGTAAAGTGTTGGAAAGGATTTTAAAAGTTAGGATTTATAATCATCTAGAAAGGAATAATTTGATTAGGGATAGACAACATGATTTTGTGAAGGGTAGTTTATGCCTCACAAACCTTATTGAGTTTTTCAAGAAGGTGACCAAACAGGTGGATGAGGGTAAAATGGTTGATCTGGTGTATATGGATTTCAGTAAAGCGTTTGATAAGGTTCCCCATGGTAGCCTATTGCAGAAAATACTGAGGCATGGGATTGAGGGTGACTTAGCCATTTGGATCAGAAATTGGCTAAGTGAAAGAAAACAGAGGGTGGTGGTTGATGGGGAAGGTTCATCCTGGAGTTCAGTTACTATTGGTGTACCATAAGGATCTGTTTTGGGGCCACTGCTGTTTACCATTTTTATAAATGATCTGGATGAGGATGTAGAAGGATGGGTTAGTAACTTTGCAGATGACACTAAGGTCGGTGGTGTTGAGGATAATGCAGAAGGACGTTGCAGGTTACAGAGTGACTTAGATAAGCTACAGAACTGGGCTGAGAAGTGGCAAATGGAATTTAATGTGGAAAAGTGTGAGGTGATTCATTTTGGAAGGACTCACAGGAATACAAAGTACTGGGCTAATGGTAAGATTCTTGGTAGTATGGATGAGCAGAGAGATCTCGGTGTACGTGTGCATAGATCCCTGAATGTTGCCACCCAGGTTGATAGGGTTGTTAAGAAGGCATATGGTGTTTTAGATTTTATTGGTAAAGGGATTTTGAGTTTCAGAGCCATGAGGTAATAGTGCAGCTATACAGAACTCTGGTGCGGCCGCACTTCAAGTATTGCATACAGTTCTGATTGACGCTTTATAAGAAGGATGTGGAAGTATTGGAAAGGGTACAGCGGTGATATACCAGCATGTTGCCTGGTATGGAGGGAAGGTCTTATGAGGAAAGGCTGAGGGACTTGAGGCTGTTTTCATTAGAGAGAAGAAGGTTGAGAGGTGATTTAATAGAGATATACAAGATGATCAGAGGATTAGATAGGGTGGACAGTGAGAGCCTTTTCGTTTGGATGGTGGTGGCTAGCACAAGGGGACATAACTTTAAATTGAGGGGTGATAGATATAGGACAGATGTCAGAGGTAGGTTCTTTACTCAGAGAGTAGTAGGTGCGTGGACAACCTGCTTCCAACAGTAGTAGACTTGTCAACTTAAAGGGCATTTAAATTGTCATTGGATAAACATATGGATGGTATCGTGTAGGATAGATGGGCTTCAGATTGGTTTCACAGGTCAGCACAACATTGAGGGCTGAAGGGCTTGTACTGTGCTGTAATGTTCAATGTTCAATGTCTGCCTTTGGTATATATTGGATGATTTGGTATAAAGGGTATAAGGGAAGAGGTTGGTGAAGGATTAGAATAGGGACTATAAAAGAACAGGGTGAATGATTTGGTATGAGTTGAGGCTACAATGGTATATGGGATATAAGTCACTGTGGGATTGATGAGGCGATGAATTGGAATGCATGGATATTGGAAATGAATGAGGAAATGGGATGAGAGGTGAAGCCTAAAGTACCTAATATTGAATAGAACAATTGCAATGAAATCCCAGAGACCTGAAAAGAGCATTTTAAAAGATGTTTCGACAGTTGGCATTTCCTGTGTCTATCTTGGGAATGACCTCCCAATTCAATTCTGCACTAGTCCCAGCAGAATAAAAATCCTACCATTTGGGGCACTTTTTATTCACAGACTGGGTTTGGAAAGCAAGGAGATTTTCCAACTCTGTAAACCAGTCTTGGAAGTGGAAATTCAGGCCATCTAAGAATATTGTGAATTTAAAGCTGCAATTCCTTTGAGAATTGATCATGGAGAAGTGAAGTTGTATCCACAAATGTAGAAGCCTGAAACAAGCAGTTTAACTATAAATCAGGGTAGGAATTAACATGGAATATTCAGCTTCAACTAAACAGGGTGCAGCCTGCATGATCATTCTAATTGAACAAGGTTTCAAGTGGTCCCAACAGATCCCTTCAAAAAAACTGCTGGAGACCATTTAAATCAGACCTTTGGGCCCAGAAGAAGAATAATGTTTCTGCTGAGCCCTCAAAACAAATCTCTAGCTCACTACCAGCCCACTGTCAAGTGCTGACTGTGACCTCCTCATTGCCAGCACCCTCAAGAGTCTATCTGTCCTGTGCCGCCTTCAGATGTGATCTGTCAGCATCCTTTGTGCAGGAATCATCAATTTCCCATTTGCATCAAACTTTCTGAGCAGCTTTGGCTCATTGATAACATTTAAATCATGCCAAAACCACAATGTCAACTTCAGAGCCCCCTGGTTTTAATCTAAAGCTGACTTCCAAACAAAGATTTGGGTAAACTTGTAGTGCCATTGTGAACCACAGATCATCCAATATACTATTTGGTGCAAGTCCTTTTCTCATGTTTCTACAAAGACAGGTTATCAAGACTAAATTCTTAAACGTACAGATCCAGCTGTACATTTTATGCACGACAAACCTTAAAAAGACAAAAATTGTTGCAATTGGTGTTTGCCAAATGTTAGTTTTTCCTGAAACAATATTAATCACTATGGTGAAAGTGACCAGAAATGAGGATGAGAAATTTTCTAATTAAGTATGGTTTATGGGAAATTGATGAATCCTGATTACTTTCATTAAATTTGGACTAGTCACAAAGAAAAGGCTTTGAAATGTGGGAATTTGAAAAGTGGAACACAACATGTTTGAACTAGTCACTCTAATAATCATTGGAAGAAGACTTGTATTTAATACGTGTTTCAAAACCTGTCTCCATCTCTAATCAACTACTTTTTTGCTATCTTTCCAGCTCTTTGCGGTGTTTGGTCTAGGCCTCAGGCCTAAGAATGTGGATGACTATAATCCGAAACTATGCGTGTCTGAATGTCCTTAAATAGGATGCTTAAGGTGAATATTGTGTTGAGACAATGGTAAGGATGTGGTTTACCTACTTCCAATTAAATGTTGTGACAGAGATAGCCATGTGCAAATACATGCAAAGAGGATACTTAAGCTATGTGATGCATAAGAAGGGCAGGTAGCAATATTTGTAATACCTTATGGCCCATGTACTGAAGTTAGAGGTTAGACTGCATTGATGCCAGATTTACAACGTGCACGCAAACATATGCTAAATCTTGTGTAAACTGAATTCATCACAATGCTACTGTTCTGTGTTTTACTTGCTTTCAGCAAGTCATTGGAAAATGACAAACAAGGACTATTCTGCTTGTGATGTTTCCAACTGCATTTGCCATAGTGAAGACTTTTGGATATGAAAATGTATTTATTATGTTGTTGTTCAACATTGTAATCAAGTTTATTTATTTATTTAAAGAAGTGCTTTCATTTGATTTATAATTGTCTCACATTCAAACTTGACAAATGGAACAGGAAGAGCAGTATGTTGTACCAGCAGGATTCCTCTACAATTATTTTCACAATGCACTCGTTTGATCAAGTGCACCTAGCTTTGTCACAGATATTTTATAATTCATATAACTTACAAAAACCATGTCCTGAAACACAAAAACAACAAACAGGAATTTGCCAATCAAGCATCTAACCAAATTTAAACCATCTCAGTGTAAGTCTCGAACTCCAACTTTGTAAATTTCTTTCAGAACTTTCATTTGTCTAGTACTGAATGCACACACTTTCTCCATAAGATTATGAGCTACTTACCTCAAACCAGGGAGCTCAGATTATCAAAAGTCAAAAATTCAGGATCCTGGAATAAATGGAGTGCTATAACCTCTGGACAGCATACTGACACACAGCCCTGGTTATCTGTAATAAGAAGTGCAAATATTAATGTTAAAAATGCCTGAGTATTTGCAGAAAATTCACTTCATCATTATTTTCACAGAACTGTTGAATTAAGTGATTGAATTAGCCTGTTATAATATACCAGCCAAATGCATAAGCATACAATGGTCAACTTAAGTTACATGATCTACGGAAGGTACTATGATGGACAAGTTTCTGATTTATAGTTGGAAGTAGTATAATGGCCTCAACAATCATTTTGGACAGTTTGTAACCACTAACTGGGCAAAGGGAATAGTCCCAGCATCTAAAGGTAAGGGATTCTGAGGAATTTGTCCCTGGGCCACACCAAATATCAATGGCAAGCTGCTGGGGTCTAGACAATCAAACTTCAGGCCAGTTACTCTTCCTAACTCCACATCAATTTCTATAAAATATAGCTGAAGAAAATCACGTGGCCAAACTTTTCACATTGCTCTCATCCGAACAATTTGTAAGAAATACTGAAGTAAAGGGAAAACAATAGGCTGAATTTTAAATTTATCAGTGTCTATTTCAGTGACTTTTGTGAAGAGATTCTCTTAATGAGTTCCAGTGGGTTTCCTCATGCTGTTCTATGCAGATTGCCATATTGGTGCTCCAGAACTCGAATGCATTCCACTCGTGCTATTGTGTGCTCAACATGGCAGGGTTCCTCACCACTACTGAGACTTCCTGGGATTCCTGGCACCACTGTTAAAGCTCAGTTCTGCAGCTGGTCATTGAAACACAGGGCTGAATCTTCCAGGCTTTGGACGTCTTTGATCGATGGGACCATTTTCTCATCATAACCTGATTTTCAGTAGCAGTAAGATGTCAGATATGATCTTACGTTGAGTCGAACGAATAAGAAACTATCTCAATATCATGATAAATCAAGATGGCTGCAGCAGCAAGTAAGGAACATTTAGGCTTCTGAGCCAATCCATTCCCGATCACCAGGCCAGCTGCATCTTTCTTTCATTTTGAAAAGATTTCTTCATTAATTTTCATATCAAACTTCATTTTACTTCTTTCTGCAGCTAAGGTGGATGAAAGCGGTTGAAAGGAATTGTTGATCCAGCCTGTTCCTCATGGCCATGGCATCCAGCATCGGTGATTGGTGGGTCCGGTCCATTCCTCCCAGCCATGGCACGATGCAGCAGCTTCAGTGGCAGCTACTTGTGGTGGGTCTGGTCCATTCCTCCTTGCAATAGTGGCAATGCGGCAGCTTCAATGGCAGATTTGGCAGCTAGTTCAGCGGTGGTGGCATGGTGGGTCTGGGAATCCTTGTGGTGGTGGCTAGGGAACTATAGCAGCAATGGGGATATTCTGGGTCCAGTCTCTTCCTCCTTACTATGGCAACTTCAGCAGCTGCATCGCCCAGGAGATCTGAAGGGAACAAAAGATTAATTCTGTCTGAACTATTTCTTTTTTAACATATTTTCTGGAACTAAAATGACTCCAGAGTATGGCGACTTAAACATATTTCACTGTATTTTCTGAAACACAAGTAACAATAAAGTACTGTTCTGTACTATTTTATCTGTGGCAGTGAGCAAGTTCTGGAGGCAAGATGTGGATACAACACAATCCAATGGTAGGGAGACTGTCAGCCTTCACAGTACCACCATGACAGAACTGCTGATGGACAAACAGCAGGAAGGGCAAGTGTGCAAGTGGGACACCATCATGATCAGGGGATAGCTGGTACTGCATCAAGCTCTACACTTTAGGCGATATCAGACTCCAGAAGATTCTCATGCTATAGCAAGCCGATGTCATGTAAGTACAGAGCCTTGCAATTTGTTGCCAATAAACATTAAAAAGCCTTGAAATCTCACACAGCTCCAACCTCTTGTTGTACAATCAACATCTCTGAGTTGCCAGGTTGCTGCCACTGCAGGTGGTCCATGTGATAGTTACAAAATTGCCTGGTGCTTGGAACATTTCTGAAGATCAATCCCGAACAACCTTTATTAGGTTTCTACAATGAACCTTTGTTGCCAATAATGGATCCAGCGAGTGCCTTGAAAAGCAATTGGAGGTCTTGTGCAAACAAGACCAACGCATTTATTTCCCCATTTTGCTTTCCAGCTCCACTACCAAACCCATTGCCATGGCCCTAAGAGAACTTCACCACTCCTCCCACTTCCTCATCGCTTCCTAAATGTGAAAGAAACATACTATGTCCCTGCAATCAGATCCTTTATCAAATTTACTATTTTAAAGGAACAAGGAATTCAGAAATCCTACAAGCATCAACTTAACTGAATAGTGGGAATTTGTTAAAAATCTCAAGCCCAAAATAGCCCAAAATAAAGAGTATATGGACATTGCTGGAAATGGAAGAATGCAGTGTTTATGGTTTAAGATTTGAACTGCCAGTTAATGCCTGGGCAGTGAGAACTGGATTCTGGATATCATTTCATAGGTATGTGGAATTTGATGATAGGCCAACATTCTTCTGAACTGGCAGGTTTGAGTCATCGGAAAGATGGATGAGGAAATAGAATTTTAATCTCATTAAAGAGGCACATCCTGATAACCTGAGCACTGCATCCAAACTGTGTGGCCCAATGTGACTTTCAACATGTTTCAGTCTGTAGCAACGAGATGCAGCAATGCAATTGAGACTAATAGTTAAGAAATAATTCTAAATAATTGAAGGTGTACATTATTGTGTGAGTCGGAGAGGGTGCAGTAGAGACAGGCAGGTGAGTCAGGACATCTTAATATAGTGGAATTGATAGTCTCCTTTTCTCTCACCAGCTAAGGAGGAGTGAGTAGGACTCTCAAATAAAATGAGCATCCTCTGGATCTTTTGTCTTTTCTTTTCATGAAGATTGATAGGCTATCAAGGAAATTAACTATTCTGATTATACATGGTGTTAATAAGGTATATTCATCTATGTTAACTGTACAACATCTTTATACTTAATTGCTTCGTTTTAATGGTTATTAACATCTCTCTTTTAGATAAACACATCTCACTCTGTCTTAAGTTTCTGCAGTTTGGTGACTGACAAGCAATAAAAAGGATTTGCATTTATACAGAGCCTCCCATGATCACAGATTTCAAACCACCGCACAGCCAACTTAATATTTTGGAAGTGCAGTTACTGCTGTAAAGTCAGAGAAATGGTTACCAATTTGCACACAGTAATTTCCAACAAACAGCAATTAGATGGAAATAACTTGTTTTTATAGGTAGACAGGTCAAACAAATCTATAAATTGGTTAAAGGATTAGTTGAAGTTGGGGAGTAATTTTTCTGCCTGCATCAGTAATCTTGCTTATTGTTGATTGTTCAGGGCCATCATTTCTTTGTGGGGTGGTGGTAGAGGAGATGAGCAATTTTCCCATCACTGCCACAACTCCCATCTCCTGCAATGCACCCCCCCCCAATTCAGCCCAAGTTGTAACTACATGGATCCAGTGAAATTCATTCCAGTTAGTTTCCCAGTTAGTGCATTACTGATTGAGTCTTCAATATTGGAATTTAAACAACTCTGCAGTTTGTGTCAGACATTTCAGGATTTTTATCAAACAATATCTTCCAATTTTCATATGAAAAGCTGCAATGGTTGATCTTAGAAAGTAAATTATTACTTCGATATAAGAAGAAAGTTGAGAGAAGGAGCCAATTAGACAAACTTATAACGCACAAGGGTAAACCTGAAAAATTTAGCTATTGTCATTAAATTACATGATACCTGAAGCTTTTTGTTAGAAAAGGTGACATATTTTCTTTTAAAGATACCAGGCACTTCAATGAATCTTCCAAAAGATGGTGAAATACATAAACAGATGGCTGTGCAGTTTTCTAAGCAAAGCTTATGCGGAAACATCAATTCTCCTGATCCTCGGATGCTGCCTGACCTGCTGTACTTTTCCAGCACCACCCTCTCGACTCTGATCACAAAATGGTCAAACTTGTGGCCAAAGTATTTGTTATGCCACTAGATGAATATTTTGATAACAGCCACAGCTCAAGTTGACCAAGTGTCCTACTCAGACTCCAGTTTTCTATGGCTTCTATGTTTCTATTTGAATATGAAGCTGATATACGGCTGTAAGACCTATATAGAATTATTGCAATAATTTCATTTATTTAAAGGAAAATGCATCTTTTCTTGATCCCTGTTGCAGTTAGTGAGCAATCCTGAGTATGGTAGATCCATCACCAATTTCATCAAATAGAAACACATTTTCCAGAAAAGTCCTTATAAAGATGAAGATCTGATTTAGCCATTCATCCAGAAAAAAAACAGCATAATACAGACTAACTTCTACTCTTTGCAAAATAGTTTGAATTCCTATAGCTCTGTTGGCTTCTTATCATTTTCTGGTTAGTATATTTCTTGATTTTGATCTCTTTTTTTCAGGCGCTTCCATTTTGGAAAAATCTCAAGCTTTTCATTATAGTTCACTTTTCTTGTTTCTGATCTTCCCTTTTTATTTTGAGATTTATTTCTGTTCATTCTTTTTTCTGTTTTATTTTATTTCTCATACAATCTTTATGCTCCGTTCCTTCAAGTTTTCTTCCGTCCTCAGAAACCTGCAAAGAGAATTTCTTGTCTTTTCAGTATGGATTTAAAGGACCAAATGGCCTCCTCCATGTCAAAATGCCTTTGTGTTTCTTCCTTTGCTTTTATAACTTGCTTCCTCCATGTTATAGCCATAACATACAGCTAGGTGAGGACTTTGCAGCACAGGTCTTCAGTACTATTGCACTAGCTCTGCAGTAACCAGTGTCTTCAGTTATTTCTTGCTGTTACATGGATGGAATCACATTGTTTGAAGTCAGGATCTGTAATGCAAGGAACTTCAGGAGGAGATTGAGATGAATGATCCACTTGCCATGCCTCGCTGAAGATAGATGTAAAGTTTCAAGCTTGTGTTCTGGACTGACATAATGAGTTCCCCCGTCATTGTGGATGGGGATATGTGTGGATTTTCATCATCTTCTTAGTTGTTTAATTGTCCACCAGTATTCACAACTGGATGTGGAAAGGCTTCAGAACTTAGATCTGATCACTTGGGTCATGGGACCACTTAGCTCTGTCGATTGTGTGGTGCTTCCACTGTCTGGCAAGCAACTAGTCATGTGTTGTAGCTTCACAAGCTTTTCTTTGTATTCATTCAAGGGATGAAAGTGTCACTGGCTAGGCAGCATTTATTGCCCATCTCTAATTCCCCAGAGGGCAGTTGAGAGTCAACCACATTGCTATGGGTCTGGAGTCACATGTAGGCGTGACCAGATAACGATGGCACATTTCCTTCCCCACATGGCATGAATGAACCAGATGGGTTTTTTTTACAATAATCAACATGGTGAAGATTAGGCTAGCTGTATATTCTAGATAGTATTGAATGCAAATTTCACTATTTGCAATGGCAGTCATGCTCCCAGAACATTGACCTGGGTTGTGGATTACTAGTCAAGTGATGTTGTGCCACTGTCTCCCCTATTGATTAACCTGTAAACTTTGTGAAATTTACAATACATTTTTTATAATATTTGTACACACTAAATACCATTGCCATAATCCAATTGTCAATTAGAGAAGAAAGCTGAATGAGTAGAATGTTAATGTTCCAACAAAATATCATGCACTGGCAGTAAATTGGAGAGCTTACAAAGAGAAAGCTACCATTACCTGCCAAGTATGAGTTCAGGCCCATTTAACTAGACATTTCTACAGGGTGAGGTAGATTCAGTGCATCAAAGTGAAGCCCTGCAGTGCAATTTTATTTTCAAAAAACAAATTTTGCCAATTTATTCTATTCTTTGTTATTAATGTATTCACTTTTTCTACCAAACAGTTTTGGTCCTTCTCAGTAATAAGTGATAATACTGGAAAAGTACACAATCTTTTTTTTAGAAGAAGAGATCTAAGACAGGATTTCAAGCATGTCTTGTTTGTCATGTAATCCATAAGCAATACTATAACATACTAGCTATGCATCACGAGAAACTATGGCCTTTCAGACTATAAGCCTTGATCATTCTTCCAGTTTTATGCGTCAGTACTCCATAATGAAAGACACAAACTCTAAATCTGTTCGAAAGTAGGTTTTGTTAATGGACACAGTGATTTGCATAATATTTGATGTTTTTCCAGGTTTGCTAAATGTGTTTGTTAAGGTTAAAACATCTGGGCCTAAATTTCACATAATCGTGCCTATTTTATGTGCTAAAATGGATATAACAACAACCAATTCAACAGGACGGAGGTTTACACACTATCAGCAAAGGGGTTCAGGACATTCTGAAATGTGTTCAGGTACATTTTTAGGCGGTGCTGATGATTGCTTAAAATGACTATGCACCCTGTGTTCATTGCAGGCACAAACTTGTAAATTAATTTGCATTCATCAGAGCTTGGGCACCAAAATTCAAACCGGTATTTACAGGTTTTGAGCAGCCTAACTAGCATTCCTTAAAAGTTTCCACTGAACGACGCTCGAAATACCCCAAAGCTTGAATTGTTTTGAATATAGTGTGGTGAGAGGAACATGGCTCCTCCTCCTGGCTTGATATAACAATTACAGGTTGTCCACCTTTGCCCCTTCATAACTTGGGTCTTAGTTGGATGGAAATTCAAAACTCCATGAAAGATGAGCTCTGTCAGGACCCCTCATTGGTGTCTGAAATTTCCTGATTGATTCTGATGAGACCTGAAGACAACTTTACTTTGGTCTTGGTCTTTTCTTTTCAAGGCACCACCACCGTGTGCTGCTGGAATTGCATTGAATTCAGAATACTAAGGAATTAAAACCAAAACATTTTACTTTTGCAATTGTTTTCCCATCAGAGCATGTCTAAATCTGGCATTCTAATGTTTCTTTTGGTAATTTTTCACTAATGTTTGGAACTACACAACTCAATTTTATGTACCCTATGGCCATGTTGGACATCTTGCAGCAAGTATTGTTATCAAGGCATTACTAAAGTTAACAATGGTTTTCAATGTTGTGCGCTGCAATTTGACATATTAGTTGTTACAAAAAAGTTACCATGTTTGGAACATAAAGCTTTGTAACACTGCAGGCAATTTTCTATATGTGTAGGTATGTTTAGCCAACATCATGACCGATTCCCTAATTTTTCAGACAACTGTTGATGTCCCTTTTACAAAGCAATCCTTTGTGTTTGACATGCCATCTCAAAAATCTTAGCTAGTCCATAACTGTTCAATAAATTGTGTTGGTTACCATTTTGTCTAAGAACTGTTATGCTGGCCAACATTCAGTGACACTGCAGACATGCATTTTATCTGATAATGTCTTAAAAAGACAATCTGTCAGTGGAACTCAAGCTATTTAACTGATTCCTGTGTCATTAGGAAAAGCAAAAGGGAAAAAAAAACTTGCCTTGTTTACTCATGTTCCCTATTGTCTGAATTTTTTTTCCAATGTACATATCAGTACAAAGTTAGGTAATCCCAACTGTTCATGGATTATTGTTCTTAAAAATGTAAAACATTTAGTGGTAACTGCAACACCATTTATGGTGCAATTATAGCAATTTTATACAAGCATGCATCAGTAATTTGACCCGTCATATTTTTCTTAATTTTCTCAGCTAAGGTAAAGAGCAGAACAGCATTTCTTATGTTACTGGAACAACATTCTAGCAGACTATAAACTGAATGAAAAGACCTGGACCAAAGTAAAGTTGTCTTCAGGTCCCATCAGAATAAGTTCTTAACAACATTTTTTTCTGAAATGAATTAGCAAAGTACTCAGCTGTATCAAATCACTGCAGAACAATCAAGTAAAAATAAAATGGATAATCCACCCAGCATTGACGTGGCATCAGAAATAACAAAGGTTCAACCTTCCCTGTGGATCTGCAGAGTTTTCCTCAATGACATTAAGGTTCTTGTGCCAAAATTGAGAGGGTTGTCTCACAGACTAGTTAAGCAACAGAATAGCATAGTGACATTCAACAAAACTATACAGCAAATAGCCCAGGCTTCTCCATCACCTACCCTGGGACAGACGCGCAATGTGACACAATAATATATAGTTAGGAGGGAGTGACACTGGGATTCTTCAGCATTGACTTTGGCTTCATTACATCTGATAACATCAGGCCAAACATGGGCAAGGAAACCTCTTGCTGATTATCACCACTGCCATCCCACATCTATTTTATGGTATCACATAGGTTTATCACTGTAGTGCCAGACAAACTGACGTTTAATTACCTGGATTGCAATTTATTCATTCTTTGAATATTGATTTGTGGACCATGTAGTATTGTATATACATTCACAATGCTGTTACGAACCATGCTCCAGATTTTTGATCTCCTGACCGTAAACAAACAGCTGTTTAATTCCAAGTTAGGATGTTGTTTGGCTTGGAGGGAAACTTGAAGCGAAACTCACATGGTATCTGTTACCCTATTTTTTTCTAGAAAGTGGACATTGCTGGTTCAGGTAGTACTATCAAAGGAACCTTGTCAGCTTTTGAAAGGCAGTATTTTAGTATTGTATTAATGAGCTATGCATGAACATAAATATCTTGGGTTCTGCTGAATCCTACAACTCGTGACCAATTCAGAAGAATTGCTGAATTTGAGATTTCTGATTCCCTGTCATTCTAAGAACTGTGTATAATTATTATGGATATGCAATTCTATTCTTCCCAACTGTAGCAGGCACATCCTAATTATGTTGCACATTAACACTAAAACTGAAAGCAGTATAATTAAGACTAATACATTACATTGCGCAGATAGATTGGGTAAGCTTTAACGCCACAAGTATTAACAATAGGGCAAGTCAATTTGTTTTTTGTTATTATTTATAGATATACTTAAAGAAAAAGTGATGTATTTGTACCTTTCATGCAGAGACAACAGGGTGGAATCCTCCCATCTATTTTTGCTTTTTTATTATGGCCATCATTGGCCTTTATCATCCCCAGTTTTCCTAACTCTGTCAATTGAACCCCTTCAGAAAAGTGGTTTCCCAGAGTTTTGGCTTCTTGTTCACTTCTTCCTTCATGTTAATTACTTGTTCATTTGTAGTTCAATCCTATTCATTCCTTTGTGGTGATTCTGTTTTGCTTTAATTCACTTTCTTCATTTTGTTTGTGTCCTCGATGCTCTCAAAGTGCGTTGGCTAAATCAATACATCTGGATATTTTCTATGTCCTTTAATGACATATTGAAACTCTTAATGCTTTCAATTCTTCAGAGTTAACTGCTTTGTGTCTCATGCCAAGTTGAACCAAAAACTACCACCTCTGGCCTCCTTCTCTATTTATCAGTATTCTTGATCTCAACATTCCCTGGGAACTCAAACTTCCACATCTCCTTCGAAATAAAACTAATTCCAAAACTGCTTTTCTACTCAGCACCTTTTTCCTTACAATAGCCCTGAACTCGTTCAATCTCTTTAGGAGAACGAGGAAGATAAAAGGAGAATGGAACTCTTCAGAAAAAAGGTTCTTGACCTTGCTATTTTATAACATATTATTTAACACTAATTAATATTAATTCAAAGCTGAGTGGCCTACTTCTATTCTTAACCTATGTTTGTACATCAAAATAAAATCTGGCCCATGAGATCCTATGGAAGAAATTTAGTCAGCTGAAACCTGAAGGAATTAGTGTCTTATTAATTCAAAACTTTGAATTAATAAGACACTAATTCCTTCAGGTTTCAGCTGACTAAATTTCTTCCATAGGATCTCATGGGCCAGATTTTATTTTGATGTACAAACATAGGTTAAGAATAGAAGTAGGCCACTCAGCCCTTAAATCTACCTGCCATTCAATAAGACCATGGTTAATTTGATTACTCCAATTATTGCCTATCCCTGACTATCTTTCATTGCCCTCCCTCCCCAATTCTTGCTTATTGAGAAACTACCTACTTCTGCCTTAAAAGTATTCTGCTTCCACCATCTTTTGAGGAAGACTGTTCCAAAGACTCTTGACCTTCTGCGATAAAAGAACTCCTCATCTCTGTCTTAAGTATGATGTGGAGGTGTCAGTGTTAGACTGAGGTTGACAAAGTCGGAAGTCACAGGTTGTAGTCCAATAGGTTTCACAAGCTTTCAGAGTGCTGCTCCTTTGTCAGGTGAAGTTAACTTGGTATCATGTGAATTCCGACTCTGCCTTAAGCAGGCATATCTCTGTTATTATAAAGTGATCTTTAATTCTAGATACTCCCATAAGAGGATACATCCTTTTCATAGATAGGCTGTGAAGATCCCTTAGGATCTTATATGATTCACTCAAGTTATCTATTACCCTTCTAAACTCCAATGGATAGACGCCTGGCCTATCCAGCCTTTCTTCATAAGAGAATCATCCCATTCCTGGAACTAATCCAGCAAACATTCAATGAGTTGCTTTTGATAAATTTACATCCTTCCTTAAATAAGGAAAAGAATCCTGTGCACAAAACTCTGGGTGTGGTCTCATCAGTGATCTGCATAACTGAAACATAACATTCCTAATTTGGTATTCAATTGCCTCACAATAAAGTATAATACTCTTTTAGCTTTCCTCATTGCATGCTAATCATTTATGATTCACACATTGGGACACCTAGATCTTTGTGCATCATATAAATCTGCAATCTCTCACCATTGAGATTATTTTTTGTTTGTTCGCTTGAAATGGATAATTTCATACTTTCCCTTTTACATTACATTTGCCAGATCTTTGTACAATCACTTAACCTATCTAAATCACGTTGTGTTTCCTTATGTCCTTTTCACAACTTACTCGGAGAACAGGTTAGGCATGTATTCATTCGAGTTTAGAAGAATGAGGGTGATCTTGCTGAAACATACAAGATTTTGAAGGGGTTTGTTGTTGAGAGGATATTTCCACAGGTGAGAGAATCTTGGATTAGGGAACTTGGATACAGGTTAATGATTTAAAACTGAGATGCAAAGCAACTTCTTCTCCCAGACAGTAGTGAATGTCCAGTGCATTGGTTGTAACAAGGTCAGCTAGCTGGACCTCAGGGAGGTTTGAGTTCCCTGATAGGAGCTGTTAATCCAGTCCAATCAGGGAGCTTTTAATATGGTCCAATCAGGGAGCCATGGTTGACAGAAAAGAAAAGGATTGTCTCACCTGCACACACACAACATGGGTGCTGGGGAAAAAATAAGCACAAAAAAAAGATATTCTGACACTCTGAGAGCTGGCTCTGAGCAAGCTGGACCAGTGCCAAGGACTTTCCACATTAAAAAAAAAGAAGAGGAGTGTCAGAAATACTGCCACTCCAATAGCTGACTCAGAATGGGGCAGAATTAAAGTAAAGGATTGTTCATGTATAAATAAAGGGTGACTTGGTGATGGGACACTGATTTCTGTTGAGTTATTTTATCTGGAATTCCCAACCCTTCGAATTGTGGAGGCTAGATGAGTGAATGTATTTAAAGAAGATAGATAAGAATTTTTTTGAGATATCGAGGGATATGATAAGCTGGCATGAAACGAGAGTTTAGGCTGAGGGTAGATCAACCTGGATCGTGTTGAATCATGAGGCAGACCAGGGATGAAGGTGCGTAAATGGCCTATTCCTGCTCCAATTTCTTATGTACCTTTCTACCTAATTGTGTCATCAACAACTTAAGCAACTATATCAATGGTCTCTTCATCCAAGTTATTTGTTTAAATTGTTAAAAGTTAAGGCTCCAACACTGTTCCACTTGTTACACCTTACCAAACAAAAAACAACCTAATTATGATGACTTACTTGTTCCTGTTACTTAGCTAATCTTTTACCCACACCAATGTGTTGCACTCCTACACCTGGCATCAGTCAGAGCTCTGGCTACTTCTCTTCCAGGACTGTTTGGTTATTTCATTCAAGGAGATGGTCCATAGTCAGCCCATCAGATCTAGCCACAGAAACTAAGGGGACACAGGGCTTACGGTGGGGGAGGTGTGGCTGCTGCTATGAGGAGATGTGGGAACCTGTTCATCAGGATTGGGGGCTGCAGGTTTGAGGGGATTGAGGAATAACAATTGTGAAAGAAGGCAGTTGTGTTTATAATGGAGCAGGATATGGTAAAATATGGATGTGAATGGAGTTATGTCGGCGTGGAGTCTGTTCACGGTCACATGCACGATGGCATGGTTACCTCAAATGCCAGGTGCTGGGGGTGAAAGGTGAGCAATTGATCTTGTAGATGGGGAGGATGGGGTCCTGGGGTGGTGCAAAGTCAATATACCTTTACAGAAAGGGGACCTGGATGTTTGGGGTCTCACTGACATATAAAAGTAGAGGCTGGAAGCCACTGAACAAAGGACGTTCACTATCACCTTTCTATATGCTGGAATTCAAAAATAAACAATGGGGAAGAAAATGACTATGACCACACTCAGAGTGGCTGATGTAAGTGGCTGTGAGAGAGGGGTTACTGGACCCTCTGGTGTAATCTGGTTGGTGGCAGGGAGCAGTCGAAGGGAGAGGGAAGGTCTGGGAACGGAGTTGGAGGATGGGGTGGGAGGTTATTTGAAATTGGAGAACTCAATATTGAGTCCTCCAGGCTGTAGCCTGGGCAGTTTTTAAAAATTATGTAATTATTTATTATATAATAATTATTTTATATTATATTGTCTAATTATATAAATGTTATATAATTTATTATACAATTAGCTTTCCTCAATGCAGCTTTAAAGTGGACAAAAACCAGTCTGATGTCAGATGACCGTCCACCCGTCTGAGCCCTTTCCTCCCCAGTACGGGCTATTTTCTCCTGGAATGAGAGAGAATGGCGAGATTGAGAGAGGGGAAAGTGGGTGGCACAGCTTTTAGTGCTGTTGCAGGTTGTTGAAAGGTAGTGAGGTGTTCCGATGGAGTGAAGAGGCGATGCAGGATTAGTGGTCTGACAGGTTAAGGAGGGTCAGAGCAAGTGAGGAAAGATGTTGCAGTCAATAGTGAGAGTGGCAGGGAATGACCCTTGGTGGGAGGTGAGTGCAGTTGCAAAGATAGAATTAGTGTGAGGTAACAGAGAGAAGAATGTGGCACTCACTAGTGTAGTGGAGGAAGTCATTAACCTTCTTGTGGTATTGCTGGCTATTCCTCGACACCTTGGAGACCGCACTGGCCCAGGCTGCCAAGCACTGTTGTCATGGTCTCTTCTGCCAGTCCTCTGCAAAGAGAATGCCCTTCCTCTGGACTACCTCATCCATTAGGACATCCAGGTGTCTATTGGAGAATCACAGTACAAATGTCTCCTTCACCAAACACTTCACACTATCTATCTAACACTGAGCAGGGCAGCTTCAGAATGCCAGTGCCCATCCAGGGACACAGCAACCTTTTCGGTGGATGCCCACTGAGTGGTGAGGTGTTCCAAAACAGTGCAGGAGAGTGATTCTGTGCAGCTGGCATAGGTAGTCAAGATGGTAAGTTTGCCAAGATCTGGTCAGAAATACTGTTAGGCCTAATCGTGAAAAACTCTCCAAAACCCTCAATGTAACCAGCACTTAGCAAAACAAAAGTAAGTTCATGGTCACCATTAAGTTAGCTGTTTATGTCAGATTTTTATCAAATTAAAATTTTATCATCTGCCATAGTGAGATTTGAACCCATGCTCCTAGAATATTAGCCTAGGATTCTAGATTACCAGACTAGTGATATTTCCACTATGTAAATGCCTCCAATCTCTAAGATTAAGTCCATCAGGACTTGTCAACCTAGAAAGCTTATCTGTGCATTCAAAAGTATATTTTACAACTCTGATTTTTCTTAACAATCACTTACTCAGTGAAGTGACAGCTAAGGATATTGATTCAGTTCATCACTCCAGCCAAGGTGCTGGGCTGAATTTAATGACCTTAGCAGTGGTCTTGCTACTGCCCATTCTTAATGAGGGGCTTTTGCCAGAAAAGTTGATTTTCCTGCTCCTTGGATGCTGCCTGACCTGATGTGCTATTCTAGCACCACACTCTTGACCCTATCCTCCAGCATCCGCAGTCCTCTCTTTCGCCTAGTGGTCTTGCTACAGCCATTTCTAGAAGCACTGCCAATCCGGCTTTTAACCACCAGATATTGAGTTTCCCAGACCTTTGGATATGACAATGCCATCTCAAAGAGCTGTTGGACATTCAGATCAAGCAGAGCCACAGGGAGTGGTGGCCATTGTTGGAGAGCAGCGAGTGAGGCCCTCCAGTGAAAGTTAAGGGCAATGGTACTATCAGGAGCTGTCAGGGTGAGGATGAGGTGGGGGTCAGTATAACGGGAAAGGAGGTAGAAGATCAGTAATGGCGGGCTGAAATTTTTAATTGGTTTTTCAATTAATCAATCATTAGGACTTCATTTGGCTGAGACACAGGAAGCCAATCTCACTTTCCCCATCTATGATTCATTGATGGGTAGTCAGGAAAATGTGGGCAATTAACCCTGTGCTCTCTAACTCAATCACTCAGCAACCCCTGCCTCCTAATGCTGTGGTTGATGTTACATTCTGCTCGGTAATTCTAATCCTAATTTACTGACAGGCACAGTTTTGTTTTCTGTTATGTTAAAACAATTAGAATGCTAAATACTCCCTACACAAGAGCTATTTTCCTTTCACAGGCATTGAGTGGCCTGCCAAATATATCCAGCATTTGCGTAATTTAAAATCGGAGTATTTATTTTAATTTGAGCAATCAACCAAAAGATTTGAAATCAAAAGCAAAGAGTAAATTACACTTCAGGCTTGTGTGATTTGTTTTAAATATTATTGTTGAGTTTTTTTCTTGATTAATTCTGCTCTTCTTTGTAATGATTCAAACTTAAGAATGTAAAATTTTCTTGTGATTATAACCAAGGATCACAACAGGTTTTTAAGTGTTTAATTTTATAAGCCAGTTGTTGCTAATTTGATTTAAGCATTAATAAGTATTTCCTACAGTTAGTGAGATTTGAGTGTCGTTGGAGATGAAGCAGAGAAAGTTTGCATGCAAGTCTGGCAACCAATTAGGAAAGCAAAGGGTATGTTACCCTTTATTCAAAGGGAATTTGTATACAAGAGTGAAGACATTTTATTTCAATTGCATGGGTCTGTGTTGATAGTAGGGCTGAAGCCAGGGCCTGGTAGTTTACCTGATTCAAATTCCTTACCCTCTCACCCTTTAAATTCCCCTCTCACATCTGTAAGGAGCCTAGAATTGGGAACCATTATTACAGTGGGTTTGAACTGTTTTATAATGGTTTGCCAAAACAGCTTGTTGTTTCTATTTTATGTGTCAATTTATAAAGTCCACCAGAGGCACAGGTTTCAGACTGATATATCTTACAATCATACCTTTGTCAGTCGATTATACACAATCTGGTCCTTCATATTTTCCAACCAGTTCTGTTTCTTTTAACTAGGTCCCATGCAAAATTTAGACTGGAACATCCAAGTCTTGACACTTGCAAGCATTGCAAACAGAAATCTATGTACAAAGGAAACTATCCTGAGTAACAGTGACATATTCTTTTGATGCATGACTCCTGATTTTGCAAGACATCAAGCAAATTAACACCTACCAATTCGCCTGCAAAAATTCACTCTTCCAATCCAGACCAAATGGACATTGTTCATAGAAAAATTACACCTTGCATTGAGTGATGCATGTTTTCTCAATTTGAATTGAAATCAAACACTTACAAATGCCCAGCAAGGTGCATGTAATAGAAGAACAAAACACTACAGATACTGGAAACCTGAAATTCAAACTGAAAGAGCTGGAAATGTCCAACAGGTGGGACAGCATCTATGGAGAGAGAAGCAGAGTCAATGCTTCATTGAATTAAATTGAATTGAATTTTTTGTCATGTGTACCGAAGCACAGTGAAAAGCTTTGTCTTGCAAGCAATAAGTAGCATAGATAAGTAAATAATAGATAAACAGCGGCAAAACAAAAACACAGGTAAAAGCAAATGTTAAGAGTTTGTGAGTCCATTCAGTATTCTAACAACAGTAGGGTAGAAACTGTTTCAAAACCACCTGTTGCATATGTTCAGGCTTCTGTACCTTCTCCCTGATGGTACAGGTTGGAGAAAACCATTGCTAGGGTGGGATGAATCTTTGAGAATGCTGGCGGCCTTTCCCTGAAAGCGGGCCTGGTAGATGGATTCTATAGATGGGAGGTTGGCCTTTGTGATTGTTCAGGCCGAGTTCACCAATCTCTGTAACCGTCTCTGATCTTGAATGGTACAGTTGCCATACCAGATAGTGATACATCCAGACAGAATGCTCTTGATAGCACATCTATAAAAGTTGGTGAGGGTATTTACCATCATGCCAAATTTCCTCAGCTGCCTAAGGAAGAAGAGACATTGTTGGGCCTTTGTAACCACCGGGTACACATGAAGAGTCCAAGAAAGCTTGTTATGGATGACCACTCCCAGGAGCTTGTCACTCTCCACTCATTCCACCTCTGTGCTGTTAATGTGTAGAGGGGGGGCATCAGTAACATCCCACCAAAAGTCAATAATGAGTTCCTTGGTTTTGCTGGCATTGCGAGATAGGTTGTTCGCAGTGCACCATTTTTTCCAGGTCTTCCACCTTCTGTCTGTAGTCTGTTTCATCACCATCTGAGATTTAACCGACTATGGTGGTGTCATCAGTGAACTTGTAAATGTCATTAGTCTGATATTTGGCAACACAGTCATGGGTATACAGTGAGTATAGTAGGGGGCTGAGTATGTACCCCTCGGGGACTAGAGTGTTCAGTGTTCATGAGGTTGAAAAATTGTCCCCAATCTTCACTGATTGTGGCCTGTGGGTCAGGAAACTGAGGACGCAGTTGTAGAGAGTGGGGCTTAGTCCGAGATCACTAAGTTTAGTAATCAGTCTCGAGGGGATAAGAGTGTTGAATAGTGTTCATATCTATGGGTTTCACTAGTTCTGTATGGAAGGTCCTTTGATATCTGTTTCTCTCTGCACAGATGCTGTTTGACATGTGAAGCATTCCCAACATTTCTATGTTTGTTGGAGAAAAATAAACTATTTATCAATCTTCCCAAAAAACAATAAGACTTCTTGAGAGCCTTTTATTTCCGTTCAGCAAGAAATGCAGTCACAGCTGCTTGAGATCTGATTTGGCTGAATATTAAATATGAAGATAAAATACAATAAGTTATGAAGAAAGCTCAACCAATCTATTGGGAAAAAAAATCAATAAAATGATCATTTTAAAACTAACATTTAATAAAAATGGCTATTATAGGTACAAAGAAGCAGAGCTAACTAATCAAATATTTTTGCTCAGGAAGCAGCACTACAGAGAGACAGACCAAACAAAGAGTTGTTGGTGGGATTACAGAGGCAGAAATAAGGATGTAGCTAACACTGACCCTGTACTTGCTTCTGACAATGAAATTCTGAGCTGGCCTTGGCAGCAATTTCTTTTTAGTCATTCACAGGATGAGGGCATCCATGGTCAAATCAGCATGTATTGCCCATCCCTAATTGCCCAGAGGGCAGTTAAGAGTTAACCACATTGCTGTAGGTCTGGAATCACATGCAGGCCAGACCAGGTAAGGGTGGCAGATTTCCCCCTAAAGGACATTAGTGAACCAGGTGAGTTTTTCCAACAATCGACAATGGTTTCACAGTAATCATTACACTCTAACTTTTAGATTTTACTGAGTTCAAATTGAACCATCTGCCCTGGTGGGATTCAAACCCCAGCCCCCAGAACATTACCTGGGTCTCTGGATTAACAGTCTAGTGATAATATTACTAGGCCATTCCGTCCCCTATGAAAACAGGGATTTGAAGTGGGTTCTCTTTTAACCAGTGTTTATCCTCATTTCCCTGCCCAATGTGTGGATAGGTTTTTGAGGAAGAAGGAGCAGGAGTAAGGAGATAGTCCCAATAGCACAACCTGACATTGGAGTGCGACTGAGATCAGCAAAACCCAGTGCTTTGTCTCCTTTTCCTTCCAGTAATCTATCTGATTCTTGCTAAGTAGCAACAAGAGCATGTCATGATATATGTCCAATGCATCCATATTTCAAATACAGGATATTTTTGAAAATGGCCCAGCTTTCTGCTCCCCTCTAATACTGCTTTATTTGTATTGTTTGACACATTCCTAATCTTACAAGTCAAAGTTACGTCTATCAGAGCTGTTTCTTGCAAAGGCTGTTGTGCCCGATTCTATGAGGTGTTTTCATGTCCTACATGCATGCTGCTGGGCTAGGGTTTTCTTTTTTACTTGTTCTTGTCAATATAATCCATCCCTGATTAACCTAACTCCATTATTTACTTGGAAAAATTGGGTGTTGGGCGGTTATGTTGGAATCGTTCCTTATTGGTAAAATAAGGTGGATCCTGCAGAACTGCATCTGAAGCTTGTTTCTAATAAAAGTCTGCTTTTCTGACAAATCTGTCAAGATCTGTCATTGTCAACATTTATATAGTAATCTAATAAGCAACAAGTGCCAGTGTTACATGCTTATATTACTATTGGAATAAAACTAATATTATAAAAATAGAATTATTTTGCCTTATATTTAATCCAAACTCTGAAGAATCTATAGTAAAACAAAAGTTTAATTTCACCAAAACTGAACAAAGTTGTAGGTAATAATTTGGAACTGATCTAAGCAAAGCAGCATTCTTCATTGTTTAGACAGGTCTCTGTTTCGGTTCATATCCCCTGTTTCCTGTTTAACTAAGTCAGTTTCTTCTCTCCAGGAGCATGGTGCCCTCCAAAATGCTGCAAACTAGACAGATAATAAATATTGTTGTGAGCTATTGAGAAAGGTAGCATATCCAAAAACACCTTTGATGCTGCTGAAGAGCTGGAGCGTTTCAAATATCATAAACAAGCCAGGGAAATAGAAAAGCTCATATTTACCTTTAACAAAGACTGGCTGATTGAAATGTGAATATGAATTGTGATGAATAGATATCTTATCAAAAATCAGTATTCTCTATTCTTTATAGTTTTGAAGGTCAAAAAATGTATTTTAATCTGGAAGAATAATAATTACTAAGAACAGAATTTAAATATGATAGGCTAAAGCTCAGAGATGGTCCTACTGCCAGGATCCGTCGTACTGCAGAATAGTTAGTGTCCATAAAGACTAGCTGAAACAAACAGAGCCAAAAATTGCAAGTGAGTATTAAGTATCAGTAAGCATGAAAAATCAAAAAGAATGCAGTGTAGCAAAGAGATAATCAAAGTGTGACAGGAAAGAGCAGAAAATATAAACAGAAGAGTGCAGCAGAAATTAGAACCAGAAAAGTTAGCAAAGAGGAAAGCAAGGTGGTGTAGCTTTGTTAATAAAGGAAGGCATACATTCAGTGGTGAGTAGTGATATATATGCAGTAGTTCATAATGTAGAATCAGTTTAGATGGAAAAAAGAAATAGCAACGAAAGGAAATCAGGTGGAATTGTCTATAGGCCCCCAGATAATTGCCTCAATAAAGGACAAATTTATAATTCCCCTTTATTGTTAGCTGTTAAGAAGATATTAGCACTGGTCAGGGTATCTAACCAGGCATACATAGTTACAGAATTGGAGGCATTCATTTAAAACTGAGATAGAGTCATAGAGTCATAGAGATGTACAGCACGGAAACAGACCCTTTGGTCCAACCCATCCATGCCAACCAGATATCCCAACCCAATCTAGTCCCACCTGCCAGCACTCGGCCCATATCCCTCCAAACCCTTCCTATTCATATACCCACCCAGATGCCTCTTAAATGTTTCAACTGTACCAGCCTCCACCACTTCCTCTGGCAGCTCATTCCATACCACCCTCTGTGTGAAAAAGTTGCCCCGTGGGTCTCTTTCATATCTTTCCCCTCTCACCCTAAACCTAAGCCCTCTAGTTCTGGACTCCCTGACCCCAGGAAAAAGACTTTGCCTATTTACCCTATCCATGCCCTCATAATTTTGTAAACCTCTATAAGGTCATTTCATCTCTCAATGCTTAGTGAATGCCTTTGAGTTCTCTAACCTATCTCCAAGGTCACAGTGTGGAGAGATGCAATGATTCATGTGCATTCACATGCTATTTGTGAAACTGTAGTAATGGGAAAACTACCTAGTCCATGCGCTGCTAATTTTGAAAATTTTTAAGTGCGAATCGTTGTTGACGTTCTGTGATTAGAATAGTTAGATTGGGAAACAAAATCATTGGCAATCATTGACAATGAATTAATAGTCAAAATAAAAGTGGAAACTTGAATCACATTTGCTTCCTTCAGCCTCAGGTGATGCTCAGAATCTGTATCTTTCAAGAATAGCCTACCATGACTATGTTAGCTGTTGGCTGATAGTTACACCACTGGCTATTTAAATAGATAATATTACACTGTATTATTACATACATGCTGATTCATGCACAGGCACTACAGCTAACCATATTACATTAGTTTGGCAAGATGTGCCTGAACTGATTTCTTGACATTGTTTCTTATTTTAATATCCCATTTCCAAGTCATGTTTTGGTTCACTTTCAATCTTTCTACGAAGTGAATATAAAGGTAATTTCAAAGTGAGGGAAGTTAGGTTGTCCGTGAGTGCACCACGCATAGATCTGAAATGTAAATGCAGAAGAATGACCCTGCTACAAAGCTTAACTCTAATATAAATTGTAACTTACTTATAGCATTCAGAGTGTTTTTAGAACCCTAAACTTGGAATTGAATGTATTGAGCACATGAAGAAAACCCCAGTTTATCAATGATTCTGTAGTTTATGAAAACTAGACGTTTAGAAAGTAAATATGCATGTATTTGCACTTTGTGGTATTCAGTACTTGGAATAAAACTTCAATTTTTCATCATATTTTGAAAAACTGACTACCCATCACAGGTAATATTTTACATCAAAAGCCAGGGCTCACTCTTTAGAAGGTTGAATGTTTTCCTTAAGGAAATAAGTGTGGTGTTACATGTTCCTGAGTTTCAACTGACAAAAAAACAAGTGAAATCAGTTCCAAAAAGGATAGTGGTGCAAGCTGACCTGTCTTCAGAGCTCTGCATGCCACTGATCACAGAGTTTATATGTAAATGCAAGCATGGTTTATGTTTAGCTATTCTAACTCTAATAGAAAGGCTTTTGTAATTTGATTTTGTTGAAATTCAATTAAGTTTCTGAGGTACCCCATTATTTTTGTGCAGTCCAGCTTAAAAAGAAATTGTTGCACTCTTTGTCACAGAATAGCGGTTGGTTGAAAAGAAAGGCCACGTACATTAATATTGCTACTGGTGCATGAAGTGTAAAAGCTGACAATACCACAAAAGGCATAGCGAGACCTTACATAAGCTAAGAAATGAAGCAATTGTCCTCTCGTACACACATATATATTTGGACACATATTTCTTTGCTTTTCTTCAAATAAGTCAGTCAGGGAAACAGTTCTATAATTCACAATAGCTAATGCACAGAGGAAATTGACTCCCACTAGAGGAAGCAGTGGCTAATATGTTATTTACAAAAAAAAGCTCAACAGGATTTATTTGCAAGGTGTCAGTGTTATCATCTACTCAGAAGTTTTGAGAAATATTTGGAAATGTAATATTGTTGCATATCATTTCAAAACTATTCAAGATGTGATGCATTACACTGGCCAAGGCAAAAGTTAAGCCTGGAATTATAGTGCATCCATTTGTGATTGATCTGTTTTGTATTTTCTTTCATGTTACAATTTAGAATTTTATACAATGTTATAGATCTGTGAATTAAGTAGGACTGGCTTTACTTTGAAAAACAAAGAATATACAATGTACTTAAAAAGCAGAATCCTAAAAGAGAACTATTGGAATTAACAAGTCTGCCAGCAACAGTCAACATTTCTGGTTCATATCCCTCTACAGGCTGAGAAAGGTTATGACTCTGACATGTTGACTGACCTCTCCTCGGCTGCTGATTAACTCACCGTGTCTGGTGTTTTATTTTCTGGATATGATGTGCATGTTAAAGTACGTCATCTATTATATACACTATATGGGTTCAACAGTTCAGTAACTATGGATTTCTTATTTCCACCATCATTGAATATGTCATGTATCGATTATTTAACTAGCTGTGTCACGCCCAAAACATGAAACAAAGGTGAGAGGTTCTATGGCCCTGTTATGTTGTAACTGATGACACCAGCTTGATAATGACAATGAGAATTCTGAAAGAATGCAGGAGGATGTTGGCTAGTTAGAGATAACTGAAAACATTGATTCAATGTGGAAGAATCTGAAGTGTAACATTTTTGGATTGAAAATGAAAAGTGAAATCAACCTTTCCTTAACTTTACAATTGATCAGAAATGTAATTCAGAGTATTTTATAAGAATACAGGATTATGAGATATTTACACACAAAGAAAGTCATTCATCAAATCTATTCTTCCACCCTAATGAATTATATTATCTATAAATTGTTTTGAGATTCAGTTCAAAGGTTCAAGAGTTTTTACCTCTCCCACTCTTCCTTTGCCTCTTATAAATTTATATTTTTCATGCCTCCTAAAAGTCTCAAGATTTTCTGGTCTTTCTTCAAGCCAGACTTTTGACACGAGGATTGTGGTTCTTCTTTAGTGCCTGAATGTTTCACCTGTGTCAGTGACCAGAAGTGGAAGCAATATTCTGGTCACAGCACTTTGCCCAAGGCTTCTTCCAATTTGCAATGTGACATTTTGACCATACATTTCAATGTTCTATTGACTTTCTTTGCTCGCTGCATTAGATGGGTATATTGATCATCAAATTTAATAAAACCCAACATCATGTTTGGCCACTTCAATGCCATTCAGGAATACTTGCGCTGTTTATTTTCTCTCCTGGTGTGCATTATTTCACACTTCTTCATTGAATGTGTTGATGCATTTAATGCAAACCATGTCAATCAATGTGAACATTCTGGCTCAATGGTCAAGACAAAAAAACATATCATTTTTAAAAAAGGTCAATTTCCTCAAACCATTGAGGAAAAAGACCAGTTCATGTTTCTTTTCTGGTGGAGAAGGAGAACCTGATTGTTTAACATTCTTGGACTTTGCCTTTTCATGTGAAGTTTGAATTCTTTTATTGCTAATTCTGGGAAGATGAGAGCAAAGTGAACTAGTAACCCAGATCCCCTGGCTAATATCGAGGGATATGAATTCAAATCCCACCATGATACATAGAGAAATTTGAGTTCACTGAAATCAGGAATGAAAAGCGACCATGTCACTTAGTGATGACCATATAATCATTTAAATTGTCAAAAAACAAGATCAATCAGTTCATGTCCTTTAGTGAAGGAAATTGCCATCCTTACCTTATGTAAATTCAGACCCACAGCAGGGTGGCTGACTCCTAGCTGGCCTTCTGAAAGGGTCTAGCAAGGCACTCATTTGTATCAAACCACTAAAGAAAGCAGAGAAACTGAATTGGTCATCTAGCATTGACTTTAGTTCCAAAATCTACAAAAGTCAACACAACCATCTTTATCCTGCAAAGTTCTCCTTACTATCATCTGGAGTGTTGTACCAAAATTTGAAGAACTATACTGTAGACGAGTGATGCAGCAGCCTGACAGAGTCATACTCATGGTGTAATACCTAATAGATAAATTCCAAGGCACCATCATCACCATCCCTAGGCATGACCTGTCCCTTTAACAGGCTAGACCCACTAGATGTGGCAGCACAGTCAGATATAGTAGGGGAAGAGTTGTCTTGGAGGTCCTCAACCATGACTCCAGACCTCAGGCATCAGGTCAACATGGGCAAGGAAACCTTTTAGGAGAAAGTGAGGTCTGCAGATGCTGGAGATCAGAGCTGAAAATGTGTTGCTGGAAAAGCGCAGCAGGTCAGGCAGCATCCAGGGAACAGGAGAATCAACGCTTCGGGCATAAGCCCTTCTTCAGCCCATTTCCTGAAGAAGGGCTTATGCCCGAAACGTCGATTCTCCTGTTCTCTGGATGCTGCCTGACCTGCTGCGCTTTTCCAGCAACACATTTTCAGCAAGAAAACCTTTTGCCAATTATCATGAACCACGACCTGATGAATCAACATGTCCCTATGTTGAACATCACTTGGAGGAAGCTTGATGAGTGGAAGACAGAGAGAATGTAGTCTGGGTGGGGTCATTAACATACATCATTAAGAGTGACTTGGTAACATGACTACTGATCATGCTGGCCAACTCCTTAAAGACCTGCTGTGGGTCTGAATTTGCATAAGGTAAGGATGGCAATTTCCTTCACTAAAGGACATGAACTGATTGATCTTGTCATTAGGTTTGCAGTATCTGGCATGCGAATTAAAAAGAGGGAAACTTGACCTCAACCTCACCAATCTACCTGTCGCAGATGTGTCAATCCATTACAGTATTGGTCAGAGTGTCCACTGCACAGTCCTTAGAGGCAGAGTCCAGTCTCCACATTGTGTTGTATGGCCCTGCTATCATGCTAAATGGGACAGACTTTGAACAGACCTAGCAATTCAAAACTGTACATCCATGAGGCATTGTTAGCCATCACAGCAGAAGAATTGGATTAAAGCACAAAGCACAATCTGTAACCTCATGGCCCAGGATATTCCCCACACTGCTGGGAGATCAACCCTGGTTTAATGAAAATTGCAGGAGGGCATACAAAGAGCAACACTAGGCATGCAAAACAATGAGATGAAACTATAACACAGGGCTACCTGTGGACAGGGCCAAGTGATCCATAACCAAAGGCCTGATCTAATGCCTACAGTCCTCCAGGATTCAGTTGTGAACAGTGGTGGAGAATTAAACAAGTAAGTAGGCTTCACAACTGCCCTCATCTTCAATGATGGGCAAGCCCAAATCTTCAGTACAGAACACAAGACTAAAGCATTTATATTCACCTTCAGCCAGAAGTGACAAATGCCACCTTGGCCTCTTCCAGAGGTAACCATCATAAATGTCAGTTTCCAGCCAACTTGATTCATTCCACATGATTTCAAGGAACATCGGAAGGCATGCGATGCTGCAAAGGCAATGGGCCCTGATACCGTTCTGGCAATAGTTCTGAATATGCATGTTCCAGAACTTTCTGCATTCCTAGCCTCACTGTTGTAGTATAACATTTACCCAACAATGTTAAAAATTGCCAAATATATCCTGGGAATAAAAAGCAGAAGTCTATCCAAGCAAATTACTGTCTTATAAGTCTACTCTGTTTCATCAGCACAGTCTTAAAAGAGGCCATCATTAGTGCTATCATTTAGCACTCACAAAGAAATAATGTGTTCACTGACCCTCACTTGACATCAAGATAATGTCAAAATTCAAATGACACTGGATATAGTTTAACAGGTTTATTTGAAATTGTGAGCTTTCAAAGCTCAGCTCCTTCCTAAGACATGGTATGAAGTTAAGCATTAAGCCACCCTAGCAAAAACTGGAGTCAATGGGAATCGGGGAAAACACTCCATATGGATTGGCGTCATACTTGACGTAATGGAAGATGGTTGTAGTTGTTACAGGTCAGTCATCCCTGCCACAGGATATCTCTGCAGGACTCCCTCATGGTAGTGTCCTAGGCCCAACCACCTTCAGCTGCTTCATCAATGACCTTCCCTCCATCCTAATATTTCACTATATATCTGGAAACACTCTTGATACTATCTCCTTTGATTCAGGTTATCTGCAATGACTCAATATTCAGGGAATATTACATTCAGGGCCAGGAAAACAAAGTTGTCTAACTTGATATACCTACAAGAACATTGATGGCTGTTCACTTTGGATCTTCTACCTCCAGTCCAAATGCTGAAGCCTCCAGCATCAATAAATATTCTGCTTGTTCTGGAAAAATAAGTAGTCTTTTCTTCCTGCCCTTGTACACTATTAGTTTCCAGTTGTATGAGTACTGTTGAAGCAGCTGTTAAGTCTTGAAAGATTAATTTTATATTTGTCGAAAGTTAAAGTTCTCCAATATGAGAAACAAAATTCCACATTTTAATGATACAATTTTAAAGTTGCTCTGTTATTCACACTTGCACCCAAATCCCACAGAAATGTCCAAATCATTCATGCTGTTCCCAATAAAGCACTATTAAAAGTGAAAGATTAGTCACTGCCTTTTGAGTCTGTGAAAATATTTCAACTTAATTGACTTGATAAAAGGATATTCCTCTCAATTTCATCACTGTTGATAAATGCCTGGAGGTCCCCTTGATTGAGCACTAGGAGTTAAAAGTTGTACATGGGACTGGTAGGGTTAATATGGGAGTTCCAAATGTACCTCCCACTATGATGATGTCAAAGGGACTTACGGGCAGAACACATTAGAATCTCAAAGGTGTGAAATCTGACATCTGTTCCTGTTCAAAACCCCTACGACAATGTCAATTATATCAATATAACCTTTAACTGGTTGCCAATGTGCAATAAACTATATCTTGTTAACTACAAGAGACTCTGCAGTCACATTGTCAACCTGACTGACAATCCTACATCAGTTTTCGGCATAATTCTTTGCACATACAGGACTATCCAGAAAACATTTTCAATTGCAGAATCATATATAATCCTAGGCCCGCTGTTGCACATTTAACAAGGGCATGCAGTTTGTGTATGTTCAATGCAAATAGTTATATGATATGAAAGCAAGACACTGGTGTTTTACAACAATACTCGAGTTAAACTACATAAAGTTACAGTGTTAGTAATGGAAACAAAATAAAATAAAGTGGTGGGATGTTAATATGGATTTGAAATGGTTAGCACTGAGAAATGTCATAACCAACACTCACTAAGATGGTGTCATATGGACTTGTGAGCAGAACAGCACACAACTAAACCAGTTTTGGGAACAGGGATATTCAGGTCAGTGAGTTTCAAGATCAACAGGAAGCACCATCTTTTTTAATCACTAAGGTTGAAATTTGGATCTTTGTTTTTAACTCTGGGAGTATTGGAAGTTCTATTGAAACATTGTTACTTTTAAACAAATGACTCAAAGTAATCACAATGTAGTTTTTCAGTATATTTTTCTTAAAAACAGAAGTACCTTGTCTTCCTTTGCCTCTAGTACATTGCTGCACTTTAGTTCCATAGCCTCTCCAGTGACTTGCTTAAGTTGCCATTCTTTAAGAATAAACTCTGAAACGATCGCTGAAAAATGAATCAACTTTGAAGTGTATTATATTTAATCCCAATCATTTCCTTCCCTAATATCTATACTAGCCATTCGACAACATGATTACTGGAAGGTAAAACATGAGTTTCCCCTTCTGCCAACCCCTTTCCACTTTCCTTATCGCATCTTCTTAATCCACTATGTTTTCCTGTTGCTCAAACTCTCCCTAGTCCACACCCTCTTCCCTCTACCATTACCTATTATCACTGACCCATAAAACACTGAGAACAATTGAAAAGTATCAGATGCTCCCTAGTAAAGAATAACTAACTCCTCATAAAGTATGGTTATCTGGTTTCTGATTCTACATGAACTTTGTCAGCTTGTCTGCACATTCAGCATTCATTGGAGCTTAATTGTCTAATCTTTTATTGCTTCACTTTGCTAGTTTAACTTAAAGTTCTGGAATTAATGGGCAAAAAACAATTGCCAAATGTGATGTATCTGCTTTAGATAAGTTAGAAATATGAATTCTATCAGTGGTACTGTCATGTTAGTAAATCTAACGTGCAAAATGTTTTCAGATGCATGAGAAGAACTTACTGAACTTTTGAGGTTACATGGTCACCCTCACAACTAGATTGCCAAATGAACATTATAAAATTTCAATGAAACACCAGTGAGCTGTGTCTAATAAAGCAATGAGATCAGTACAGACAATTCAATAAATATTGCACAAAAGACCACTCTAGCTTGGCTTAGCACAAAAGTCTGTCACACGGCTAATTCAATTAGAATAAATGGTTAATCCCAGGATGTGAGTTTTAATGCTGCCACCCTTGGATAACATGGTCGAGTTTTCTGTACTCAGCTTCTGACCAAAATTGAAAATAAATCTTGGCAACCATGTGATAGATTTGTGAATTAATTTCATCCACATGCAGGAAGACATTATTTCATGACATGCACAGGTTTTAATCCAGTGTAAGCCTTGTTCTGGCCAAAATCAAATTTGTTCACATTGTTAGTTGTGAAAGAATTGAGAACTTTCCAAGAACAAGAACTGCCCATTCACAAAAAAAAGGATCAGCTACAGGCAAGGCGAACAAACTAAATATATCAAAATACAAAATAAATCAATCTAGCTTAGCTTCCTTCTTATTTTACCTCAAAAAGCCATTGTATCCCCTCGATTTTTATTGGGATTCAGCCAGTGTTATCAAACATAAAGAATTACTATAGTCAACTCAGCTTCTACTGAAATACATACCTATTCATTCATCAGAAAGCAACAAAAATCAGAGTGTTTTATAAAAGTGTATTGAAGTCCCAGAAATCTCTTGACTGAAATGATCTAGAATTTGAAATGATGATTTTAATTGCTGAATGGAAAGAGATAGTTGAGCCAGTGAATCTCTAGAGAGATGCTGAGGGACATTTGTAAAGAGGAAAATTACTTTTTTGGATTAGGCACCCATTACAGTTTCAAATTTGCCTTACATTGACGTCACTGGAAGTGAAAAATTGGTCAATTCCTAGAACAGGCACCCTAGCTGCAGTGCCAATTTTATCCTTTGGTAATGACTTGGACTAAAAATAAGACTAATTTATTTCTTAAACTTTTCTCAATAACTTTTTTTTAGAACGCAGCATTGTTGACATTAATGAAATATTAAGATTGAGATTGGTGAGCAGAAAGATTGATAGAACAGATTGCAACACATGAAACAGCATGCAATTTTTGAGTTTGGCAGGCATGAAATTAGATTAAATTTTAAACCAAAATGTATGAATCAGTCCTAATGAGTGAAATTTGACAAGTCTGTTCTTAAACCCTGCAATATGATTTGTTTATGGATGTTTAATATTACATATTTGTGTATAACCAAGGAGATGCTTTTCAGAAATTATTTTAGCCCACAACATGCCCACATTTCATAGGTGACTCCTGAATGCAGCTTTTCTTCTCCAGATGGGAGTATTAGTAATTCTGCAACTTTGCTCCTAGTTGTCTGTAATCAAAGCTAGATAATCTGTAACATCAAAGTGATAATGGTAATTGTAGATGTGAAAATATGTCTTAAAAACAAATCTATTCGCTCTACTTTAGATCATTAGAAAACATAATATTTAATTTGCGGCTGAATATGCTTCTGAAATTTTTGAAGTAAAGTCTACTTAAGTACAGCTATTACAAATAATATTGGTGGCAAAATGATGAGGTATTCAATGCTTTGTACCTAATGGTTATAGAAATCTTTACAATACTGGGACAAGATGATGCATTTTCTTTCCCTGGAGCATCAGAGGTGAGTGATGACCTTATCATAGAATCACAGAATCCCTACAGTATGAAAGCAGGCCATTTGGTCCATTGAGTCCACACCGATCATTACAGAGGTTCATAAAATCATAAGGGGCATGGATAGGGTGAATAGTCCAGGTCTTTTTCTCAGGTGGGAGAGTCCAAAACTAGATGGCATAGGTTTAAGGCAAGAGGGGCAAGATTTAAAAAAGGGCCTGAGGAATAACTTCTTTCACACAGAATGTAGTGTGTGTATGGAATGAGCTGCCAGAGGAAGTGGTGGAGGTGGGTACAATAATAACATTTAAAAGGCATCTGGATGGATATACAAATAAGAAGGGTTTAGAGGGATATGGGCTAAATATTGGCAAATAGGACTAGGTCAGATTGGGATGTCTGGTCAATCAGCCAAGTTGGACCAAAGGGTCTGTTTCCATGTTATGTGACTATGGCTTTATGACTCTTGTAGGATTAAAGTAGCTTTATAGCTGTGGTGAAATTCAAGTAATGTTCAAATGTGTTTACTGTTAGAGACAGATGTAAATCATTAAGCACTACACTAAATTAGGCCAATATGTTGTTCGATAACTCTGAACTAACCAAATTCCAGTTGCAGAATTAATGTATTCAGGACAGATAGTATGTGGTCTGGGTCAGTCCAATCTAATACTACCTGAACTAACTGGTAATATTGTAGGTAAAATTGTGACAAGAACAGGGCAAAGTGTTCACTTTATTTCTATTGCCTATAACTGGAAACATACCCAAATGTCAAAAAATAACTGACTTATAAATACAGATTTTGCTATAATATTCAATACTCCACCATATTTTTGAAATAATTTAACACTGCCAAAATCTTTTTGTGAATAGCTACTTGGTTGTTCATGCCAACTTGTTGCAATTTGGTGAAATTTCCTTCATGTTGCAAACTTTGATAGGCAAACTATCAATTAAATTCTCAAGAACAAAATATTGACATGTCTCTGAAGCAGCAGCAAAGAACAGAGGGAAAATAAACTGTAAAGCTGTGGGGATTTGTGTCAGTTATTATTTAAATTCTGCTAACAAAGAATGCACAATGTAATGATGGGTAATGTGCTCACTTGGTGTCTTTAATTGGCCCATAGGCCAAAGTTGTAATTCAGTTTTCAAATAGCTCCAAAATACCAGGGTAGTCAAAGAATTAACTTGTCAACATGTTTCTAACTTGGCACAAGGTGACTTCAAGATTTTTTTTATGCTACTGTACTATTGAGACAAGGAGATGGTTTTAGACTTTAGCATACCAGTGTCTTGCTTGCTTTATCTAACAAAGAATTGGCTATGCAGCACCAGAGTATTCATATATATATGTAACTTGGCTTATGCTGTGTCAGTTATGACAAATTTCTTATTTTGAATGAGGTACTATTTGGTTTTTTGTAGCATCTAGTTTCTTTCAACCTTACATTAAATCAGTTAATAAAACAAGTGGGATTAATGTTAGGAAGAGATGGCATGGATTTAGATATCTAATTGAAATATTAAGAGCTGAGAAGTTAACAATACTTGCTGATTTCCAATTAGGAGGCCATATTTCACAGAAGCCACAAGGTTATTTTTTGGGAATAGCGAGGAGAGAGGGAAAGAGTAACGGGGGCTTTTGGGAGGTAGGTTTCCCACTTAAAATGGGAACAGTGAGAAAAGAAGGAGAGAGACTGATGGGAAGGTAAATTAATCCTTTAAAAATTTACCTTGTGAATAGGCAGAGTGCACGCTGAGCAGGAGAGGACACGGGACTGCTGAGTAAGTGAAGTAATGTACTTGGACAGTTGTGTTACTCGAAACACTACTTAGGTAGTGTCTCCCACCTATCCTCCTCCTTTAACCAAAACAAAGGTTCTGTGCACCAGATTGGTAAGGTAACTAGTTTTTTTTATTCTTTATTTTTCAATAGTCTTTTGGGAATTTAGAATAGTGGGAATGGAGGTTGGGGCAGTTGAATGTTCCTCCTGCAGAATGTGGGAGGTAAGGGTCACCACTATTATTCCTGCTGATTTCATCTGCGGGCAGTGCACGCAACTCCAGCTCCTCGCAAACCACGTTAGGAGACTGGAGCTGGAACTGGATGAACCACGGATCATTTGGGAGGCAGAGGGGGTTATTGAGAGGAGTTACAAGGAGGTAGTTACACCTCAGGTACGAGAAAAAGGCAGATAGCTTACCGTGAGGGGATGGAAAGGGAACCGGCAGGCAGTGCAGGGATCCCCTGTGGCTGTTCCTTCAATAACAAGTATACCATTTTGGATGCTTTTGGGGAGGAATGATTTACCAAAGCAATGGAGCACACATCTCTGGTACAGAGTCTGTTGCTCAAAAGGGAAGTGGGGAAGAGGAGTAGAGCATTAGTCATTGGGGACTCCATAGTTAAGGGGACAGATTGGAGGTACTGTGGGAATGAGAGACACTCGTGGTTGGTGTGTTGCCTCCCAGGTGCCAGGGTTCGTGATGTCTCAGATTGTGTTTTCGGGATTCTTGAGGGGGAGGGAGAGCAGCCCCAAGTCATGGTCCAAATAGGCTCCAACAACATAGGTAGGAAGAGGGATGGGGATTTAAGGCAGAAATAAAGGGAGATAGGGTGGAAGCTTGGAGCTAGAATATCACATGCTAGCTAGGTGAGGAATAGGGAGAGAGAGGAGTTGAATACGTGGCTACAGGGATGGGGTGCAGGAGGGAGGGTTTCAGTTACCTGGATAACTGGGAGTCATTCTGGTGTAGGTGGGAGCTCTACAAACAGGATGGCCTACACCTGAACTAGAGGGGTACATATATCTAGGAAGGTAAATTTGCTAACGCTCTTCAGGAAGGTTTAAACTAATTCAGCACGGGGGTGGGAACCTAAATTGTGGTTCCAGTGTACAGGAGATTGAGAGTATTGAGGTCAGAAATATTGTTTCAAGATTGCAAAGTGCACCAGCAAACAGGAAGGTGGTTTGAAGTGTGTCTACTTCAATGCCAAGAGTATCTGGAATGAGGTGGGTGAACTTGCAGCATGGGTTGGTACCTGGGACTTCGATGTTGTGGTCATTTTAGAGACATGGGTAGATCAGGGACAGGAATGGTTATTGCAGCTTCGGGGATTTAGATGTTTCATGAAGAACAAAGAAGATAGTAAAAGAGGAGGAGGTGTGGCATTGTTAGTCAAGAACAGTATTACAGTGGCAGAGGACTAGTCTACTGAGGTAGTATGACCTGAGGTTAGAAACAGGAGAGGTCCCCCTGGTGAGAGTTTTCTATCGGCCTCCAAATAGTTCCAGCGATGTCGAGGAAAGGATTGCAAAGATGATTCTGGATAGGAGTGAGAGTAATAGGGTAGTTGTTATGGGGACTTTAACTTTCCAAATATTGACTGGAAATACTATAGTTCAAGTAATTTAGATGGCTTAGTTTTTGTCCAATGTGTGCAGGAGGGTTTCCTGACACAGTATGTAGACAGGTCAACAAGGGGCAAGGCCACATTAGTTTGGTACTGGGTAATGAACCCGGCCAGGTGTTAGATTTGGAAGTAGGAGAGCACATTGGTGATAGTGACCACAATTTAGTTATGTTTACTTTAGCCATGGAAAGAGATAGGTATATATCGCAGGGCAAGAGTTATAGCTAGGGAAAGGAAACTATGATGCAATTAGGCTAGAGTTAAGATGCATAGGATGGGGAAGGAAACTGCAAGGGATGGGCGCAGTTGAAATGTGGCGCTTATTCAAGGAACAGCTACTGAGCGTCCTTAATAAGTATATACCTGTCAGGCAGGGAAGAAGTGGTCGAGCGAAAGAGCCATGGTTTACTAAGGAAGTTGAATCTTATATCAAGAGGAAGAAGGCTTATGTTAGGATGAGATATGAACGTACTTGAGGGTTACAAGCTAGCCAGGAAAGACCTAAAGAGAGAGCTCAGGAGAGCCAGGAGGGGAAATGAGAAGACATTGGCAGATAAGATCAAGAAAATCCCTAAAGCTTTCTATCTGTATATCAGGAATAAAAGAATAACTAGACTAAGATTAGGGCCAGTCAAGGACAGTAGTGGGAAGTTGTGCATGGAGTCTAAGAAGTGCTTAATGAATATTTTTTGTCGGTATTCACGCTAGAAAAAGACAATGTTGTCAAGGAGAATACTGAGATACAGGCTACTAGACTAGACAGGATTGAGGTTCACAAGGAGGAGGTGTTAGTAATTCTGGAAACTGTGAAAATATATATGTCCCCTGGGCCAGATGGGATTTATCCTAGGATTCTCTGGGAAGCCAGGGAGGAAATTACAGAGCCTTTGGCTTTGACCTTAATGTCATCATTGTCTTCAGGAATAGTGCCGGAAGACTGGAGAATAGCAAATGTTGTCCCCTTGTTCAGGAAGGGGAGTAGAGACAACCCTGGTAATTATAGACCAGTAAGCCTTACTTTGGTTGTGGGTAAAGTGTTGGAAAAGGTCATAAGAGATAGGATTTATAATCATCTAGAAAGGAATGAGTTGATCTGGGAGAGTCAACACAGTTTTGTGAAGGGTAGGTTATGCTTCACAAACCTTATTGAGTTCTTTGAGAAGGTGACCCAAACAGTTGAATGAGGGTAAAGCAGTTGATGTGGTGTATATGGATTTTAGTAAGGTGTTTGATCAGGTTCCCCACTGTAGGCTATTGCACAAAATACGGAGGCATGGCATTGAGGATGATTTAGCAGTTTGGATCAGAACTTGGCTAGCTGAAAGACAGCAGAGGGTGGTGGTGAAGGGAAATGTTCATCCTGGAGTTCGGTTACTAGTGGTGTACCACAAGGATCTGTTTTGGGGCTGGTTCTGTTTGTCATCTTTATAAATGACCTGGATGAGGGTGTAGAAGGATGGGTTAGTAAATTTGTGAATGACACTAAGGTCAGTGGAGTTGTGGACAGTGCCGAAGGATGTTGCAGGTTGCAGAGAAACATAGATAAGCTGCAGAGCTGGACTAAAATATGGCAAATGGAGTTTAATGTGGAAAAATGTGAGGTGATCACTTTGGAAAGAACAACAGGAATAAAGGGTATTGGGCTAATGGTAAGATTCTTGGCAGCGTAGATGAGCAGAGAGATCTCGGTGTCCACATATATAGGTCACTGAACGTTGCCACTCATGTTGACAGGTTTGTTAAGAAGGCATATGGTAGAGGGACTGCATTTCGGAGCCACGAGGTCTTTTTGCAGCTGTACAAAACTCTGGTGTGGCTACATTTGGAGTATTGCATACAGTTCTGGTCACCATATTATTGGAAGGATGTGGAAGCTTCGGAAAGGTTTCCGAAGCAATTTACTAGGATGTTGCCTTGCATGAAGGGAAGGCCTTATGAGGAAGGGCTGAGGGACTTGAGTCTGTTTTCATTAGAGAGAAGAAGGTTGAGAGGTGACTTAATTGAGAAATTTAAGATAATCAGAGGGTTAGATGGGGTGGACATTGAGAACCTTTTTCCTCAGATGCTGATGGCTAGCATGAGGGGGCATTGCTTTAAATTGATGGGTGATAGATACAGGACAGATGTCAGAGGTAGATTCTTTTCTCAGAGAGTAGTAGGGGCGTGGAACGCCCTGCCTGCAACTAAGTAGACTCGCTAACTTTAAGGGCATTTAAATGGTCATTGGCTAAACATACAGATGAAAATGGAATAGTGTAGGATAGATCGGCTTCAGATTGGTTCCACAGGTCGGCGCAATATTGAGGGCTGAAGGGCCTGTATTGCACTGTTATGTTCTATGTTCTATTATCAACTCAGGTGGTGTTGATTGGAAAATAGGCATTTTACAAGCAAACCAGGTTAAATTCTAGACCTAGAATTTGATTACAGCTATAAAAGATAAATTAGAATGCAGCATGGGCACTGCAGGAATTTGTTCAAGGATAATGGTAAACTGGTGCTGCCAGAGCAATTGGCACTATGTATTGGTTCTATGCGTATTTGAAGGGTGAGATATTAGATTCACTGACATTACCTAAACGCAGACAGTGCAGCATAAAGGGAAGATATGTTTGGTTATTAATAGCAGGCAAATGTGTAAAAGGTCTGAATTGGATAGAAGAGGTAGGTCACTCAAATTCTATAACGTAGATTTGGAAACCCATGTCCAAGCATTTAACCAGAAGAAGTGCATCATGATTCTTAATGGGGCACAGAGACTCTGGACAACACTTCAACCAGCAATAGGAAGAGCTTTCAGGAGATATTAATGCTTAGAATGTAACTCCTGGAATTAGCTGCAATGTCAGAAAAAGTTTAATGACTTCACCAATGCCATCAAGGTCAAAATCTTCATCCTCATTTATTGTTCTCTCCTCAACCATCCACCAGCTGCAATTTCAACATGCACATCACTCTTCTCAGCAGCATTCCCTATACAACCCTAAAATCAATAAATCATACCATTTCTCCTGTTTCTCCTCCTAATCCCTCTTACTCTCACCACTTTATATTTCTAATTTCACTCATGCCTCACACCTGCCACACAACATACAAACTCAAAGTTTGGGTGAAGATTTGTAGCTCGGGTGCACGTTGTTGTGGTTCTGTTCGCCGAGCTGGAAATTTTTGTTGCAAACGTTTCGTCCCCTGTCTAGTTGACATCCTCAGTGCTTGTGAGCCTCCTGTGAAGCGCTTCTGTAGTGTTTCCTCCGGAGGAAATGTCACAGAAGCGCTTCACAGGAGGCTCCCAAGCACTGAGGATGTCACCTAGACAGGGGACGAAACGTTTGCAACAAAAATTTCCAGCTCGGCGAACAAAACCACAACAACATACAAACTATATAACCATGTCAGGCACACTTTCACTGACCTATTCCTTACCATCTTCCAGGAAGTCACATATTAGATGTGTCAGGAAGCCAAAGAAGGCTGATCCCACCTGCTTTCATAGTATCCCTACAGTGTGGAAATAGGCCATTCAGCCCACCAAATCCACACTGACCCTCTGAAGAGTAATCTACCCAGACCCATTCCCGTACCCTATTGCTCTACATTTCCCCTAGCCAATGCATAACCTACATATCCCTGAATACTATGGGCAATTTAGCATGGCCAATTCATCTAACCTGCACATCTTTGGACTGTGGGAGGAAACCAGAGCACCCAGAGGAAACCCATGCAGACACGGGGAGAATGTGCGCATTCTCTGCTCCTTCTGGAAGGGATAAGATAACAGTTGAGTCTTCAAGATTCAAACTTGATCAAATTTGCTCATCACCTCCCTCTAAAGCAACCTCCACGGATGTTCAGGAGACATGCACTAATCTGCACACAATGTGAGAACACTTTGTGGGAATGCAAAGATAGGTAAACAGCTACATAGAGAGTTCCAATAAAATTAGTTATCTTTTAAAGAATGATCAATGACATCTAGATTTCAGTTTGCATGAATAATTGTTGCTAATAAAAAAAAGAAGAAAGAACAGGAATTGGAACTAACACCAGTTTCCTCAGCTTCCAGAGATCTTTGTGAGTGCTTCATGTAAACCAACCCTCCCAGCTCCAATGTATGACTCCCACAATCTTCAGCATCACTATCTTTATTATTATAGTTATGATTTCAGTAGAATCCTGTAACTTTTTATTTTAAGAATTCAAAACTCCAGGTACTTCTAAAAAAATGATGCCATGTAACAAAAGGTGTACTTCATCAAATTAAACAATATGAATTTGAGTAACCACACTCCAGTTGACATAGTCAGTTATATTAGAGATATGAAAAATACTAAGATATTTTTCAAAAAGGGGAAGATTAACCACTTAGTCTGAATACGGTTTCAGATATTCATTTAAGGATAAGATTGATGGCCATCTTCTTTCTTCTGGTGTGTTTGTTCCTTCAGATACCGTCTAACAAGAAGAGAATAAAACACTTTCAGCCAATAGACACAATTTCAACCAAACTCTAGACAAATTATGTTTTCTCTTTTACAGCCACCTCAATCTAAAATTCAATATTAAATGGTTTAAACATAGAACCACCTGCTGAAATTGACTTTTTTCCTTTAATATTTACCTTCCAAGCAACCTGATCAGGTGATAATTAACTTTAAACTAGATGCTTTATAATAAGCTGGCTGTCAGGGAAGCGTAGGCCTGAAAATTATAAGAGTATTGTGATATGGGCTGCAGCAACATGTGTGGCACAATCAAGCAACAAGTGTGGTAAGGCCCATACCAACACTGGGAGCAACTCACGTTATCTTTTATGCTTTCACAAGTGGCACGGCGAGATTCTTAATAGGCATCAGCAATAAGCCAGTAAAGGGGATTAATTCTTGTTAATGGCAACTCACCTCATTACTATTCTTACTACTCTTACCAAGATCATTAAACAAGGTAGTCATCAAGAAAAGAAGCCAGAGCATGGAACTGATGGATTCAGTTCGCTCTGAGACTTGCTTTGAATGATCACCACACTTGAAACTAGGCACTTGCATTTTATGGCACTGGCAAAATGTACCCCACCACACAGAGACACTGGCTCTGACATGTGTCGCCGCTAAAAACCCTCACAACATTTTTCTAAACCATTTACAGGATGCCGGTGTAATTCAATGCGAGAGAGAGAGAGAGATGGAGAGAGAGAGAGGTATTATAGGAGGTGAAAGTGAGTGGCACAGATATTACTGTTGGTTCAGATGGAGAAGTGTCCTGAGAGTGAGGAATCAGTACAGAGCGGATGAAGGTTTGTAGTGGCATGGGTAGGGTGGGTGAGGGTGAGTGGGTAAGATGTTTCAGGAAGCAGTAGATTTTGTTGGAGATGGTCATTGACTGGCACTTATGTGGCATGAATGTTAGTTGCTATCTATCAGCTCAAGACTGAATATTGTCCAAGTCTTGTTGCATTCGGACATTAACTGCATCAGTAACTGAGGAGTTGCAAATCATCCTGAACATGTGTAAACATCAGTGAGACATTCCAACATCTGACCTTATAATTGAAGGAAGGTCTTTGCTGGAGTAGATGAAGATGGTTGGGCCTGGGGACATTCCTGCAGTGATATCCAGTGGCTGAGATTATTGACCTCCAACCACTACAACCATCTTCCTTTCTGCAACGTATTACTCCAACCAGTAGAATTCCATTGACTTCTATTTTGCAAGGGTTCCTTGGTGCCACATGTGGACTTGCTGTCAATCTCACCTCACATCTGGAGCTCTTTATCATGTGTGGACTAAGGACCATTAGAGGTCAGGAGTTTATTGACCTTAGCAGAAGCCAAATTGAGTGTCAGTGAGCACTTCATTCATTTACAAGTATGCTCAATAACATTGTAGATGACTCTTTGATCACTTTGCTGATAATAGAGTACACTGATATGGTTCCTAGTTAGTTGGGTGAATGTAGGAGAGAGTGAGGACTGCAGATGCTGGAGTACCAGAGTTGAAAAATGTGGTGCTGGAAAAACACAGCAGGCCAGGCAGCATCCGAGGCGCAGGAGAATCGACGTTTCGGGTATAAGCCCTTCTTCAGGTTGGGTGAATGTGTCCTGCATTTTGTGTGCAAGTCATACCTGAACAATTTTCTGTATTGTTGGCTAAATGCTAGTCTTGAAGCAGCATTGCAACAGCTTGGTTAGGGGCTATTAGGGAGAAAAATACACTTGGTAGACAAAGGCTATGTCCTGTTGGGGGGCTACAGGGGTTGCAGCTGAGAATATGGATTTCTGCCTGCTGTCTTGATTAATATATTGTTCCTCAGTTATATTAAGTTCAGAAAAGTGTTCATTAAAATTCACTGTCAATCTGGACTCCTGTGCAGTCCTCCTCCTCCTCCTGTCTTCTCCAAACTGCTTACTCTCTCTTGTCTTTTTTGCTGCTCCTCTCAAAAAGGGTGACCAACTATTTCTGATTTTATGGGACATCTCCTTATTGGAGCAATTATTCCATGTCCTAGAGTGAACTGGGATCCTAGCCCGTATGTTTGATTTTTGAACTTCTGCCTGCATTGTACAAGCCGGAGTATGTCCATTGTGAAGTCCTCTTTAACGTGTTCTCAGATGGCCTGAACAGATAGATATTATAATGGAGTACTTCAGCTGATGCTTGCCCAGGACACAGTAAGAGGAACTTGATCTCAGATGGAAGATAGGGTTCTTTGGGGGGAATATGACTATGTGTAAATTGCCCACCATGTCAACTCTTTAGGCACCCATTTGACAGGCATTGCATGATCAAATTTCTCGGCCGTAGTAATTTACATAGTGTTTAAGTATATAGTGACAGAAAGGCTGACATTATTACCAGCACTATATAGATCGATTGCCAGAGCTGTATCCATTCCATGCTCAAGGAATTCTGGAATGTACATGTCAGTTGTGCAAGTAGATACACAGGACACTTACACATAATTTCCAACATGAAACTACATACTTGAAGCATTACCTCACCTTTTCTTTATCATTGCTTTTGCAGGTAGTCGCCAGGTTAATCTGAAAATGATGCATTCATTTGAGCTTTACTTTCTTCAGAGCAAATCCTGCTTTAGGCTACCCCCTTCCCCCGTCCTCTCTGGCAACTTTAAAACTGTAACGCAGCCCATCTCAACCACCTCCCGATTATGACATTACAGATAACACTGAATGTTGTAAACTCAGCACAATCACAGTTCCAAAACAAATAGTTTGAGTGAACAAGTGAGTGAGTGAGTGTGTGTGTGCGTGTGTGTGTGTGTGCGTGCGTGTTATCCAATCAAAATTCATGTTTGACAGATTACAAAACCAAATGTGTTCACAGGAGTAACCAGTGATAAAAGAAAATAACACTAAAATTTACAAGCGTACTAACTGCAAACTCCATGGAATGGGTAGCAATATTAATGAATTCACAGTAAAATGACTTGAATATAAACATTACTTCTTTATACTGATAAAGCTTCCTTACAAAGGATATTTAAAATCTGTAAGTTAACAAGTATGATTCAAATGATAAACTGTAATCTCTACTGGACATGACTGAGAAACATTATGCAAATAATTACTTAAAACCGGTAGATTTACAACTGTAATTTATTTCTGTTTATTATGCAAAAACCTGAGCCATAGTAAGAATTACACTCACTGTCTACCTTGACACAGTGTTGCTCTTTCAGGTGCAGACTTGTTATTTTCCTTATGGCCACACCTGTTTGCACGTTCCCTCATCTAAACCCTCTGACCTCATCTATCTCTCCTTTCAGAATTGTTCCATTTCCCTCTAACTACAGACTGACTCTGTTTCCAATCTCCATCTAGTTGTGCATCAATCAGTAATAATCTCTTTCACTTTGTGTCTTATTGCTGCAAATATGAGTCTTTCTTCTTCCAATTTCTCACCATATCTCTTCTTTTTAGTCACTTTATTTCTGCTTCGTTTCTCATTTCACATACTCTTTCCCAAATGAAAGGGCAAGCACAAATTTTATGTTAGAAACCTTCTCACAAGGGTTCTTAGGCTGCTCTAGAACTGGGGGCACATACTGATTTTCTCTGACCTCCTCAATGTATTTAATCTAAGAATACAAGCACCCCACACTTTCTCTCAGTATGTGTTGCTTTGCTGGAAGCCTGTCATACTCTTCCTCTTCTTTTAGTTTTCTAATACACTTAAAACATGTAGCACATACCCTCCAGCGAATATATTGCTACAAGAAGATGCTATCTAGTCTTCCTGAGGGTGAACAGATAATTTGTTGTTGGGAATCTTTGATGAAATTCTCCCAAAAGCATCGTATGCAGGTTTACTATTATACGTTCAAAATGCAGTTTTAATTCACAAGTGAACTGAAAAAAGGCTACATTTTAAAAGTAGGTATCAAAATTACAAATTTGTGTCCCAGCCTATTGGAGAATTTTTGTGTTTTTGTATTTGTTTTGTCGTTAAATAGTGTAAGCAAGCATTCTTAATATCTGCACAAAGTAGCCACCTATGATTTGGACATAAGGCAATTTCTATGCATACATGCCTACATCACACATGAAAATTTCTGTCAACATTCTTCTGATATGCCCCACAATGCATTGTTAATGTTGTGTTGTTTTGGGTCAACCTTCAAAGGGTATACCAGAAAGCTAGAATTAAAGGGCATGCCACACACTGCAATGTATTTATGAACATAAACTATTGTGATGTATGAAATACAAGACAGGCATGCTCAGACCTTAAGTACCTCCTATCTATTCCTTCCATGAGGTTTTTGTTCCTTTAAAAATGTGCATTTGTTGCAAAGTATGAATTCATTCTTTCTTGAAGACCATTGATTCTCCACCATCATTGATCAGAACTTCCAATAAACTGGCAATCATCATAGATGTTTGCTCCACTTGTAAATTCCCCAACCTACCACAGTTCCACATCTCTTCTGAAACTTTCCAGACCCAGATTTTCCAGAAAGGTAGAATGCAGCATCCTCTGCAGAGCTTTGACACAGAGTAGTCAAGTCAGGAGGAAGATGAGACATGCGTCCTTTTAACAGCACTAGCTGTGGTATGAGAAATGTAAAGGTGTAGTTTGAATGTTAGTGAATGGGTGGGTGGATGATGAAATGAATGAATAGGTGGGTGAAGTATATAACAGAGTGGGTTAGATGAGTTAAGTGGGTTGGAGGGGGTGATTTGTTACATATGGGTAAGGTGGGTAAGTGGGAAGCGTAGGAGATGTAATAAGTGAGCCATTAGATATGGTGGGCCCATAGATGAGATGAATATGAGAGTTGGAGTTAGTAAGGTTGGGTTGTGAGGGGTTGTCAGATTAGGGCTTTTCAGGTCTGGTGGGAGTTAGTCAGGCGGTAGAGATAGCCAAGTCTGGTTGTGAGGATAGGAGTCGGATGATTATGTGATGTTGTTCGGTAGTGGGAGTTGAAACTTTATTGCTGGAACAGCACAGCACTGCCTGACCTGCTGTGCTGTTCCAGCAATAAAGTTTCAACTTTGATCTCCAGCATCTGCAGACCTCACTTTCTCCCGGTAGTGGAAGTTGTCAGGATTAGCCAGGGAATTGCAGAGAGAGATGGGTTAGTAGCATAATTGGAAAGGGTAGTTGAATAGGATAGGAGGGATTATCGGGTTAAGTCATGTCAGGGGTTAGTAGGGTGGCAGTAGGCAGTAGTGTTGGAGTAATTGGGTGGGTGGGTTAGAAAAATAATTAATTGGTGAGGATCAATTTGAGTAACTATGGGCTAGTTTAGCATTTACATGGAAAGTAGGTTAGGTTTTAATACATCTAACATTTCCTGTGTAACTATCCAGGTAAGTACATCAGAACTCCCCATGTCTGCAACTTCAGTTCAGAATCCAAGACAATCACATAGGGTGTCATGGATTAGGGGAAACACCCATCAGTAATTCAAAGTCCAGGACAATTCCCCAGAATGTCAGCATGTCAGAACTTCCACAGTTTCCCACCGTACATCCCAGGTCATACATTCAAAGATCCAAAGACAGCAGCATTCCAATCCATCTCGAACACAAGAGGTAGGAGCTGAAGTAACTCCTGTAGCCTGTTTCACCATTGATAACAACAAAGGCTTAGCTTGGGTTTCAACTCCACTTCCTACTTGCTCCTAATATCCCTTGGTTCTCTGTGAGACCAATATTTTGTCTAGCCCAGTTTTAAATTTATTCAATGGGGAAACTCTGGGACAGAGCATTCCAGAGATTCATAACCCACTGAATGTAGACATTTCTCATCTCAATCCGAAATGATTGTCCCCATGTTGTGAAACTGTGCCATTGTTTTCTTGACAAGCTGACAAGCAGAAACGATCTCTCAGCATCTACTCTCTCAAGCCCCTCTAGTTCCTTGTACATTTCAATGAGATCTCCTCCCATTCCTGTAAACTTCAGAGAATATAAATCCGATTTGCACAACCTCTCATTGTGGTGCAACCCCTCAACACAGGGACAAATTTAATGAGTCTTTACTGTAAGGCTCCAATGACAGTATGTATTTTCTTAGATGAGGAAATTAAAACTTTGCACAGTAGTCCAGATGTGATGCAGACAATACTCCAAATTGAACTACCACATTCCTTATACCTGTGCAATTTGCTTTATGCAGATTCAGTACCTTAGCTTTTCTTCACGTTCCTGTCAATTTATAATCCACAGATTTTCTTTCACTTGTTAGTTTAATGAGAGTCTGCTGAAATATAGCAGTGAAGGAAATAATACTGGGAAGTGTAATTACAGCCTAAAACACTTGACTAAAATTGTATATGTTTTCATTTTAATGAAGTTACTATGAATTACTTAACAAAAATAGCTATATGCAGGTGAGAACACAATTAATTTTTCATGACTTTATAAGCCCCATATTATATATATTCATGATGTACTTCACAAAGTAATTACTTTTAGAATTTTCTTTGCTTAGAATACATCTTTCTAGGTTTTGCTGCACCTTCAAATCTTTCAGTGGGCAGGCAAGCCCACTTCCTCTCTCTACTAGTTTCAGTTTGTTATTGAAAGGTAGTGTTATGGTGATCTTTAAATCCTATGATTTACCAAAAAACTTGCTTACAGTTTAGTATTGAACGAATAGAAATTTTGTTCAATTAAGTACAAATTAAGAAGACTGAGCCATGGTCTTTGGCCACAGCCACAAACTCAATTCTCTTGCCACTAATTCCATTTCTCTCTATCTGGTAACTTTCTGACATTGAACTTTGTAATGTGGGTTGTACTTGACCCCACAATTAATTTTCAGCATCTTATTCATTCAATGATCAAAACCACTTCCATAAGATAGCCTAATAAAAATGAAAGAAAAGAATTGGCTTAACTGTAACTCTATTTACAAATGAGAGGGATCATATTGTTGAAGAGGAGAGTGTGAAACGGACTGGTAAGCTAGAAGAGATACTTGTTAGGAAGGAAGATGTGTTGGACATTTTGAACAACTTGAGGATAGACAAGTCCCTCGGGCCTGACGAGATATATCCTAGGATTATGTGGGAAGCAAGAGAGGAAATTGCAGAACCGTTGACAATGATCTTTTCGTCTTCACTGTCAACGGGGGTGGTACCAGGGGACTGGAGAGTGGCGAATGTTGTGCCTCTGTTCAAAAAAGGGAATAGGGATAAACCCGGGAATTACAGGCCGGTTAGTCTTACTTCAGTGGTAGGCAAAGTAATGGAAAGGGTACTGAGGGATAGGATTTATGAGTATCTGGAAAGACACTGATTGATTAGGGACAGCCAGCACAGATTTGTGAAGGGTAGGTCTTGCCTTACAAGTCTGATTGAATTCTTCGAGGAGGTGACCAAGCATGTGGATGAGGGAAGAGCAGTGGATGTAGTGTACATGGATTTCAGTAAGGCATTTGATAAGGTTCCCCATGATAGGCTTATGCGGAAAGTCAG
>NC_057727.1:26297848-26318130 GCF_004010195.1 Chiloscyllium plagiosum
AGGGATTGAATTCAAGAGTCGTTAAGTGATGTTGCAGCTGTACAGGACTTTGGTTAGGCCACATTTGGAGTACTGTGTGCAGTTCTGGTCGCCTCACTTTAGGAAAGATGTGGAAGCTTTGGAGAGGGTGCAGAGAAGATTTACCAGGATGTTGCCTGGAATGGAGAGGAAGTCGTACGAGGCTAGGTTGAGAGTTCTCGGCCTTTTCTCGTTGGAACGGCGAAGGATGAGGGGTGACTTGATCGAGGTTTATAAGATGATCAGAGGAATAGATAGAGTAGACAGTCAGAAACTTTTTCCCTGGGTACAACAGAGTGTTACAAGGGGACATAAATTTAAGGTGAAGGGTGGAAGGTATAGGGGAGATGTCAGGGGTGGGTTCTTTACCCAGAGAGTGGTGGGGGCATGGAATGCGCTGCCTGTGGGAGTGGTTGAGTCAGAATCTTTGGTGACCTTTAAGCAGCAATTGGATAGGTACATGGATGGGTGCTTAAGCTAGGACAAATGTTCGGCACAACATCGTGGGCCGAAGGGCCTGTTCTGTGCTGTATTGTTCTATGTTCCATGTTATATCAAGATGCTTAACTATAGATACATATTAACTACTATTAATTAACTGTTCCAATATAGTAGCATCCCAGAAACACACCCTTGGCAAAGGCAAATTCAGTAAAATAGATAGCAACAGGAACAGTACCCCAGCTTTTAGCTGTAACAGAGGCAGGAATAAGATTTTCCAAACCCAGCTTCAAGACCTCAGCAACTACAGAAAGCTAAAACTAAAAGTCCTGGTTTGGTTGGAACTTCACCCAACCCATTCAGGCTGCTTCTATTGTTCTAATCTGAAAAATAAACCAAGGCCTCACAAGCTGTTTACTTAATTGGCTTTGAGCAGATCACTTTACACCACTGTCTCATTCTTTCTTCACAAACAAAATACATTTCTTTTTTTTTTAAATAGATATTTTTATTAGAAATTTAACATTTTTACAAGTGACCCACTGTGCCCAAGTCTTGGGAGGAGCACTATAGACTCAGTCTTACTGGGTCGCCGCCATCTTGGATCCCCCAAAATACATTTCTTAAAGCCATAGTATGATCACAAACAGACAAAACAACACTTTTCATTATATCTTAGTATGTGTGACAACAATAAATCAAACTCAAACTCTATCAGACTCAAAAGTCAAAATATAAATTCTCTAAAGTGGATGATTAAAGTCACCATCAATTGACAATAAATGATGTGAGACAAAGTTAACTATTGTTTGTGAGGCCTAGTATTTTTTTAAAGTTGGAGCCATGGGAGCAGCTTGAGTGGGTGGGGCCAATCTCCCACAGAACCAGGATTTTTAGTTTTAATTTTCTGCAGTTGTTGGGGTCTTGAAGCTGGAGGTGGAAACTCTTATTATTTTGTCTGCTACACCAGAAGCTTGGGGTCTCTTCATGCTGCTAGAATTGCATATGGGACAATCTATTTTATTGAATTTGCCTTTGCCACATGTGTGTTTATGGGAGGTTACTATATTGGAACAATTAATTAGTTGCAGTTAATATATATAACTTTTTAAAAGATTTAGATAGAGTTATACTTAAGCCAATTCTTATTTTGTCAATATTTGAACTGTAGTGTAAAAATTAGGTGTGTTTTGCATAAAGTCAAGTAGTTTGACCAACTGAATTGCAATTGGAATGCAACATCTTGCACTTATCTTTAAAATAAGTAAAAGTTATGGTCTAGACTGTCTTTTTAATATATTTGGAGGGGGTTTGCTCTGGTCCATAACAGTGCTATACAGGCATATCATACCATATGAAATGCAGAAGGATGGCAGAACAGAGTACAGAATACAGTGTTACAACAACAGAGAGGTCCGTTCAGAAGTCTGATAACAATGGGGAAGAAGCTGTTCTTGAATCTGTTCATACGTGTATTCATACTTTTATATTCTTCTGACTGGAAGAAGAGGGTAAAAGAGAGCATAACCGAGGTTGGAGGGGTCTTTGATTATGTTGATTGCTTTCCCAATACAGTGGGAAGTACAGATGAAGTCAATGGATGGGAGGTTGATTTGCATGATGGATTGTGCTGTGCTCATGACTCTGTTGTTTCTTGTGGTGTTGGGAAGAGCAGTTGCCGCACCCATGCTCTGATGGATCCAGAAAGGGTTTCTTTTAATGGTACATCTATAAAAATTGGGGAGAATCTTTAGACATGCCAAATTTCCTTAGCCTCCTGAGCAAGTAGAGACATTGCTGTGCTTTCTTGACCATCACATCTATGTGGGTGGACCAGGATAGATTGTTGGTGATTATCACTCCCAGGAGCTTGATGTTCTGAACCATCTCCACCTCAGCACTATTGCAATCATGTGACCTGTCAATTCATCTTTGTACAATTATATGCCTTTCCTTAAGTTTGATGCTTACTCTAATTTGTTTCAACAAAAGGTGAGTACTAATCTTAGAATTTTTCTTTATAGTAGGAATGAACGTATTCTGGTGGTTAAAAAAATCCCTTTTTATTTCTACTATTCCTTCTCTATTAAACTATCTTCTAGCTTAGTATCCCAGTTCACACAGCTAGCTTAGCTTTCATGTCAACATGGCTACCCTTATTTAAGTTTAAAGTACTCATTTTAAATACACTGACGTCACTTCCTTACTGAATGCAAAATTCTACCTTGATGCTACCTGGAGGTGCCTTTATTCTGAGATCGTTAATTAATCCTGCAACATTCCCCAACACCAAGTTTCTGATAGTTTCTTAAAGAAGCAAGTCTTGAACCAATCTCAAAAACATTTATGTCCCCTCTGCCAATTGGCTTTTAACTCAAGAAATAATCCTTAAGTTATTATCCTTGAGGTTTCTTCAATTTAGTACCTAGCTGTTCATACTGACTATGTAGAACATCTACAATTGTTGATGGACATGTTGACTGACAGATCCCTTGGGTCTGGATCGACTTCACTTTAAAGTCTTAAAGAAGTTCATTAATGAGACAGTGGGTGTGTTTGAGTTAATGTTCCAAACTTTGCTGGGTCCTGGAAAAGTTCTATCAGGCTGCAAAGTAACAAGTATAACTCATCTATTCAAGAAAGGAGAAAGGCATAAAACTACAGGTCAGTTGGTTTGACATGCATTATGGGGAAAGTAATAGAATCAATCAATAAGGATGTTATAGGTGGGCAATTTAGAAAATTCAAGGTAATCAGGAAGAGGCAGCATGATGTTGTGATGGGGTAATCACATTTAATTAATTTATTGCAGTGCTTTGAAGGAGTAACATGTATTGTGGATCAAGGGAATCATAAAGATGTACTGTACTTAATTTCCAGAGACATTTGACCATGTGCCCACATTAAGGTTATTGCCCAAAGTAGGAGCTTATGATGCAGGGGTAACATATTGACATGGTTATAAGACTGTCTGGATAGCAGAAAATAGAGAATATGCATCAGCAGGTCTTTTTGGTAGATTGTAATGAGTGGAATCCTATAGGAATCATACTGGAGCCTCAGCATTTTACAACTTACATCAATGGCTTGGATGAGGGAAGTGATGACTTTGTAGCTAAATTTGCAGATAACAGAAAGGTAGGTAGAAAACTATGTGGGTGAAGAGGTCATAAGGAGAATGCAAGGAGATATAGATAAGTTGATTTAGTGTGTAAAACTTCTGACTGATGACACATAATGTGAAGTTGTTCACTTTGCAGGAAAGATTAAAATAAGTGGCGTTTTACTTAAACAAAGCACAACTGGGGTGAAATTGTGGTGATGAGGTATTTGTCCAGGAGTCAGGTGAAGTAGAAGAGGAAAAGAGAACTGGCAGAAGATGGTGGAGTCATGAGGCATGAGTGACTGAGTCAGGAAATAAAATGGGTGGCACAGTGGTTTAGCCAGTTCGATTCCAGCCTTAAATGACTGTATGTGTGAAGTTTACATGCTCTCGCCAAGTCTGCGTGGGTTTCCACTGGGTGCTCCAATTTTCTCCCACAGTCCAAAGATGTGCAAGTTAGGTGGATTGATCATGGTAAATTGTTCCATAGTGTCCAGGGATGTGCAGGTTAGGTGGATTGGCCATGGTAAATGCGGAGTTACAGGGAGAGGGTGGTTAGGAGGGGATGTTGTCTGTCCAGACACAATGGGCTGAATGGGATTTTTCTGTACTGCAGGGATTCTATGATTCTGTGATCTGCAGCATTCCAAGTTGCACACTGATCTAGGTGTTCAAGTACATGACTCACAAAATGTGCAGTTACAACAAATAATTAAGGTGGCTAACGGAATGCTACCCATTTTTATGTGAGGAATTGAACATAAGAGAAAGATGTTATACTTCAGTTAAACAAGGTATCCATGCGATCACCCTTCTAACACTGTGCAGTTTTGGTCTCCTTATTTAAGGAAGGATGTAAAAGCATTGCAGACAATTCAGAAGGTGTTTACTAGATATATACCTGGAATGAGCAGCTTGTCTCATGAAAAACATTGGATATAAAAAATATATTAGATCTTGAATGGTCTTGACAAGGTAGACATGGAAAGGATGATTGCTCTTGTGCACAAGTCCAGAACTAGGGGCCACTGTTTGAACATTATTGGTCACTCTTTTTGCACTGAGATTAGACAGTTCTTTTCTCTCAGTAGGTTACACAACTTTGTAACTCTCTGCCTCAGAGGCAGCAGAGGCAGGATAATTGAATATTTTTAAGAGAGAGATAAATGGATTCTTGTTAGGCGAGGGGCGCAAGAGTGATTGAGAATAGATGCGAGTCAAAGTTTTCGGGGAGCAAACAAGAAAGTAGTATTAAGACCATAATCAGATAATCCATGATCTTATCCAATAGTGGAGCAGAGCTGAGGGGCTAAATGGCCTATTAACACTCCTAGTTCACATTGTTCTGTGATGGGCGCTTTATTAATGTGAAGTGTTGTACAACACTCAAGTAGCTTGATACTATCCAGGATAAAACTTGATTATCACCACCTTGAATATCCATGCTATCCACCACTGATACATACTGGTAACAATGTATGCTGCCTACAAGATGCACTGCAATAACTATCGTCTGTTCTTTTGACAGTAACTTCCAAATCTACGACATCTACACCTCGAGGGGTGGCAGGCTCATGGGGTTACTACTTCCTGAAAGTTCCCCTCCGAACTGCACACCATCCTGACTGGGACTATGTCATCATATCTTCACTGTCACTGGAACAAAATCCTGGAACTCTTTTCTATCAGCACTTGGGTGTTGCAAACCCACATGGACTCCAGTGGTTCAAGAAAGTGACTCATCATCACCTTCTCTAGGGCAGTTATGAATGGACTATAAATGCTGGCCCAGTTAGTGATGCCTGCACCCCATCAACAAACTAAAGAAATTAAGTCTGCTAACAGGAAACACAATGAAACATTTCATTGCATATACATGCACATTTCCAGGCAGTAAAAATCTTGAAACTGACAGGAACTTATAGGCTGCATGCAAATATTGGGATGACATATGTAAGACTAGATATGCAATAGCTCATTAATTTTGCATTTTATATTATTTGTATGACTATTTAAATAACTTTATAGGCATCATCTGAGTCTAAAGGGATCCATATGTGATTAATTTTTCCATTTTTATTTCAAGCACTATTAATGCTGTTCATATCTGCCTTCTATGCTTTTTAAAACATCGTCATATATTCCTGTTTCAGTTCCATTCATGAGGAGCTAACAAGTTAATACTTGTGATGGATATGCTAGTGCCAAAATGCTCAGTTTTTAAAAATTAATATAAGTTCTATGCTTTGTCTTGCCCAATTCCAAAGTTTCAGGGAAACAAATTGATTTATGTTGACGGCAAACATTCCCTCCCCTATCTCCCCTTGAAAAGGGGAATTAAAAGCCATTTTAAACTAGAAAGATAGTGCACTTTTTTTGCAGGTTTTCTGTTTATTGTTGTCATTCAGAGACAGATATGCATAGTTTCAGGTATGTTGTTGCAAAGTTTATTTGCAATCAATGCATTTGTTTTAGTTAAGTGAGATTCCATTTTTAAAAGGAATTCACAGTTGAATCATACATTTTACACGACACTTTTGTTGAATTGTCAAAAATGAATTGCCAGAGGGACAGAATCTGAACACTCCCAATCATTTGTTACTTTGAATTTTAAAATTGCAGCAGTGAGTAACCAGACTGACATTCCAAACAAATGCTACTGGATTAATGAGATTGATGAATAATCAAGTAAAAATTTACAAAGACAACTACACAGATGTGCAGAGTTTACTGCCTTATGCGGTAACTGAATTGACATAACTTACAGAAAGAAATAGATGATGAACTTTAAAAAGGTTCATTTCATTCTCTTGGGGTCAAAAGTAAAACATGGTTTACTTTCTAAAAGTAGATACCATGTTTTGCAAGCTAATGTGTTATTTATTCATTCACAGCAAATATAACGTACTCTGGTAATGTAGAAAATGTGTCAACTGTCTCACAATTATTGCCATTGATTTAATTATTTGTACACATATAAAGAAAATTATGTAAACTCAGTAGTGCAGTACCAACTACAAAATGCTATGTTAGATCTTAAATTTCTACTGTAAGCATTTCTGTGATGATACACATGTTTTCAGATGAGATTGCTATGGAGGACGACTTCCCCACTTGATGGAGAAAATGGAACTATGTTGGCAATTGCTCATTTTAATTGAGGCTGGAAACCCACTGTTAAGGCTAAATTGCTTTGCCTCTTTAGGAGACTCTGGTCTTGAGACTAACAAAAAATAAAGTAAATCTGACTAAAAATGCATCTAAGATATCCCTTATAGAAATGGTTTCTTGAAAATGTTTTGGCTTGTAAGCAATTACCCTGTCCTTTTTGCTATTGAAAATGAAAGTAGATTCAAAAAGATGAAATAAAGTCTCTTAATAACTTATTTGATTGGATTTTTACCAGTTTCCTTGACAGGTATAGAATTTAGAAAAAGGATTTTTTAAATGTCAGTGATAGATTTTTGGATGTGACGTCTTATTAATGTTTTTACGATAAATGTTAAGTGACAATGGTCTGTTCATGGATTCTTTGCCATTTTAAACTTCTGCAAGAGCAGGCATTGAGCTGGATTCTTGCCTTCGCAAATTGTACTTGCATGAAAGAGATGCGACTTTTTTGTTGTGCCTTTACAAATGGCTTAATTTGAGATGCCACTGCTTTTCACACATTAATACTTACGAGGGATCTCAAGCTACCTTTGTGGCAGACCCTGGCGAACTCTGTCACTTTGACCTAATCCAGTTTTCTGCACAGCTGTGTTGTAAGTCACCTTCAGTTTTATCACATTTTAATGCAAAAAAGGCCGGAAGGGTTGCTTGTTTGGCTTGAAGAAGCCGTGACAGTTCATGTGAATGGTTGCTCCTGTAGCTGTGCAGAAAAATGTGACAGGAAGCTTTATCACCACAGCGTGCATGACAATCTGAAAATTATTGCTTCATTCAGAAGCCATTCTCACTGGGGCTAACACAGAACATAGTCTCCTCTGACCAGCAAGAGAGTGCCCTGAATAATTCACCAGCTCTAAAGAAAGATTTTAAATTCCTTTGTCTGTGATTAACCCTATTTTGCATAAACGGATCTCAGTGAAAATTGCTGAACTGAACAAGATTGGCTTGATGTAAACTAACTGAAGAAAGTATAAAGCAAAGATTTGGAGCTATTTTAAAGAAATAGACAGGAAAGAAAAAGTGAACATTAGATACAACAAGAACTTTGTGGTACAAAATGAATGTTTTATCTGACATTTGTCTCAGAACATTTTGACAGAAACTAGACAATCTCCACAGAACAAAACATCTCCCTGCCTTTCCACTGTTCTATATAATCTGTTCCCTGAATCGTCGTCTTAATTTAAAGGCTTATTGTGTCAACTTTAAAATTATTTAATAGCTGATTGGTATGATTAAAATCACAGCAAAATATTCTTGTCGCTAATTGCTAACCTATCCACATGTTCAAAACAGTTGATTATGATGGTAAAATTTCAAATCTTAGATTGCCTTGTATGTTTATCTGTAGCATCAGATCTGCTGCAAAATTCAGTGAGTTTCACTTTTTTTCAACTCTGAGTTTGAAAAGCAAAATACTTTTAATGTAACATCAGTATTTGTAATACTAGGTGTAGATTATGAATTTCATTGACATGAAGCAACTGTGGAAAGGATTCTGAGAGATGTGTAGTCAGGTGAATAATTCACTTATAATTCTGGTTGTGCAGCATGGCACAGAATGATGTGAAAGAATTGTTCGAGGTTCTCAACATGCACATCATGGATTTTGTATAGTCCGTTATACATGATCCACATGCATGGTCTTTACAAGCAAGAAATTAAATAACAATGCATCAGTTATTCAAAGCAGTAATCTTACCCTGTCTTATAAATTTTGAAGGATGATTATTGTCTAACCTACCCCAGTATACATTAACTCCAATGTGACAATCTTTATGCAGTGATCAGCAAGACAGGTTTAACTTTTTGTGACTATCTGTACCTGGAATCGTTTGCATAACTTTATAGCAATAGTAACTAAATTCCTGTTAAGCATTCTCCACTGTCGATATGCAAAGATCAATGCATAATCCTGCAGGTCACTTGACTCCAATAATTGTTAAGTATCAGAAGAAGAAGAAACAAGAACCGTAGATAATTCAAACAAAAAATTTCTCAATCAAAAGGGTCATTTTTAATAAGTGCTAATTTCTAAATTAACTACTTTTGCAGCTAATTCTCCAAACTGTGTACATTCCATTGCTCACAATTTTGATTTGTGTAAATTAATGATCACTTCTGCTTGCTCAAAAAAGGGTCCCAAAAATATCCCAGAATCACAGAGTTACAGAATGCTCACAGCACAGGAAGAGGTAATTTGGCCTCTCAGATCTGTACACGCTCTCCGAAGCTGCAATTTACCTAATGCCATTCTCCTCATTTCTTTTCTAGGCCCTGCACCTTCTTCTTTTTCTGATAAAATCCAATTCCTTGTAAATGCCTTGATTGAACACATGTCCACCATACTCTCAGGCAATGCATTGACTCATTGCGTGAAAGCATTTTCCTTAATTCTCTATTGCTTTTTTTGCCAAGAAACTTCTCACTGGTTCTCAAACCTTCCAACAATAAGAAGACCTATCTATTATATCCAGATACTTGATGACCTTGTATATCTTTATCAGATATACTTTCAACCTTCTTTTCCCCAAGGAAATCATTCCCAAAATTCCAAACTATAGAATTGAAGATGCCGTGTATTTTGTTAACTGTACTCTCAACCTGTGCTGTCACCTTTAATGTTAATACATCCAGGTTCCTCTGTTCCTGTACTCACTTCAGAATTGTACCCTTTATTTTACTCTTCCAACCAAAATTAATCAATTAACACTTTTCCAAATTAAATTTAATCTGTCAATTGTTCACCTGTTTCACCAACCTATATTCTTCTGAGGTTTTACATGATCCTCCTCACAATGCACAAAGCTTCTAAGTCTTATATCATTTTCACATTTTGAAATTGTGCTCTGTACAACAAAATTAAAGTCATTAATAAACATTAAACACTCTAAGAATTCTAACACTTGGGAATTGGAAACTCCCCTGCAATCCTCCTCCAGTCCAACCACATTTATTACCCACTGTTTTTTGTCACTCAGCCAATTTCATTTCATGTTTCTACTACCCTTTTATTCCCTAATTTTTAACTTCACTGGTCTGTGTGCAAATTTGTGTACACTATATCAGCAGAATTACCCTCATCTAACACTCTTTATTAAACATGAGTAAACTGATGACCATGAAAAATTATCTGAAAACACATCTGATTCACTAATGTCCTTTAGGGAAGCGAGTCTGTTATCCTCACCTGGCCTGGCCTACATGTGACTTCAAACCCACAATAATGTGGTTGATTCTCAACTGCCAGCTAAATGAGCCTACCAAGACAACCAATTATATCAATCGCTATGATGTTTCATCAACGAAATGACACCAAATGGACCACCTGGCAATGACTTATTCACTGGAAAAAACAATGGCAGAAATAACCCTGTTGACCCTGCAAAGTCCTCCTCACTAACATCTGGAGGTCAGTGCCAAAATTGGAAGAGCAGTCTCACAGACTAATCAAGCAACAGCCTGACATGGACAGTCTCACAGAATTAAACCTCACAGACAATGTCCCAGACACCACCATCACCATCCCTGGATATGTCCTGTCCCACCGGCGGGACAGACCCAGCAGATGTGGTGGCACAGTGGTATACAGTCAGAAAGGAGTTGCCCTGGAAGACCTCAGCATTGATCCAGACCCCATGAAGTCTCAGGGCTTCAGGCTAAACATGGGCAAAGAAACTTCTGCTGATTACTATGCACTACGCTCCCATAGCTGATGAATCAGCACTATGCCATCTTGAACAACACTTGGAGGGAGCACTGAGAGTGGCAAGAGAGCAAAACACACTCTGGGTTGGGGGATTTCGATATCCTTATGCCTTAGCAGCAGTATTACTGATTGAGCTGGTCAAGTCCGAAAGGACATAGCTGCAAGATTGGGTCTGCATCAGGTGGTGAGGGAACAACATACTTGACCTCATCCTTAACAGCCTGTCCATGCATCCGTCCATGCCAGTATCAGTAAGAATGACCACCGCACAATCTTTGTGGTGACAAAGTTCCACCTTCACATTAAGAATACGCTTCATATCACCATGCTAAATGGAACAGACTTTGGACACATCTAACAACTCAAGACTGAGCATCTATGAGGTGTTGTGGGCCATGAACTGCAGCAGAATTGTACTCCAGTGCAATCTACAATGTCATGGCCCAGCATTTCCCCCACTCAACTTTTCACTTCAAAAAGAATCAACCCTGGTTCACTGGAGGGTGTAGGAGGGAATACCAGTAACAGCAACAGGCATACCTAAAAATGAGGTGTCAACTTGGTGAAGCCACCAGTCAGGACTACTTGCATGCCAACAGCCTCAGTAGCAAGAGATAGACACACCTACATAATCCCACAATCAATGGACCAGATCTAAGCTCTGCAGTCCTGGAACATCCAGTCATGAATGGTGGTGGACAATTAAACAACTTACGGAAGGAAGTATCCCTATTGTCAATGATGGAAGAGCCCAGCGCATCAGTGCAAAAGATAAGTCTGAAGCTGTCAAAGTAATCTTCAGCCAGAAGTGTCGAGTCTCCTCAGTCTCCTCCGGCAATTCCCAGTATCACAGATACCAGGCTTCAGCCAATTAAATTCACTCCACATAATGTCAAGAAACAGTTGGAGGGACTGGATACTATAGGCACTGACAACATTCTAGCAATAGTACTGAAGACTTGTGCTCCAGAACTTGTTGCTTCCCTAGCCAAGCTGTTCAGGTTCGATTACAACACTAGCATCTGCCCAATATTGCGGAAAATTGCCCAGGTATATCCTATAAACAAAAACCAGGAGCAAATCCAACCCAGCCAGTTACCACCCCATCAGTTTACTCTCGACCGTCAGCAAACTGGTTGAGGTATCATCAACAGCACCTGCTCAACAATAATCTGCTCAATGATATCCAGTTTGGGTTCCTCCAGGCCCACTCAACTCCTGACCTCATTACAGCCTCACTTCAAACATGGACATAAGAACTGAATTCCAGAGGTGAGGTGAGAATGACAGGCTTTGGCGTCAAGGAACCCTAGCAAAACTAGAATCAATGGGTATCGAGGGGAAAATCTCCACAAGTTAGAATCATGCCTGGCACACAGGATGATGGTTGCAGTTAATGGAGGTCATTCATCACAGCTCCATGACATCTCTGCAGGAGTTCCTCAAGGTAGTGTCCTCGGCCCAACTATCTTTAGCTGCTTCATCAATGACCTTCCCTCTATCAGAAGATTAGATGTGGGGATGATCACCAATGATTGCACAATGATCAGCACTTTTCACGACTCCTCAGATACTGAGGAGTCCATGTTCAAATGCAACAACAACTGGACAATATCTGGGCTTGGCCTGACAAATGGCAAGGTACATCTGTATCACACAAATGCAAGTCTATGGACATCTCCAATCAGAGGCAATCCAACCACCTCTTCATATTGAATGCTGTTACCATCACAGAATCTTCTATTAACATCCTTGGGGTTATCAGTGACCAAAAACTGAATTGGACTTGTCACTAGATTTATATTTTAGATTTCGGTTTTATTTCAAGTTTTCAAGTACAGGGTACAAGAGTACAGTGAAAAGTGTGCAATGTTGCCACACACGGTGTCATCTTAGGTACAATGTACCTAGGTACAAAATCTTAGTTACAGAAGTATAAAAATAAATTAATTAATTAAAAAGATCAGCACAATGGCCTTCTTGATATAAGAAGTAGAAAAATAAAGAAATGAAGCCAAAACATCAAACATTCTTTGATCCTTTTTTAAGCCATTGGCTTGCAGATGTTCCAAGGTGGACTCTCCCCAAGAAGCCTTGATCTCCCCTGCACTGGGCAGGCTTTCACTCATGTTGAGCTAAGACCTGCCTGTGCTCGCTAGACACTTTAGTCCTCCACTGCCACTGCTGACCTCAATCGGGCACACCAGGCTTTATTGTCACTTGCAAAGCTTCAGCCCTGATCACCATTTTGCTGCTGCTGCCATTCTTCACAACCAATTGCCGCTGTCGCCATCCTTTGCTGCTGGCTGCTGCCTCACCATTGCCACATTAGCTGCCCCGTTGTAGAGTCCTGCTCTGGTACTGCATAGGACATTGATGAGGCAGCCATGTTGCCAACTGTCAGAGTTCCACGCAGGCACACCAGCTGCCTCGTGCTGAATGTCAAAGTCCCCAGCTGCTTCTGTCGCTGCCTCCATGACTGAGCTTCCTCCAGAAGGTAAGTTGGGTATAAAAAAACCTAAAGAACTAAAAGACAGAAGGCAAAAAGCTAGAAAAGAAGAAAGAGGAAGAAAGAAAAATGGTTGGAGCAGATTAGCACCAGTCAGGAGCCCTACTCCGCCTGCCATCTTGCTTAGTACTAGAGCTGGTCAGAGGCTTGGAATACTGCGATGAGTAACTCACCTCTTGACTCTCCAAATTCTATCCACCATCTACAAAGCAGAAGTCAGGATTGTGGTGGAATACTTCCCACTTGCCTGGTTGGGTGCAGCTCCAAGAAGCTTGACACTATCCAGGACAAAGCAGCTCACCTTTAGGCATCATAGCCACAAGCATCCATGTCGTCCACTATCGACGCTCAATAGCAGCAGTGCATCTTGTTCTACCTACTAGATGCACTGCAGAAATTCACTCAAGATCTTCTCACAGTACCTTCCAAACCCATGACCACTTCCATCTAGAAGGACAATCGCAGCAGACACATGGAAATACCACCACCCGCAAGTTCCCCTCCAACCCACTCAGCATCCAAACTTGGAAACACATCACCATCTTTTCATTGTCACTGGGTCAAAATATTGGAATTCCCTCCCTGGGGCATTGTGGGTCAACCTACACCACATGGACCTGTAGCAGTTCAAGAAGGCAGCTTCCCACCACCTCGGAATGGGCAATTAATGCTGGCCAGCCAGCAATGCCCACATCCCATGAGTGAATAAAACAAGTTATTTGTTTTTAACCAGTCCATATTGAATTTCATTAAATAATCCCCATTTTCCTAAGTGACTGTTAATTTTGCCCGACATTGTTATTTGAAAATCTGATTGAGAACTTTACCAATGCTTGAGTATCTCTAGTTTTTACTATTAATTTTCCTTCAAATAATATTAGATCACTTTAAAATCTTATGCCAAGCAAGTGGAGGCCATCGGAATGTTAGCTGCTGATATCAAAAGAAATGTATTTTTGACTTTGCTGAAGTTCCATCCTTCTATGTCTCTTCAATGAGAGTTAATGTCTCTAGTCCAAGAGTGTTTTCCTACAATGGAGTCATAGAGCTGCTCAGCATGGAAACAGACTCTTCAGTCTAATTCATCCATGCCAACTAGGTATCGTAAATTGATCTAGTCCCATTTGCCAGTGTTTGACCTATACTTCTCTAAATCCCTCTATTCATATCCCCATCCCGCTGCCTTTTAAGTGTTGTAATTGTAGCAGCCGCCACCACTTCCACTGTAGTAAATACATAAAATAAGTGCATAATTGACTAAAAAGCAATTTAGAACTTCCTCAGGTCATGAAAGGTGTTAAATTAAAATTTCATTTGCAAATACCTCCCTGTCCTCACCTGTCTGACATCTGTTATTTCCTTCAGCCTCATAACCCACTGAGCTCTTCGTTCTACTCTCATGCAGTTCTGGCCTCTTGAACATCCTTGATTTTAATTGCTTCACCTTAGACCTCTCTACCTTCCCCTGGCTAAGCTCTCCCAAAACCGCTCCATCTCACTTTCCACTCTTATCTATGTAACCATACATTTGGTCATCACCTACCCTTAAACTTTCCTTGTGCGATTTGGTGCCATATTGTTTAGCTGTCTCAATTTCATATCTCACTATAGTATAACTCAGAGCTTGTAGCTCGCACATTACTTGGATAAACAAATTGTTATTGTGCAATGGTTTAAATGTTTATCAAATGTCAGGGAAAAAGTTGCTACAGTGATTGAAGATAAGTGAAATCTGCTGTCCTGTCATTTATGGCAAGATAATATCAATTCAACTTACTCCACCTGAAATTTCTAACACAATATACCTCAGAACAAATAAACAATGTAGGATGATTCATTGTACCAGAAGTAAGGATGTTTTGCTGTGAAATATAAACTGATATTTCACTACCCACAGCAAAACTGTTACTTCTTTCGAAAATTGAGATTCAAAATTGATATCCGTGCACCTTTTTAATCATATTATAATAGCGCTCAGAGAGGAACTGTTCCTGTAACGTAGCCTTAAATGTTATCAGCAGAAACACCCGTACACTCAGGTCACGGAATCATCCCAATTTCACCCTCAGCATCTAACTGTTCAGAAGACACCATCTGATACTAGACAATTTATACTGTATGCAACTTTCTTTAGAAGCTTGTTCTGGATCCATTGTCCAAACCCAAGTCATAGCAGAAGCTCTGTGTTTTTTTAAAAAAAGTCCTGATGATAAAGAATAGCCAATGGTGCTCCTTTGCTCAAGGACAATGGGCATAATCCAGGAAATTATAGGCCAGTGAGCCTTACACCAGTGCTAGGGAAAAAAATGGAGAAGATTCTTAGGGATGGGATTTACTCACATTTGGCAAATAACAAACTTATTAGGGATAGTCAACATGGTTTTATTTGGGGGAGGTCTATTTCACAAACAGGATTGAGTTTTTTTAAAAATTGACAATGATCATTGATGAAGGAAGGATGGTGGATGTTGTCCACATGGATTCTACTAGAGCATTTGACAAGGTCTCTCATGGAAAGCTGGTCCAGGAGATCAAATCATTTGGGATCCGTGGTGAGTTGGCAAGTGGGATACAAAATTGGCTTGGCCATAGAAGATGCAGAGGGTAGTTGTGGAGGGGTGTTTTTCTGATGAGAGGTCTGTGTCCAGTGGTTATCCACAAGGATCAGAGCTAGGAACTCTGTCATCGGTTCGGATGAAATAGCAGGTTGTGTGATTAGTGAGTTTGAAGGTAAGACAAGAATTGGTGGAGTTGTAGATGTGAGGAACGATATCAAAGGATGCAGCAGGATATAGATCAGTTGTGAAGTTGGGTGGAGAAATGGCAAGTGGAGTTTGATCCAGACAAGTGGGAGGTGATGCATTTTGGGAGGTGATGCATTTTGGGAAGAAAGTATACAGTAAATGGCCTCACCATTAGGAACATTGATGTAGAGAGAGCTCTTAGGATCCAAGTTCAGAGATCCCCAAAAGTAGCAACGCAAGGTGGATAAGATGGTAAAGAAGGCATACGCAGTTCTGGTCATTGCATGATAGGAAGGATATGAAGGCTTTGGAGATGGTGGAGAAGATGTTTATCAGGATATTGCCTCAATCGGAGTGTATTAGCTATAAGGAGAGATTGGACAAACTGAAGTTGTTTTTGCTAGAGCATCGGAGACTGAGGGGCAACCAGAAAGAAGTATATCAAATTGTGAGAGACATAAATAGAGTGTATAGTTGGAGTTTCTTGCCCAGGGTGGAAAGGTCCAATACTAGGGCGAATAGTTTTAACATGAGCAGGAACATTTAAAGAAGACAGGTGAGTAAAGTTTTTTACACAGACGGTAGTAACTGCCTGAAATGTGCTGGCAGGGAAGGTGGTGGAAGCAGATGCAATGGCAATGTTTAAGAGGCATTTAGGCACATAGACATATGAACAGGCAGAGAATAGAAGGATATGGAATAGAAGGATATGTATGAGCAGATGGGATTAGTTTAGAATAGCATCATGATTGGCACAGTCATGATGGGCTGAAGGGCCTGTTTCTATGCTTTAACGTTCTATGTTCTATGAACTCACAGCCTTGATTTTAATGTTGAAATGATGCCTGAGATTGTGACTCCTGCCTAGAACAAAATGGTCTGCAGAATTTAACAATGGTTGGATGACACGTGCAATTAGAATCCAAAAAAGTAAAGTTCTTGCCACACACAACAAGGGAGATCCTAATCACTTTCACTTGATATTCAATTACATTATCTTGTTGAATACCTCATTATCAACATCCTGTTGATAACAAGATTGACCACCAGTCATTTTCCATTAACTAGAAACTAAATTTTATCAGTTAAATAAATTTATTAAAATATATTAAATATGTGGCTGCAAAAGCAGGTCAGAGAGCTTGGAATTGAGTAACTGCCTCCTGTCTTCCCAAAGTTGATACACCATTTACAAATCAAGACTGTGAAAGAACACTCTCCACATACCTCGATTAGTACAGCTTTAAACAACACTCTAGAAATATTCCATTCAGCCATTCCTGATAAAGGGCTTTTGCCTGAATCATCGATTTTCCTGCTCCTCGGATGCTGCCTGACTTGCTGTGCTTTTCCAGCACCACTCTAATCTCGACTCTGATTTCCAGCATCTACATTACCCACTTCTGCCTCTAGAAACATGGCACAATCCAGAACAAAGCAGCTTGTTTGCCTGGCACACTACCCACCACTTTAAACAATCACTCCGTAACTACCGACACTACGACAGCCTGCTTTGACAGTACCTTCCAAATCCATGTATTGTACCACCGTGAAGGACAAGTGCAGTTAACCTATGGTGACACCACCATCTGCATGTTCTCCTCCAAGATTCACAAAAGCCTGACTTGGAACTATAACACTATTCTCTCACTGGTGCTCAAATCCTTACTAACAGCACTGAGTGTCTTCCTACCACAGTTACATTCCAATGGTACAATAAGGTAGCTCACTCCAACTTTCTGAAGGTAAAGTAGGGATGAGCAATCAACACCAGCCTTGCCAGCTCATGCCCCACGAAAGAGTAAAGAAAAATCACTTCAGGCAGAATCCTATAAGGGTCTGAGCAATGTAGCCGATGGTGAGATTCATGGCAGAATCATGACGAGAAGCCCAGTAAGACTCATCTCGGTGTTAGGAGCGTCTCACTCCATCTTTTATGCTTTTCATTAGTGGTGCAAGTGTTTCTCACTAGACAGTGTCAAGTTGTCAATTGATGGTGATTAGAACTTGTAATGCCACCCACTTTGATGACACAATTCGCCTCATTAATATTCAGTTTTTTATCTCACAAACAAGCTAAATATCAGTGAAATTTGACATGGAAACCAGAGTGGGTACCTAACAGCTTCAGACTGACAGTTGCTCCAACAGACTTTCCAGTTGGACCCTGAGCATCAACATCTCAGGGCATGCTCCATGGGCATTGACCACACAAACCTCAAAACACAGACATTGACATCTGACATGGGAGTAGCCTCTAAGACTCCTTGTGGCACATTTCCAATTCACATACAGACACTTCTGCACTTCACCTTGTACTGCATTTCCAACTATCATTGTAATGCTGCAGCAAGGATACTATGCGCTTAAAACATTGAGCTTATTAACTGAACCAGGCTGCATCTCTAGCCTATTCACTTGTTCTCTTAGTGCTGACACCTGGCTCTGAACTCACGTCATCCATGCCTCTCACTGCCTTGCCTTATTTTTCTTTGGTCTTAAGCAAGAGATACCAGGTTCATACCACTTCTGTGTTGCCTTGCTGTTTAGCACACACAAAGCCAGGAGTTTTGCCATGGTTGTCACAAATCCTCATACAGATCAGGGAAAAAAGCCTTTGCTCAGGGAGGCCTAGTATCATCTGTCTCTGATACCAGTCTTGGGACTTGTAAACTGTCAGTTAGCCATATGTGCAGTCAGAATGCGCTCCACACATGGGGTAATCAGCTGAATGTCAACTGCCCACCACCCCTTTTAGTTCTTTCGGTGCTGTCAGGGGCTATTTTCATCCTGGAATGGGAGACAGGCAATAGGCTGTTCTTACAAGTAGGTGTTATTTTTGGTGCCAATGGGAAGGTGACCTGAGTGAGTGCTCAGAGGACATAGAGGATTGGTGCTGATAGGGGTTGGGTGGATGATTGCGAGTTGATGATTGCAACAGGAAATACTGAGAGTGAGCAATAAAGCATGAATCTTGATTAGGTTAGATTAGTTTACTTACAATGTGGAAACAGGCCCTTCAGTCCAACAAGTCCACACTGACCCTCCGAAGAGCAACCCACCCAGCCCCATTCTCCTACATTTACCCCTTCACCTAACACTAATGGCAATTTAGCATGGCCACCTTGAAGAATTTTACCAAACTTCCCACATATTTAATTCTGGTCCTATCTTACTACATGTTATTCCTGCCACTGGCAAGTTGTGGCAGGAATAACATGTAGTAAGGTTGGACCAGAATTAAATATGGTGGGTGATATATGGGTGGGATACATAGATAGTGTGGGAAGTTTGGTAAAGTTCTTCAAGGAATCTTGCTGGGCTTCATGGCGACACTCACTCTAAAAAGAATTGATGGAACTTGGACTTGAATGCAACAATAAGATGTTTGTTTTATTTCTCTAGAATAAGTGCGCCAATGACAAATGTAAAATTGGGATAAATCTTGTGATTTCTGGCTAAGTCCAAGTTTACATTCCAATATTACGTTTGTCATTGTTGTACCTATTCTAGAGAAATAAAGCAAACATCTTATTCTTACTTTCAACTACAGATTACAAAACATTGATAGCAGAAGACAAAAGAAGGTAAATTCTGCAATGTGGATTCAGAAACTTGAAAATTATTTGTTGAGCAATTCAAATTTGAATTCATATCATTTGGTCATACAGATACGTAGCTTCCAGGCACTAAACTGCACCTAATTCAACCAAATTTAGGCAACATTTTAAATTGCCTTAATAATTAATTTAATGATTTATATGTATTTGGAATATAATGTTTAGTCATGAATTGACTTTTTTTAATGCAAAACAGGAGGGGAAACAAACCTGGGTGAGAGGCTGAGAAATAAGACCAAAAGCAGTTACAACCTAAAGATTAGACTGTGTTTCTTTAACAAGGTGAGTGCTGTAAGCGTGAAATATTGAACAATGGATCACTTTCTTTTTGATTATTGGTAGTGATAACATGTTGTGGTTCTGTTCGCCGAGCTGGAAATTTTTGTTGCAAACGTTTCGTCCCCTGTCTAGCTGTCTGCTGTAGTGGCCGGTATATTGGGTCCAGGTTGATGTGTTTGTTGATGGAGTTTGTGGGTGAGTGCCATGCTTCTAGGAATTCCCTGGCTGTTCTTTGTTTGGCTTGCCCTATAATGGTAGTGTTGTCCCAGTCGAATTCATGTTGCTTGTCGTCTGCGTGTGTGGCTACTAAGGATAGCTGGTCGTGGCGTTTCGTGGCTAGTGGATGTTCATGAATGTGGATCGTTAGCTGTCTTCCTGTTTGTTCTATATAGTGTTTTGTGCAGTCCTTGCATGGGACTTTGTACAGTACATTAGTTTTGCTCATGCTGGGTATCGGGTCCTTCGTTCTGGTGAGTTGTTGTCTGAGGGTGGCTATTGGTTTGTGTGCTGTTATAAGTCCTAGTGGTCGCAGTAGTCTGGCTGTCAGTTCTGAAATGCTCCTGATGTATGGTATCATACATCAGGAGCAGGGTTGGGGCATGTCCTCGTTCCGTTGTCTTTCTCTTAGGCATCTGTTGATGAAATTGCGAGGATATCCGTTTTTGGCGAATACCTTGTACAGGTGTTC
>NC_057727.1:26318348-26380169 GCF_004010195.1 Chiloscyllium plagiosum
CCGGAAGCGGCAGGGACAGGCCACTATAAATGCCGGAGGAAACACCAAAGAAGCGCTTCACAGGAGGCTCCCAAGCACTGAGGATGTCACCTAGACAGGGGACGAAACGTTTGCAACAAAAATTTCCAGCTCGGCGAACAGAACCACAACAACGAGCACCCGAGCTACAAATCTTCACCCAAGTAGTGATAACATGTTTACAGTTTTCTTCATAAAAGATGTAATGTATTCACGTCAGTCCAGATAGCAGAAAGGTTTGAAAACAAGAGGTAAATGAAAGAATGCTTTAAGTATCCATTGACATTTTAGATCAAAATCTGAGTTTAGGAATATAGATTAAGTAATTGAAACCGCTATCTTGGAAGTTGCAGTTGTATCATGTTGCCATAGGAATAGATTGCAAGGATGTAATCATTTATTTTGGGTTTTTCTCACAGAAACAGTCAGCTTGGAAGGCTATGAGAAGTATCCACCAGCAACCACAACAAGGAGCATGAAAGCATTTGGAATCAGAGCTGTTCTGGATCTGGAGCCACAGTGCAGAAATTATCAGTGGGACCCATGTCTGAGACAAAGATTTCCAATAGATAAGGGAGTAAAATGATCAGATCTGTCTGATGAAGCTCAGGAAGAGATCAGTAGGGGATCTAATCCTAATAGAGAGAGAAAGGGAGAGAGCACTTTGGAATCTAGGTGCCACAAGAGGAAACCTATGAATTAAACATGTAGCACATCTTGGTTTGGAATCTAAAGAAATAAAGGAACCATCAAGATCTATAAATGTGTAGAAACTCTTAGGTGGTAATAAAATAGAACAGAGTGTGTCCTGCTGAGGGCCTTAGCCTTAATTGTATAATTAAGTTAGTAGTACTTGCTTTCTTTAATTTTTTGTACAGTAAAATTTTTTGTTAAAACCTGCAATCTTGTGGCTTGATTCTTTCCATTTACAACTGGGTGTCTGGATTTCTTTTTAAAAGTTAATGGCCTCCCTCAAGATCGTACAAAAGCAAAACAAAGCTGAATTACTTCCAGTAGCACTGCATGTTGAAGAAAATCCTCAGAAAAATGGTTCAGATTTCTCTCTTTAGCAGTTGATGCCATTATAGGTTCAAAGGAACAAAAGCTCTACCCATTCTGAAATGTGCTGCTCTCCCTGGAAAATGCGAAGGGCTAATCAAATTTTAATTTGTATGGCAGGTTTCACCAGTATTTTCATCGATGTTGGTTGTATATTGATCATTTCATAGTTTTACATCTCTTTCTCTGTGGACCTCCCTTCATACACCTATTAACATAACATTTGTTTTAGTTTGGACCATTTACACATATAGATGATTACTGTAGGCTTGAATCTCAGCATGTTGCATAAAGAAATCAGACAGGAACACTGTCTAGTTTTTCATTCTTTTAAATTAATTCATGGAAGATTGGATAAGGTATATCATTAGTCCACAATCATTCTTGGTCAATTTTACATCTTTGCCGTATGCCCAAGTAATTCAACACATCTAAAAGAAATTTGTTCCATTACTTATCTTATCTCCAAATTTTCTGAAGCACATTGAACCACAATAAGTCAGTGATAAATTATAACATACTTTGTCTTTCTATGAAATACTCTGACTAGTAATTGGTACCCAAACTCTCCGACAAATTGCCACAAGTACTTTTCTGTATAGAAGATTTAAACTGCATTATATCACAAAATGTAAAATTCTATTGCTCAGAACAAATGATTTCTCATCTTCCTTGCAGATGTTGATTGGTTTTAGCTCATCCTACAGGTATAGAGAAACTCAAACCCAGAACTAAGTTGAGCAGAACCTTGATGGAACCTTCCACACACTTGAGCAAAGTGGAAAAGTGTTAGAAAGTTTTAATGATTACATTGTAAAAATGAAAAAAAAGCAACTTGACACTAAGAATATTTTTCCAACTTTCCCCTTAAGAGTTAACCAGTGTATACAGAATCTCACCTCATTTCCATGCATTTGCATTTTATTAATAGCTCACCCCTCCTCATTTCAATGTAGCTTCGAATTCACATCCTCTTCCCCAAAAAATAGTGCCAATTCCTGACACGAAAGTCCAAGCAGTCATCTGATGGTAGCACTCACCACTTGCTTCTCTGGCCCTGCACCAACTGTATGCTCATCCCAACATTCCCGCATGTATCAGGGACACTGTCCTGCTCCACCCATTCTCAGCAAACTACCAGCCTTACCATATCATCATGGTTTCTCTGAAATTCTCTGATTTATTGGTTAAATGTGACAGCTTACAGCTACTGATGAGTGAAAATAAAATGGCTTTCTTTGGATTTTAAGTTCTTTTTACTGCAGAGGAAAGGGCAGCACCTTCTCTTTTGAAGGCTCAATGACTTCTGACCAAACAAGCTGTTCACTTTTCTGTAAGCCAATCACATGGTTGTTTCCACACAGAAAGTATTTGTCATTGATAACTGATCATCATTCCATGGACCTATCAGCTACGTATTGCTCACGGAATCTTCAGTTGTACATGCTCTCAGGTTCCAGCTCATCTGCAGTATCCTTTCACAGTGCTTGAACAAGCAACATGTAAATAGCTCTTGCAATGAATTTGAGTAATCCGCTTTTAAAAAGTGTAGTAATTCTTTCCACAATTCTTGCTTTTTAAGCCAGGCCTTTTCCCATTTTAGTCCACAATCAACAATATAGAAAAATTAAAGAAAGATATAGCTTTTAAAACAACATGTTTCCAGAAAACAGGCCTTTAGTTTTAAGTTCGTCATCAGTTATCAATTTATTTTAATGAGATGAGCTCCAGTAAATGTTGCAAAATTCAATCAAGAATGGGTTAGAAACAAATTTCAAATATAGTATCATTGCTATTGTGCTAAAAATACTCAATATTAAGACATCTACTAAAAGTATTTGCATTTGTACTTAATTATATCAATTAAATGTTAGCAAGGGATGAGTGTTGGTTGGTGGGGCAAGGGGAAGATGGTAAAAGTTCTAAAGCAAATGATTTTGAGTATCTCAGTGTACAGACCCAAAACAACATGTGTGCACCAAAGATCAGTTTGATCATTCACAATTTGATTCAGGTTAATACCCGTTGCTGGATGCCTAGAAAACTGACCACAAAAAGTATAACCTGATTAATTGTTGGGGAATGACTTCTGCTTCTAAAGGATGCAATTTGTTATACTCAGCAAGTTAACAGCATCCTATTTTTGCATAAACAAGTGAAGGAGACAAGTAGGGTAATGCATCCTTGTTAACTTGAAAAGTAAATTTTCCAACGTAGAATGAAGCCAACACAATTTTGGAGCAGTTGGTAGAAGTCATTCCAGTTAGAAGCAGGAAATCTTCCTTTGATTTCTCAAACCACGACAGCACTTGTCTTTGTTATTGCTCTTGTAATTGGAGAATTGTACTCTTGCAAAACTGCAGTTCATATTGATTGAGATCGCACAAGTATCAGCTGACAATACAGTGTCACATTTTATTTCAAAGAACCAGCTGTAACAATGGCTTATAGTAATAACAGTAATACCTTCTCCCCTCTGGGAGATATGAAGAATGCTATCATACAGCATAATCTCTTTTCTTTTAAACTTTGCAACAACTGCTGACATATCACATAAATGCATCCTTTATTAGCTGCCAGTGATTGTCTGCTGTATTGAGCATAGCCTCCGGAACTTACACCCTCATGCCAGCAAAATGTTATACATACTCCATGTGAATTTGTTTCTGTGCAACCTTCCACGAGGTCCCTGATTTCACCTGCTGGTTTTCATTGACTCAGGTAACTCAGCTTGCAAGGTGCATGAATGGGCTTTGTTCCATCCCCTTGGCAGCGTGATAACTTTGAACCAATTCAGCTGATGTGTTTCTGCTAAAGAGCAACAGAAAGGTCTAAGGGAGCATTTCTGAATATTGCTGGAATATTTATGTGTGCAACATCTGTAAAACTTTAAATTATTCCAATGGAATGTATAACATGGTTATTAAGCAAAATATATCCACATTGCTTCACCAAAAGCAAAACCAGAAATTGCTGGAAAAACTCAGCAGGTCTGGCAGCATCTGCGAAGAGAAAACAGAATTAATGTTTAGAGTCCAGCGATACTTCTTTAGAACCTGATTACACGGTATCATCTTGAACTATTATATTCTGTTCCGTGATTTATTACACATTTTAATACATAGTTTTACAGTTACACTTGGTCTACCAAATGTGAAATCATTACCAATTTGAATTAAAGGAATCTCAGTGAAATAACGGTCAAAATTGTGATGTAAGCCTGACCAATGTAAGCCCATTACTTGTTTCTCAGATTTCCATTGTGCTTGAACCCATCCAGTAAAAACTTTCAATCCTGATGATTGTTCTCTTTCTCAGAAAAGAGGTGATGAAACAAATTAATTTTCGATCATGACTCACACCCAGTGAACAAACTTCAATAGAACCTTTCCACTTACATTGTTTTACTTCTATTATCATCAAATGAATTGATTGCAAACTATTCAATCCAATGAGATAAATCTGCAAATTTTCAAGGGACTACTAAAATTAAGCTTTTAGGGAATTCATATTGTTTAGCAGTACTGTCCAATAATATACTGTTATTAATCTTCACTTACTCAGAATGAATTGAGGTAAGGTCAACTTAATTACATTCCCCTCCTAGTGGATTTAATATTCAGTACCTTCACCACTGAGTACTTGTGGTTGCAGTACATTGAGTCCACAAGATGAACTACACTGAGGTTACTTTAGCAACACCAACAACCTCTACCATCAAGAAAAATAATAAATTCAGAAGTACATTAAAAAGGCACGTTAGATGAATGACATGGAATATCTTCTGTTGAGTTAGCGTGTCTTTACAGCTGTGTTATTCTAAGAATGAAGGAAGTTTGTTACAAAGAGAAAATTTGAACCTCTTGAGGTCAAATAAACCTTGGGGAACCTCACCTCACTCTAACCCTGAAATACTACTGGTATGCAACCCACCATATGCATCCAAATAGCAATGTCTTGAACTTCCAGCAAGTATCAGAAAAATTAAATCTGCCAGGAGAAAATCATTATATTTCAGCAAGTTAAACTTGGATGAAGTCAAATAGAACATGGCAATTAAAAAAAATTAATTTTGTTACAAAGAAATGGAAGGTTTCAAGTTAAAAGCAAAGACCTTCTGCTCTTAAACCAGTTAATATTCATGCTACTGCTTGGACCTCATTGGAACTGATTACTATGATAATTAATGCTTTATACAAATGAAGTTCAGAGGTCTCAAATGCAAATCATTACATTCAGTAGATTAAGTAACTTCTGCATTAATGCTCCCAACTACTAATTCATTTAGAGGTGTGATCTGATTTTAATAATGGGAAACTTTAGGGGCAATGAAATATTATGTAGAATATTATGAAATTTTGAAATTGTTATGACTGAAAAATTAAGTGATAGGCAGTGGGAGGTCAGTTCTTATGTCAAGTTCCTATTTTTAATACATTTGTATTCCATGAACATCCAATGGCCAGGATTTTCCTGTTTTTGGTCTAAGTCCAAATGCAAGGGAGTTTCCAGGGGGAATACCCAAGACCTACTGGGCTAAGAAAGAACAGCACACCTTCTGGCAATTAGGTTGCTGATTGGCTACCAAGGTAGGTAGGGGGAAGTGGCTTTCTGGTAGAATTGAGATCCCAGATCAGGATGTTGCAGGGTTGAGAGCTGCCCCACCCCAAAAGTCATCAGCTCCAGAATCCAATAGTGCCACAATGGAGAGTGTGAATGCTGCCTGGACAACATCCACAGGAATCCCAGATGGATAGTCACTGCAGAAATGGGAAAGTATTATTTTTGTGACTTTCTGGAGTTGAGGGTTACAGGGAGAGAGGAGGCAGGAGGTGACTGTCAGCAACCACCTCACTGGCCTAGGCTCAGTCCCTCAACCTTGCACTAACTGGTGCAGGGTGGGAGACTACATCCAAACTGATAGCCTGCCTCTACTGGTTTTCCAGTCAGGTCGGCCAGCCTATTCAAGATGAGATCTGTAAGTGGTCATTAATTGGAATCTCTATGATGCCAACCACGTGATTATCTTCCCCTCCCATCACCTTCCTCAATTCTTCAGGAGACCTTTCGAAATTGGGTCCTGCCTTGGTTCTCATGGCACCTACTTTATATTAATTTAAAGGTGGCAAGCACCAAGTGGCCAGGAGCAACTGTATGTGATTAGATTCCCTACAATGTGGAAACAGGCCCTTCGGCCCAACAAGTCCACACTGACCCTCCAAAGAGTAACTCACCCAAACCCATTTCCTTCTGATGAATGCACTGAATACAATGGGCAATTTAGCATGGCAACTCACCTGACATGCACATCTTTTGGAGTGGGGGAGGAAACCCACGCAGACACAGGGAGAATGTACAAACTCCACACAGACAGTCGCCCAAGGTTGGAATCAAACCTGGGACCCTGGCGCTGTGAGGCTACAGTGCTAACCATTGAGCCACCATGCCGCCCTGTGTGCAGTTGGTAGAGGTTTTGGTTGTAGACAATGGGAGAACAGAAAATCTGACTGCTCAACAGCTGTATGGATGGGCCCACAAATTTACATATCACTGACTGTCTTCTCACACAATATACTTGGTGGATTACGTACAAGATTCGAATACCCAATATTACATGTACGAGAACTCAGAAGCAGCAGAAAAGGATATAATCAGACAGCCAGGACATTGGTCATTTCCTTACATTCCCCTAGCCTGCAAGGTTTAATTAACTGCATTCACATTTTCAGGAAGCCCCAGTGGCAACAGGCAGCAGCATTTGTGAAACACATGGGACTTCACTTGCTAACATCCAATTGGTCTGCATCCAGAGGCAATGAATAATTCAGGTCTATGTTTCTTTCCCAGAGAGCTCTCCCGACTTGTATCTTGTAGAACTTGCAACTTCCTGAGCTTTTCGAGGCCCTGGCTCAAATTGATAGCTGGGTCCTTGGTAACAAAGGCTATTCCACTGGACATAGTTGACGGCACTAAGGGACATCACTGCAGTACAGTGGAAGAGCACACAGTTCAGGACAGACACTACTAGAGCCATCACTGAATAGGTCACTGCCATCTTGAAAATGCAAATTCGCTATGTTGACAAGTGTGGAGAGTCTGTAGTACATATCAAATGGGGTTTTATGGACAGTCATGGCACAGTATGCACTGCACAACATGGTCATGTAATGCAGAAAACCATTGCATCAGCACAACAGATGAGAAAGAGTGGAATGAGCCTCTACTGGATTCCAGGGCCCTGGAGCAACACACTAGAGATATCAGGGACAATCTCAAAAACATGATTCATCCAAGATTGAGAGAGCTAGATGTCCATTCTACCATAGTCAGGACATGTTTGCCTGCTCAGAGTTCCTGCCAGCTTCACTGATTCCCCAAGTAGCTACCTTTCAAGCTGTGTCCTCTGCTGCCTAGATTAGCAGGGGTTAGGGATATATGTCACATATATTTTCTGCTACAGGCTGCTACTAAAGACAACCAATGCTCTACTGGACGTCTATCAAACAGTCTATCCTGACTAAGATCTCAGAATATGTTCCATCATTACAAATACTTGAATTCAATAAGATAGTTCAGTTTTCCTGTAAAACGTAATCTCTTTGATGTCACATATAATGAATTGTCTGCAGATTGATAAACATCAAAATGCTCATAGACATCATAGTCTCTTACAGAGTAAAGGAAATGTCTGACATGCACTTTTCAATGAGTGTCAAACTTGAACCTTGGCAGTATAGTTAGGCTTCTGATGAATAAAGTCCAAACAAAGGTTTTGAACTCAAATACTACATGGTCCTGACCAAGGTGGATCACACAATCTGGCTTGACTACTCACTCACATAACTCATACTTAACCTAAAGCTAATGTGAGAGATATTCCTCGTGTCACCATGACACTTACCAGTACAGATCAAATTAGAGTGGGAGAGGTGAGTTCAAAATCAGACAGACTGGTAGTGGACCTCTGTGGGACTCAGGAGTGGTGGTAGTGAGGTTAAAAGGAACAGTGAGGGTGGAGTAGTCCCAGATGTAGACGGACTGGCAATGAATCGTGTGGGACTCAGGAGTAGTGGTAGTGATGTTAAAAGGAACAGTGAGGGTGGAGTAGTCCCAGATGTAGACGGACTGGCAATGAATTGTTTGGGACTCAGGAGTGGTGGTAGTGAGGTTAAAAGGAACAGTGAGGGTGGAGTATTCCCAGATGTAGACGGACTGGCAGTGAAGCTGCTTCAACAAAATGAAGGTGGAGCATCAGAGGAGAGTAGGAAGGTAACTGATGGATATTACACACTCGTCTCTTGTGACTGGATATAAGTACAGCTTCAAAACATTACAGAGATCATTAATATTTTAAAACTTCAAAACTAAATGTCTTTGCTTGATAGAGTTAAGGGATTCTGGTTGTTTGTCTGACATAAATAAGAATAACATTTTCCTCATCTATACTTAAGGAGGAGTAAGGGTAAAAATAACAGCAAGACACTGTATTCTATTTAGTTCCGATATGTCTGGGGAGCTCAGCCTTGTGCTTTGTACTTCCTGCACAGTGTGGAAAATCCTGGCAGTCTGGTTGACCAGATTATACACAAGTGTCTCCAGCCGGACCATCCTGAACTCCAGATTTGGGAGCTTGACCAGGAGCTGAGGTCACTAAGGTATACTTGCGATGCTGAGAGGCTTATGGGTAGTGCACTTCAGGATGTGGTCATCTTGTAGCTTAAGGAGGTGTAGGCAGTGAAGGAATGGGTGACCACCAGACGGAAGAAAGGATCAGGCAGGTAGTGATGTAAACCCTCGAGTGCATCTTGTTAGCACATCATTTTTCAACCTTGGAAAATGGTAAGAGTGACATTTCTCTGTTAACAACAATGAGAGCAAAGGCCATGGCATTACAAATTGGCCAACTTCGTGAAGTGGGGGAAGGAAGAACCATGGAAGGACAATAGAGACACACAGCTTAGTCAGGAATAGTCAGCGTGAATTTGTTAAGGGAGTGTTGTGCTTGACAAATTTGTTTGAGTTTTTAAATTTATATAATTGGTAGGGCAGTAAATAGTGAGAAGGATAGTATGAACTGTAGGAGGATATAAAAAACTGCTCAGCCAGGCTGAGCAGTGGCAAATGGAATTCAACCCAGAAAAGTGTGAGGTAGTACACTTGGGAGGGCTAACAAGACAAGGGATTACATTGCAAATGGTAGGACCCTGGAAAGCATTGAATATCACAGGGACATTAGTTTATATATCCACAGATCCCTGAAGATAATAGGACAGTTTGAAAAGGTGGGTAAGAAAATACAGGATACTTGCCTTTGTTTGCCTAGGTGTGCAATATAAACACAGGAAGATTATGCTGGTGCTGTATAAAATGCTGGTTTGGCTATAATTGGAATACTTATACAGTTATGGTCACCACATTACAGGAAGTATGTGATTAGATTAGGGAAATTATACAGGAGATTTACTAGAATACTACCTGGGCTGGAGGGTCTGAGCTGTGAGAAATGATTAGTAGGCACTGACAACATGTGGCTCAGTGGTTAGCACTACTGCCTCACAGTCCCAGATACCTGGCTTCCGTTCTACCCTTGGGTTACTGTCTATGTTGAGTTTGCACATTCTCCTGTGTCTGTGTAGATTTCTTCTCAGTGCTCTGGTTTCCTCCCACAGTCCAAAGGTGTGCAGGTAAGGCGGATTGACCAGACTAAATTGTTGGTACGGATATGCAGGGTAGGTGAGTTAGCCATGGGAAATATAACGTTACAGGGATGGGGTTGGGTCAGGATGGGATGTCTTCGGAAGGTCGGTGTAGACTCAATGGGACAAATGGCCTGCTTCCGCACTGTAGGGATTCTAGGCTGGGATAGTTTTCCTTGGAGCAGCAAAGATTAAGAGGGGACCTGATAGAGGTGTATTAAATTATGACAGACATCGATAGAGTGCATATGAAGGCATCTTTTCCAACAGCAGAAGTGTTTTAAAGTAAGAGGTAGAGGACAGGAGGATAATTGAGGAGAGACTTTTCACTCAGAGATTGGTGGGAATTTGGAACTACTGACTGAAAGGGCGATTGAGTCAGAAATTCAATTCACATTTAAGCATTATTTAGATGTTCACTTCCTTGGCCATACCCTTCAGGGCTATTGGCCAAGAGCTAGAAAATGTGATTGGTGTAGTTAGATCTTTGTTTACTGGTACAAACATGATAGGCTGAATTGCCTTTTTCTATGCTGTAAACATCTAAGAATCTTTGTGAATCATTGACCCAGTTCCTGTACTGAACTAGGATTTTCGGTGAGTCCCACAGTTGCTCACCTTCACTGTGATCTGTGTGTGGCGGTGGAAAAGCACAGCTGGTCAGGCAACATCCAAGGAGCAGGACAGTTAATGTTTTGAGCATAAGCTCTTCATCAGGAATGTGGGGCGGGGCCCAAGCTGACTGAGCGATAAATGGGAGGGAAATGGGACTGGGGGTGGGTAGCTGAGATTGTGATAAGTAGATGAAGGTGGGGAGTGATGGTGATAGGTCAGAGTGGAAGGTGGAGTGGACAGATGGGAAGGAAGGTGGACCGGTAGGACAGTTCATGAGGGCGGTGTCGAGTTAGAGGTTTGGATCTGGGATAAGGTGGGGGGAGTGGAGATGAGCAAACTGGTGAAATTGACAGTGATTCCATGTAGGTGGAGGGTCCCAAAGTGGAAGATGAGGTGTTCTTCCTCCAATCATCGGGTAGCTAGGATTTGGCGGTGGAGAAGGCCCAGGACTTGTATGTCCTTGTCGGAGTGGGAAATGGTCGGCCACAGGGCAGTGGGGTTGTTTAGTGCATGTGTCCCAGAGATGTTCTCTGAAATGTTCTGCAAGTTGGCGTCTTGTCTCCCTGGTATAGAGGAGACTATATCAAGAGCAATTGAGACCACATCACGACACACTGAGCATGGTGGCTCAGTGGTTAGCACTGCTGCCTCACAGCACCAGGGACCCATGTTCAAGTCCAGCCTCAGGCGACTGTCTGTCTGGAGTTTGCACATTCTCCCCATGTCTGCGTGGGTTTCTTCCCACAATTATAAGATGTGCAAGTCAGGTGAATTGGCCATACTAAATTGCCCATGGTGTTAGGTGCATTAGCCAGGGGTAAATATAGGGTAGGGGAATGGGGTTGGGTGGGTTACTCTTCGGAGGATCGGTGTGGACTTGTTGGGCCAAAGGGCCTATTTCCATACTATAGCGACTCTAATCTAATCAATGGACACAGTAGACGAGGTGTTTGGAGGCTGAGGAGTGACCTTTTGGAGGTTTACAAAATCATGAGGGGCATGGATAGGATAAATAGACAAATTATTTTCCCTGGGGTCGGGGAGTCCAGAACTAGAGGGCATAGGTTTAGGGTGAGAGGGGAAAAATATAAAAAGAGAACTAAGGGCAACTTTTTCATGCAGAGGGTGGTGCGTGTATGGAATGAGCTGCCAGACTATGTGGTGGAGGCTGGTACAATTGCAGTATTTAAAAGGCATCTGGATTGGTATTTGAGTATGAAGGATTTTAGAGGGATATGGGCCAAGTGCTAGCAAATGGGACTAGGTTAGGTTAAGATATCTGGTCAGCATGGACGGGTTGGACCGAAGGGTCTGTTTCCGTGCTGTACATCTCTATGACTCTATGTAAACAGATTAACTTGTTTAGAATGTCTTTGCACTCCATTATTTATAACAATTCAAAGGGTGTGTATTTCTAATATGTATATATACTTAAGGAGGGCTGTGGATGTTTCACATCATCCTTACTTCTGGAGGACATAAACAAATTCTGAGCATATGTATCTCTGTGGCCTACAGTGTCAATATCTACTTTCCTTCTGAGTAACCAAGCTGTCTAAACAATAGCAGAAAAGAACAGCAACAATTCACATAAAAAAAACCCTGGGAAAGTAAAATTCAAACTTGTTACGTGGGGTGCTGGGGGAAAGGAGGTGGAGAGGGGGTGGGCGATGGAAATTGCAGTATTTTTCTTTGACTGAGAAATGTGAACTTACTTCCCACAGTTGTTAGCTTTACTTGTTCAGTTGCCAGGTGAACAGGCCTGCAAGGCTAAGATGCAGGCACAGACAATGCTTTGTACATGTTTTCCAATGAACTCCAATCACACTTTCATTCTGCTAAACTTGTCTCTACCTTTTTTTCAATTCCATGTCACTGGTATAGAATACATTCCTATTTCATCTCTATTCATTCATATACATTTGTGCTCCAGATAAACGTAGGACTTTTTAAACCAGCATTTTAAATAATGAAAGCAAGTCATCCAAATAATAAATGACAATGGCAAAACTGCAGCTTTTCATTTTCCAAAAGTATTCCACCTTGATCTTCATTTTATTAATTTCTATCAATATCTCCTCATTAGGAAGCAAGTGTTTTGATAAGGATCAGACCTGAGGAAAAATGAACAGAAGTTTATTATGTATATTTCTTCCTCTTCAACTTTCTCTGATTGTCAAGCGTGTTGTGAATTACTTTTCAGATTAATTTAAAGGTGGCAAGAATAAAAGATGAAATTCATAAAAGGACCACACCAAACATGTTGAACAAAGATCTCAAAAAATCTTCTTTTTTCTTTTTTTGAGAAAAATACTTCTAAACAAAGCATTCATTTGAAGGTTTGTAAATAAAAGGTTGGCTCAGCCATTCACATTGTTGATGATGTCAAAACCAAAGATTTGGATTTAATAATGTAATAAAGTGGTTGCATTTTCACCTCCCTGGAAGTGGTGAGAAAAAGAAACACTTGGACAATAAGATTTGGGATTTTCTCAACCTGCAACTTCAATTAATGGTCCCTTAAGGGCCCAACTCAACACTGATCTGATTACCCACCTTTCAGATAATTGGGAAAGGTGTCTTGTTTCCAAATTGAGGAGAATTCAGTTGGCAAACTGGGAGAAAATGGAGGCACAGATGAGCAACATTGATTTGCTTTTGAAAGATCAATGTCTCTTCCCAGGACAAGAAAATTCATTAGGACCGAGACTTTGCTGACCTCTGATTGGCCAGCAGCTTCTGGAGACCTAAGATGCCAGTGTCGAGGCCTAAGTTGCTGAAGCTCCACCAGCCCTTAATGAGCTGATGGGCACGTGATAGGTTAAATAATTTCAGGTCTGGCGATGGCATGTTACTCAACACCAAAAGTACTTACACCCACAATTTGACTAAGTATGGGGAAATCACCCTATGAGTTTTGAATCTTGATTGAAAAAATTAGCTTTTGGTTGGACCCTACAATTTATATTTAAATTCAATTGAGATCATTTATTACAGTAGTGATACTTCATTATTTTAACATGAATTAAGTATGTCATGTAATTAAAGCTATTGTACTGAAGTAGTAAAATGATGTGATGTAAGGTTAATTGGTAATAAATACCTTTCGATCATCACTCATTTCAAGTTTGTGAACTGTACAAAATGAACATATGATATCCCCATTAACCAAATGCAAGAGCCAGGGAACAGATCTGTCAGATAAAATTACTTTTTCTTGGCAGATGAGAGGCTTGCATCTATTATTTCAATTTAAAGCAGCTTTAGTCCAGATATTGTAACAAGTCCAATGGCTACAAGTCATAGTTCACAATAAAGTTCAATAATGCTTTAAATAGTACAGTTACAAATTTTAGAATGGATGGACTTAGGCATTAAAAAAAGAAAATTAAGACTCTTCGATGGTGTTTAAGGCAACCTGAATTCCAGGACACATTCTAAGTGATAAAGTCTCTTGATGAGGTAATGAGTTTTTCTTTTCTGCTTCACACAGCATCAAAGTGATGAGACAGGGCAAAAAAGCATGGGGCAGGATTGAGGATTAAAAATATAGTAAACATTTAGCTATTTTGTAAAGCATCAGCAAGTATTGTAATCCATTAGTTGAAGTAGAAGTTTAATGTTTCTGTTTAGTTTATGTTTTACAGTTTTGGATTGTTCCTTGAAGTTATAGCATTTAGTCTCACAGACTTACATTTACCTGATGGCACAGAAGGAGACCATTTAGCTCATTGAGTCCATGCAGACTATAAATTCCATTCCCCCACTCTACTCCCATAAAAAAAACTGCATACAAAAATCTTTCTCACATTCTTTATAAATCATTTGCCCCAAATTGTCAATGTCTCTCCCCTACTCGTTGCACCATCAGGCCAATCTCTCTTCATAAGACAGTCCAGCAATTCTAGGAACAAGTCTGGTAATCTTCATTTCAATTCTTCTACAGCAATATCTTTCCTGAGATGAGGAGACTAGGATCGTACTGCCTTTGCATTCTACCTAACGTATTTGTTCAATTTCTTTAACTATTTACACAGGATAAATTTCATTGTCTCTTTTCCATAACACTAAAGTATTGGTAGAACATTGAACTAGACATAGATATTTTCTAATCAACTGGTTCAGAGGTGTTATTACACAATTCTGGAACAGTGAGGAACTTGAATGCAGACTCCTGTTCAGAGATAGGAACACTATCATTACATCATTGGAGCTCTACACTGATTTAGATATATATTTTTTAAGCATCCTATTCATAAGAACGTAAACATAAGAATATAAGAGATAGGAGCTGGAGTAGAGCCTGCTCCACCATTCAATAAGATCATGGCTCATTTCCACTTACCTGATCACTCACCATAACCTTTAATTCCTTTACTGTTCAAACATCTACCTTTGCCTTAAAAATATTTAATGAGTCAGCCACAACTGCTTCACTGGGCAGGGAATTCCACAGATTCACAATCCTTTGGGTGAAGACGTTCCTCCTCAACTCAGTCCTAAATCTGCTCCCCCTTATTTTGAGGCTATGTCCCCTTATTCTAGTTTCACCTGCCAGTGGAAACAACCTCCCTGCTTCTATCTTATCTATTCCCTTCATAACTTTATATGTTTCTATACAATCCCCCCTCATTCTTCGAAATTTCAATGAGTAAAGTCCCAGTCTACACACTCTCTCATATTCAGACATGTTATTACACATCTCTGGAGCAGGTAGGACTTGAAATATAAAGACAATTTCATTGGATTGAGGATGAGTCCTTCAATACAACTTCAGATGAACAGGTCAGAGCAGAACAGAGCATGAAAGAAGTGAGATTTCAGTAGATACATTGCCTGACTAATTTGAACTGCCTCCTGTCCCTGTTTCTGCCAAGATCACACAACTCACGTTCAACTATAGAGAAGCTATGAGGAATCGGATTAGTAATAAATGAGTAAACTGTGCCAACTTTGTTTGATTTCATGTGGACACATTATAGAATGGCATCTGAAAGACAGTACAAAAAAAATGGCACATTTCCAAATGGATATAACATTTGGATTGATGGTGCACCATGTGAATTGGTAACTAATGAAATTCTTTTGCCCTCTATTGTAAGAAGAACATTAACCCACTTATTTTATATCAGTTAATCTCTTTGTTTGAATACTTTATTAAAAGCTTCTAATACTTCCTCATGTCATTTTAATCCCTGGGGGAAGATTTGCTGCAGTTGCTATGTGTTAATAACATTGTAAACATAGCAGTAGGATCTTTTAATATTGCCCATTTCTAGCTAAATCAGGAACTCATTCCAAAATACTAGGGGAAATCCTTCTGCCACGTGCACTCAAACTGAGATTGATGGTTGTTATGATCCCTTTTTTCCTCCTAATGTTCTAATCACTTCATTGTTGATGCAAAACGAGTATTTATCCCAATACATACATAACATAGAGTAGAGGATGTCATTTAGAATTAAATATGGATATGTTATTAAGGGGTTAAGCAAAACAATCCTTGAGTTGCTCCTTGAAATCCAAACTGAATGCAACTACTCTGAGAAGCACAAGAAAATAATTGGATGGGGTATATGAAAAAAGAAAACTTTACTAAATGTTCTTTATTCCCAGAAAGAGGCCACCGTCCCTGCATGGCAGCAGAGGTGCTGTGTTCAATGCTGCTTACCTTTTGTGCTCCTGAATCAGTTCAGTCCAGTGCAAGCTATCAATGCAATATATTTTGACTTATCAATCTCATCCCATCAAGCAGATGCTCAGTGGTGAAATAATAGCATTCCTAATGGGTGCCCCTTCTTCAGAGTGGCAGTCTTCCCAGGAGTGCATTTGGCTGTAGGTTGCACGTCTAATGCCTTCAGAGTGTCAGCTGATGATCTAGTTACATGCATTAGCAGAAAGGTATTTCACTTTGTTAACATACAAGTGAGTTCTTACCTAAGTAATAAGATCATGCCAACTCCTGCTAATTGCCATAATGCCATCATCCAAAGACTAGAGTCAGCTGAAGGTTACAGATGTACTTTTCAGACTTTGCTAAAGATCATAGTGGGATTCCTTGCCTTGTGCTGATAAGAGAAACAATAAAGGACACAGAATCACACGATTGGAGAATATTTATTTTTAGGGAAGGAGATCAATCGGTCCATTGTCTTCATACCGGCTCTTGCCAAGAGCACATTGGTGAGTACCATTACCCCATCTGTCTGCCCGAGTTAAGTTTGAAATGCTGAAATGTGGATTCAGTTGTCTGGTCAAATCTAGCAGCACCCTTCATTATTCTCCAGCGTGAATAACTCAGTTCCTACTTCTGATGGACTGCAATGGTTCAAGAAGCTGGCTCACCACCATCTTCACAAGATCAATTAGAGATGGAAGATGAATGGTATCCTTGTCAGTGACCCTCACATGCCATGAAAGGCTGCAAAAAAAACCCCATTGTGTTGCATCCTCCTTAACGTTGCTTTGGACAGAAGATTCCACTTCAGGAGGAGTAGTTCGAAGAACTACAAGTGATCAAGTGGAAATTCTGAAAGCAAATAAAGATTTGAATGAGTTAGTGGATCCTGGGAACATCATTGTGCCTGGGCTAAGAAACATTAGCAAATGAAGGTTGCGAATGGGTTCTGCTCTTGAGTCCGTTCACAAGTCATTTTATACACAAGTCAGAATACAATGCAGGTCAACGTAAAATAGTTATTTGTTACGTATGAGGAAACATTATTATGTCAGATCTTTAAAATTAATGCTAATGCACCCTTGTATGGGACCATGTTCATAAGTACAAACATTCCTAAGTCAAAGTTTCATAAATCAGGGACCCTGTGCTTGAGTAAGAGACAGCCTCACATAAGAATTAATGCTCATTCACCTTTTCATAGGAAAGTGAAGGTCCCACATCAGTACATGGCTGCATTTTTAAAACTATATTATATGATGCGTTGTGCATTTTTGGGACTTCCTCAGTCAATCAAAATTAAAAAAGATCTCCACTTCTCACAAACGTATATTTACTTCTAAACAAAGGCAGAAAGGCAGTATCAAGTTGCCATCGTTCACTGAGTCAGAGGGCTACTCTCTCATTGTACAAAGAGAGAGAGAAATTACTGGTGGTTTAACCTGAAGGTCTTCACACCTCAGGCAGGGGAAGAGGTTGAAAAGGAGAGTCCTTCACGGTAACTTCAATCAATACAGAATTGAACTCACACAATTGGCATTATTATCCAGCTGTCCAGCAAAATGAGGTAACCAACCCACCAACTTGTTATATTGCCATCTATTTGACTTGATAGAATAAACTGAATCACTATCACAATACTTGCCTTTGTGAATCTGGATGAAGTCAATTCTCTTCCTCCACTTGGTTAACCATATCTTGTAGCATTTATTAAGTACAAAAGTAACGGGTATTCATAGAAATCCTTTTGTAGTTCCTTCACGTTGAAGAGTAGAATTAGATGGTTGTAGTTTCTGCTTCCTTTTAACCACTACAGAAGACTCAGGAAGAAGAATACATTCATCTGTGCGTAAACTTGGTTGTGCCATCTACTCACCAACCTCTTTATTTCCTCCACCTTTGACTTTCCACTTTGCTGATGCCATTTCCTCATAGGGCTCCACTTCCATTAAACTGCCTCTTCCCACCCCATGATCTTCGTCTTTACCCTATTATGAACCATCATTTCCCCAAAAATAAATGTGCAGAACTGTCATTATTATCTCACTCAATTTAGCAAATGTTGGGAATAGCCCCAATGTTTCCATGTGCAAGTCAGCACCAGTAATGCTGCAGTTTCTGTACGTAGGCAAAAGGTATGCCAGTGATTATGTGATTAATTAGTTGGGGTGTTGATATAACTTAATGGGACCGCCACGTCAACAAAAATAATTCTGCTTGGAGGTATATTGCTTATGCCAGACTGGCAAGTGGATGTATGACCTTTATTGGAACGGGTGAACTACATCTCTTATCCATTTTAGTCAAATCATAAATGAATTCTGCCCTAGTGTGCTGATATGGTTCTGTGGAATCACAGCTTTAGCCATCTTCCTTGCCTGAACTCTCACTGTGCCCCAAGGTGAGTGCTTCCCCAACATGCCAAAGTCCTGCCCTTGTTTTTCAAGCTTTAAGCAACAAAAATATCAATTTGTTTCACAGAAATTAAAAGCCATCTTCCCTGCAGATATCCTGGATGCAAGTGGTGCCAGTGATTAGACACAAATGGTTTTAAAACAAAGTGAGAATCAGAAAATTTGATTTGTTAAGGCCTGCAGTGGATTAAAGTAGTAGGTAGCAGAAGCTACAGCAACCTGGAAGAGCTAAGAACCTGTGATTTGAGATTTGTGGAAAATGTTGTAATTCCAGAGATCACTGAGATAAATTCAGTTCTAATCTATCTCAGCACATTTTTGATTATATTTCACCTGTTAATCTAGATCAGTACATAGTGACTGTAAAGAGCCAGGCCTGGATTTCCCTTGTGCACATGTTTCAACAAGAATGCTATTGCCTGCTGGTTAATCTTGCCCTGACCCCTGCATATCTCCTGATGCAAGCTATTTTACATTAAAAATGCAGTCTGCTGCAGAAGAAATTGGGAACAAGTATTTTGTCAGGAGGAAATGAATAGGGTTTGATGACTTGAAGCAGCTTACTTGAAACAGGATCGGCAGCAGGGATAATACTGAAAAAAGTTGAGTTTCATGGCAATGAGGATAACACTGGGGCAGCCACACTAATGTATACATTAAATAGCCCATCAGCAACAGAAATCCATAAGGCCCAAACTCCATTGATTATTTTTGATTATTTAGGGAAGGAACTAATTTAACTTGAAAAAAAGCAAGAGAAACAAGTGACATTTGGAATTATAAATTATGGAATAGATTCTGTTTGGAATATTTTTCACTGTTTAAGTTTGGAAGTGAGCCAATTAGTTTTATACACAGCTTACAAATGGAAGAAAGTGAAGATGAACCTTTACACAAAACTGGTTCAACCTCAACTGAACGTTGTGATCCATCCTGGACATTGCACTGAGGAAGTGTGTGAAGGAATTGGAGAGAGCAAAGAAAAGATTTATACAAATAGTTTTAAGCTTGCAAGTCTTCAGTTATGTAAATATATCAGTGAAGATGGGTCTGTTTTCTTAAAAGAAAATATTGACAGGATATTTGACAGAGGTTTTCAAAAACATCAAGGATCTGGATAGAGTAGACGGGGGAAAATTATCACCATTGGCAGAAATGTCAACAACCAGAGACATTAGTTTAAAATGATCAGCAAATGAGATATTTACATGAGGAAATATCTGATTATGCATTATCTGATTAACATTTAGTAATATCTGTGAGGCAGCATCCAAGGAGCCGGAGAATCGATGTTTCAAGTGTAAGCTCTTTGTTAGGAAACTGCTTGAAACATTGATTCTCCTGCTCCTCAGATGCTGCCTAACAGGCTGTGCTTTTCCAGTGCCACACTCTCAACTCTGATCTCCATCATCTGCAGTCCTCACTTTCTCCCAGTTGATTATCACCTCACTGCGAAGCTTCTTCCACAGATGCCCATTCCTGATGAAGAGCTTATGCTTGAACCATCAACTCTCCTGCTCTTCGGATGCTGCCTGACCAGCTGTGCTTTTCCAGCACCACACTCTTTGACTCTGATCTCCAGCATCTGCAGTCCTCACTTTTTCTCAATTAGTAATCTCTGCCTGTTTTAAAACTTGACTTTCACAAGAGAACTAAATCAATATCAGAGGATAATCACAGGACTGCAGGTTAAAGGTTGATGAACATAACTAGCTAAGAAACTCTTACAAAATGATAAGTGGAACAGAAACAACAGGCCAAATGGTCTCAGTATAGATATTTCATAATTAACCAATTCCAAGTTCAGTGATCTTATTATAGACCTCTAGAGTAAGCAGGACTTGAGCCCAGAAAGCCTGGCTCAGACATAGAGACACTACAATTGCACCACTAGAGCTCCCTACAAGCCCCATAGAAACAAACAAACTAAGAGAAGCAAATTTACCAAATGGCCCCAATGAACCATAAATTACATATAAAATAAGGGATATAAAGAAATTGGGTCTCATTAATTTCCTAGGTTGCCCATTCACTACATATTTCATCAATCACGGCTCCAAAGTTTTAATTCTTTTACTCACACAGGATTTAGCTCCCAGTCCGGCTCTGACAGCAACACCCTACCAATCTGTGTCCCACAGGCACAGTGTTCATCGAAATGGGTGCTTCTACAAACCCCTTCAGTTCTGCTTATAGTGCTCATAACAGTAAGGTTCAGCATACACAGTGTGACAAGCTCAATTTAATCCTTCCCTATAACATCACTGATGCTGCAGCAGAAACTTTTCTTACCCAAGCTCCCAGTTCTATACTTCATGTTTGTTTCCTTTCACACTGTCCTACATTCACCACTTCACAGCTTATCACTGATTGACAGTGCCCATATTATCTCATGACTCTGTCCTTTGTGTGGGCACACCACATTTCTCTTTCCATGGTACTTGATAAAAACAATGGCTGCAGATGCTGGAAACCAGATTCTAGATTAGAATGGTGCTGGAAAAGCACAGCAGTTCAGGCAGGTACTTGAGCTCACAGACTATTTCTTTAAAGCCTGAATTCTTAGATTCTCTTCTGGCTATGGATGGTCTTTAAAAAAAACAAATCTTGAGACCAGAGTTAGTGCATCCAACAAGTTGTCTGTGCAGACAACTGTTCACACCGGTGAGTCACCCTTCCCCACTGGTCCCCTGAACAATGGATTCTATCATACTTATGACAGATGTCCCTGCATGGACTATCCCTCACCCTACAAAATGAAAAACACTAAAAGTATTTTTTGCTATTCTTTTCCATTGTTCTAAACAAAGATGAAATTTTGATTTTGAGACCGATCTAACAGTTCCCTAAGATCTACAAGTTCCAAAAGAGCCAAACTGACCCTTATTGATCAACCAATATGATTTAAAAAAACAAGTTATAAATATACAATAATATTTCTAACATTTACCTGCTCACTTATTCATCCTATTGTGTACCTACGATGGCAAATCTTCATTAAACATCTTCCCTTGCAGCTTCTGTTTTCAAGTACTCAATGCTAAGGTTCTTCTGGGTTAAGGATAATCAACAGCTGGGCATCAAAATCAACTTTTAAAATTATTTATTAGCCATTCAAATCTTTACACTCCAAAATATTTTATGAAAAGCCTTGATAGTTTGTTGGCAAACCATGTGAATGCAGTAAGTGCAGAAATTTGTGAGATTGCGCCAAATCATTTGCTCCACTTATGGTGAACAAAAGAACATCTTTCCTGGACACAGACTAAAATTTGAAATGGATTCAGTCAATTGAGAAAGAAATGTATCCACATCAGGTCAAGGGAAAATCCAATTTCATATTTTCAGAAATGTTCACTGTGCTTTTGTTTGCCAAGTTCACAACTGAAAAGCAAGAGCTGGCTTATTATTCAACCTAAGTCAAATGCAGATTAAAAGGTTTTTGATTTGTGACAATCTTTCTTCCCCCACCACACTCCCCTGACATAGTCATTGTTCTTCAAAGTACACAATATGGTGAGAAAACCATTAATTGGTTTTATCCAGAAGGTCATCTGGCTTAATGGTAATCTTTGGACCAGATGTTCCTAGTTCATAGTCCCACTTCAGGACTTGATGTTCACACAGTGTTTGTAATAATATGGTCAAACAGGACAATTATCATTCTGTATATCCCTCCAATATTCCAATGGCAGGCAGTAAGAGTGGAAGATTCCTGATCAGCCAGAACTGTGTGATAGATGCATTGGATAGGCCTTCCAATGTTATAAGAGTCCATATGCAGATTTACATACACACACTCACACACACATACACAGCGTTAGTCTCATATTATCACCCGGTGATATTAGAGCTTTGCTTGCTATCAGTAAGGCAATAGAATCTTGTCTATACCCAGAAATAAATCACAGCAGTAAACATGAAGCTGCAGCAATATCATAAACATTGTTAAAATTTTGTTTTTCCTTTTTCAAAGAAGACTTGTTACATGCCATACTAACTCTAAGTGTCAGAGCACTCAGGGTAAATATTTTAGGTTGGGAAGATGCAGGCTTGTTTAAGTATTCTACTTACTTTCTTGCCAGATGCTATGGTATTTCTCACAGGAACAAAGAAAAATAGCTGTTTTATCCAGTTGATAATTCATTCCTCCTGTTAGCTATTCAAAACAGCGTGGGCAAAGTACTGGGAGCAGCAGTGATACATCTATGGATAATACAAAAATTAGGATGACTTATGTTACTTTGAAAAGGCATCAGAATAAGGAATGCATTTTTTAAAGTTTCTTCCCTTTCATTATGTGGCACATAGGCACCAGATCCTGTGCCAAATGGTCCTTCAGTTCCGAAGTCTGGGCCACCAAAAACCAAATGTTTGTTGGTTATTCTCCACTCCCAGTATCCCAACTCCGCTCAGTTTTAAGTGATGCCTGAGCAGATACTTTAAGTTGACATTGACTCCAAATCACCGCTTTTGAACAGTGGGCCTCTGAAGTGTTAAGAAGTGACCTGAAATGGGAAAACAAAATATTGAATAGTACCTTTCATGACCACTGGCTGACCCAAAACTCTTTCCAGTCAATTAAGTACTTTTGAAGCAATGATGTAATTTAGGAATGACAGTTGATTTTGGGGTGGGGAGGTAATTGTGATCATAGTTACATTATATATGTAGTTGATGACTTTTCTAATAGCATATTGAGTTTGTTAAGAAGCCGCAGGTTAGATATGAACATCAGTTAATTAGGCAAAGAAAGTACTCGTGAATGCTTCGCCAATCCGAAATCTGTCCTGTAGACTGGAGGAATGTGGGCAGTGGTTTTAAAATGATGTCTTTGTCTTTGGTCTTCCCTTGAGCTAATGTGGGGGAACTCCTGATCTTCTCTCAAGAAAATGGTAGCTTGTTCCCTGGGATCCTCGTGCTCTCCTCATCTCTTCCCATGTATTTCATTTGATATGCTTTATTTTGAAGGCTGACCATCTATGCTGTGCCAATCACCTGTCTAAACTGTCTCAGCCAAAAACCATGGGGCAGCCAGTCATGATGCCAGGATGACCATTGCTCCCCTACTCACCTCCATTTAAAGGTTAATTTTCGTTCCTTCTTCTTTTCAAAAACATTGCACTCATAATAGGGTCATGTGGCACCCGACTGAACTTTTATTTATGCTTGTGGAAGCCTAGTTGCTCCTAATTAAAACAAAATGTAATGAAGTAGATATTTGAAATGTTCTTTAGGATCTTAAAAGAACAAGATAATTAAGGTCCTCACGCTATCAAAGTTTCAGCAGGTCTATGTCCTCCCATCCATACTCAACTTTGTTGATTTTCCAACGTTTCTAGCTTCTGTGCAGGGAATCTTTTGTTTTTTGTTGCACAGTATACTTCATACAATGCAGACATGAGTCTCATGCATTTCAGTGCACAGGACTTTGGAGACTGCTTGCTGTGTGAGCCACGTTTGATGGTCGTGGTTAGGAAAATGTTTGTGAATGGATTGAGAAAATAAAATGGGATGCTTCTGGGCTTTCATAGTGCTGCAACAAGCTATTACATAGATCATTTGCTACCTAGGTGACAGAATTCTTCCTATTCTACACAATATGAAACAACAGTGTTGAATGAGAATTTGTAATGGGAAGGAACTATGGTGGTTGTGCACTTTTAATGAGTACTGTACGATTAGACATTAAAAGTTAATTTTTCATGTATATATGTGTGTATTTGATCATTTATTTATAGAAATGAAATTAAGTCAGCAGATAACATCATTCAACTTATTAATGCTAAACTCCAGATTTTAAATATATTATACATCGATTTCAGATGTTATTCTCATGCTTTCCTGGAATTCACCAAACATAGAAACAAGTTATTAAAAGACTGTGAGGTATCACTATGACTACTAATTATACATGAAGATCCTTTGTTTCTCCTCAGTCACCCAGAGTACCCCAGACAGGAACTATGAATAAAACTTCGTTTTGTCTCAGTCCTCTTTTTGAATCTCTTTCTATGGATTGCACTGCCTTTAAGTGTTCTTAAGTAGTGAAGGATGCACATGGAAGATTATGTGAATATTCCCTCCAGTCCTTGAAAAGAGGAAAAAATACAGACAAAAAGGTCACCGTTGATTGAAAGGGGAGCAAATATTCAACTGGAGTTCCTGGCTGCAAATTACCAGCTCTCTACAAGGTCAGAGAGAAAAATATTGAAGTTTAGTGTGATCAAGGAAATTGATAGGTGTGCAAACATATCCCTAGTACCAAAATGGGGAACACAGAAGCACCAAAGGATTTATAGAAAACTACCCCACGTCATTGTGTGGTCAGAGGATCCTGTAAAATTGTTAAGCCAGAAAAGCTTCCAATAGAAAATAACTATCTATGATGACAGACCTGCTTTTTCATTGGGCAGCTCGAATTGTGGAGCAAGATCCCAAGGATATGGCAAGCGAGTCACAATTGATGCATTTGACAGCGACTGCCATCCTTTGCTTAACAACTGTAATGCACAAAGTAGCCTTTTTGTACACCAAGATATACAAGCTCCAAGTTAAAACTTCACTCGTTTTACTGCGGTCGAATGATAAATTTAAGACTAAAAGCATTTCCTTTACATCAAGGAAGGTAATTGGGCACCCAAGAGAGTCAAACTATTGTCATATTTCATGTTTGACACTTACAAAGTGAACTGCAAAGCAGGGGGCCATAAATAAAAAAGGACAATAAATGGTTGAATCAAATTAATGCTCGAGGCTCTGAGGAAAAAGTATCACTGCCACACAATAGCACACTTTTATGGATTTTCTTATATCTTTACGTTTTAGTTTTGATAAAAGAACTGTGACTTGAAGCTTAAATTTCTAACCACAACACCAAGCCAGGTCTAGACTAAATGGATTAAACTTGGACTAGATTTCAAGAAATACAATCAAAGGGTATGTGAATTACTGTGGAAATGGCTCTCATATTTCTTTTTTCTAAATCTGAAAGCATGAAACAAAAGTTCCTTAATACCTTTCAGTTTTGCAAAGACAGATACTGTGTGTTTGGAACAAGTGAGGCGCTTTATCTGTTGTGCCTTACCTTTGCTGGCAACATGCCCCTGGCTTAGAATTCAAAAAGCTTCTAATAGTAAATCCACAACTGGTGCCGACTATTAACTGACCCAGTTTCTGGATCGCGACAAAAGATAATGTGATCTCAATCCAAATAATTAGAGTAATACCTCCAATAATGCCACATGTCAGAAGTGATGTTAGAAGTAGTTGCTTGTATTCTTTTTTACATTGATGATGAACCTTTAAAACTTGTGTGCTCATGAATGCAAAGTCAAATTACTGCTAAGACCTTATAATTCCACTGCAACTCCCACCCTGAACCTCCTAATGCTCAACAGCACACACACAGCAATGGGTTCAGGTGCTTTTTACCTCTGGCATTATCAGGATTCTGAGAAAATGTCTCCCATAATACATTGGCCTGTAGTTTCTACCTCAACGTGATCATAATTTGCACAGATGCAGCTTTAAAGACCACAATATTTTAAGAACTAACTCACTGTGGCAATAACAATTTACACTAAATTATCCCTGATCTTTTACATTATTTCCAAATCAATTTCTCTGAACAGACCTCATCTACAAAGGGCCAGGCTCCAGACTGGAATGGCAAATTTCCACCAATTGTACCTTAATACTTTGGCACAAAGGCACAAGGGGTCACCCTAGTCCAATTCATCAAATGACCATTATTTAATTGTAGCTTAGCTCAGGTCTGTCCTTCATTCTTCTGCTGCAATTACCATAGGTGACTTTCAATGCAATGGGGAGGTTACAGCTGATGGATCTGAAAATGTGTTGCTGGAAACGCGCAGCAGGTCAGGCAGCATCCATGGAGCAGGAGAATCAACGTTTCACGCATGAGCCCTTCTTCAGGAAGAGCTCATGCCCGAAACGCCGATTCTCCTGCTCTCTGGATGCTGCCTGACCTGCTGCGCTTTTCCAGCAACACATTTTCAGCTCTAATCTCCAGCATCTGTAGTCCTCACTTTCTCCTACAGCTGATGGATGTAAGGCAAGGGAGATGGTACAAGTGGTAGAGCTTTAGATTCTTAGAACATTGGGATCAGTTTCAGGGAGGATGGGATCTTTACAAGTTGGACAATTTGCACCTAAACTGAAACCAAATCCTTGCAGTGTGATTTGCTAACACTACTAAAGAGATTTAAATTGAACTTGGTTGAGGTGCAGGAACCAAATGGTAATAATAGAGAGGAACGCCAAGGTGCAAAATAAATTGGGAGATGTTAGGACTATAATACATGGAGTATGGTTAATAAGATTGATAAGTTACAGGTATAGATTGTCACGTGGGATTACATTGTTGTATTGGTAAAAAACCTGGCCTAAAGAAGGACAGGGTGTAATATTAAATATTCGAGGATTTAAGGTATTCAGAAAAGCAAGGAAAGAGGGTAGTGTGGATTGCTGAACAGAGAGACCTTGGAATGCAGGTTCATAGTTCCTTGAAAGTTGAGTCACAGGAAGATAGGATAGTGAAGGAGGCATTTGGTATGCTTTCCTTTATTGGTCAGAGTATTGAGTACAGGAGTTGCGAGGTCATGTTGCGGCAGTACTAGACATTAGTTAGGCCACTTTTGGAATATTGTGTTCAAATCTGATCTCCTTCATATCCAAAAGATGTTGTGAAACTTGAGTGGGTTCAGAAAAGATTTACAAGGATGTTGCCAGGGTTGGAGGATCTGAGCTATTGAGGTTGAATAGGCTGGGTCTGTTTTCCCTGGAGCATCAGAGACTGAGGGGTGACCATGCTGATGTTTATAAAATCATGGATAGGATAAATAGACAAAGTCTCTTCCCTGGGATGGGGGAGTCCAGAACTAGAGGTCATAGGTTTAGGGTGAGGGGGAAAAAGATATAAAAGTACCTAAGGAGTAATGTTTGTATGTAGAGGGTGGTAGTGTATGGAATGAGCTGTCAGAGGAAGTGGTGGAGGCTGGCACAATTGTGACATTTAAAAGACATCTGGATGGGTATATGAATAGGAAAGGTTTGGAGGGATATGGGCTTGTTGCTGGCAGGTGGGACTAGATTGGGTTGGGATATCTGATCAGCATGGACAGGTTGGACCAAAGGGTCTGTTTCTGTGCTGTACATCTCTATGATTATGACTACAGTGCATTGCTGGTGAGAAAGAATGTCCCACAGGGGTCAAGGATAGAATCTATTTTTTTAAAGATCTAACCATATTGCTTGGTACAATCTATGGGCCACCAGCTGGCGGGAAAGATGTAGAAGATCAAGTTTTTGGGAATCACAAGGGTTACATGGATCAGTTATCATTAGAGAATGTTTCATGGCAATTGATTACTGTGTTTTAAAGTTTAAGCTGGATAAGGATTAATCCAGAGGAAGAATAATTCCGGGGCAAATCCAAGTCAACATGGTAAGAATGTATCTATCCCAGATAAATTGGAATCAAAGAGAAGTACTATTTATAGGCAATGGCTTGTGAGGTAATCCTGACAGATGTATCAGAAATCACAGGAGTTGCAATCTGAGTTTAAGACACCTTCTTTTCCACTAAAATGAGTCAGAAAATTAAATCTGGATGGAAACTTTTCTACTGCTGACATTTACTCCATAAACTGGCCCCAAAAACTATTTTCCTTTAAGTGATTCAACCATTTTATCTATCACTAATTCTAATATCAGTGATCAAACTCCACAGTTCCATAGAAATCCTCTAGGCTTCCTCCTAATCGTGCTTTTTTATCCCCCATAGATACATACAAGATACATAGGTACATAGAGTCATACAACTTTTAAACCTTTCCTGTGTATGTACTTATCCAAACATCTTTTAAATGATATAACTGTATCTGCGTCCACCATTTATTTTGACAACCACTGCTTCCCTTCATTCCAGGTCTCTAAGTTCTGAAGCACTACCCAGAACCCCACCATTAATTGTATAAGTCCTGCCCTTGTTTTACCAAAATGCAATACCTTGCATTTATCCAAATTTAGTTCCATCTGCCACTGCTCAATCCATTGACCCAATTGATCAACGTGTCTTTGATAACCTTCTTCACTGTCCACTACATCGCCAATTTTGGTGTCATCCATAAACTTCGTAACCATGCTTCTTAAATTGTCATCCACATCCAAACGATTTCAGCTTTGCTCTCACTTTAAGTTTTATTCACAAGATTTCAACAAGGAATAGAAAAATGCATTACCAGAATCTTTTTCAAAGTACAAATTAAAATGCGCAGTAATTTAGAACTTTTGAACTGTAACCATGAAGAGACTTGCCGAGAGTCTACTTTATTTGAAACTATTGGATTTTTGCAGGTTTCACTAACTCAGATTATAAAAAATATTTCACTGAGCTAAATGGCAGTTTTGTTTCTATAACATATTTGATTTATTTAAGTGCCTTGTGGTAAGAATATGAAGACAGACACAGGTATATGCCATGCAGCTATGTGAGACTATCCTGCACTATGTAGGCACATTGGTACATCAATGCCATTTCCTCACTTTTCTTCCAAATACCTTCATAACTTTACCTCACAATAAAAGTACTGTTGACCAGCATGAAACTTCAAACTGGTTAAAATCCCACATCATCAGAGAGAAAAAAAGCTGTCACAAAGTATGTTCTTCAAAAGAATCCAAGAAATCAGAAAAATTGAATGTAACATTGACTACCAAGACTATGCTTTTCACAATCTTTTAAACAAAAGGCACATATGGCTCTGCATAGTTGTGATACAAGTTGTAACCTGCTATGTGATGACATCTAATTAAGTCTTCAATTATCTTTTCATTGCATGCAGATTGTCAGCAGAGTTAAGTGCTTCTGAAATTTCTTTGTGTATGTCAGGTTTCAATGTATCAGGTTAATGATACACCCATGAACCAACCTATATTTCTTCCAATAGCTTCATGCAATATAAAAGTTACACTGACAATCCCTTGAAACCACAGAACCCACTTCATTGTAGGATTACATAGAAATTGCTATGAACAAACAGGTTGTTTGGCTTAAGCAGTCCACGTCAATGTTTATCTTCACATGAGCAGTTGTCTTAATATCATTTGTTTTGACACTGACACAAGAAAACTGCCAACATAAAAGTGTATTACAGCACATCAAGCTGATGTAATATGTAACTTGTATTTCATTAATTAAACCACTTCCAGGGATTATTGTTGTGGGGCAAAGTCATACTGATCTAAGTGTCCTAGTTATGGGCCTGTAATGTAGGTTGCCCATTAGTGGGCAATGTACTGCGCCAGACCAGAATGTCCATATTGATCCTAGTTTGAGCTACAGGTAGAACACTACATGCTATGGTACTGAACCATTCAACTGGAATTCAATGGAAAGAAATCAGCAATACGGTTATTATGATGGTGGTAAATATGGACTATTGAGCTTTAAGTTCCGTCATCTGATTGTCATACTTAAGAATTTTCACACACACACACACACACACACACGTAAGCTGATGTAACTCCTCTCCTGTTGATTAGGTTCCGACATGACTGATAAGTCCATTTTGGGGTTTGCTGACTTTTCTATATGGGAGTCATTTGGCAGGTGAAGGTTCAGGTAGGTGTGATATTTGGAGGTTTGTGTTTTTCTTTGACACCAAAACTTCACCACGTGCGTTCCTAATAAGCTCTTAATTTATTTGTTACGTGCCCAGTGAGCCTTCTCCATTTTATACAGTCACATGTCACAGGATTCCCAGGAGTCTACAAGGACATTTGGCCACTTCAGGAATGCTTTGAGGAAATCCCTAAAACATTTGCAATGCTTTCCTGCTTTGGTTGAGTACAGCATTTGCTTCAGAGGTTTGGTGTCAAGCACAGAAGAGGCATATCAGATTCAAAACATGAACTTGGTTTATTTCTCCAAAGATGAGGCCAGACCTGTTAAATCTCTCCAGCACTTCTTGTTTTTATTTCGGATTCCCCACATCCATGGTATTGTGCTTGTGTACAAACGATGCATCCTGCTCAGCAGAGCTAATTTTCAGTTATGAGCATCCAGGACATTGCTACTGGTCTGTTTCTCTTGTCACTATACTTGGAGAATGTTGAAAAGCTACCACAGATGTTACTTTGAAATGCCAGCTGCAGATTGTCCAAACCTCCAAAATGTATACAAGCACAAGGATCTGTACTGTTTGGCAACTCATGACCATAGTCTTGGGTTTGAGATTTTGGTCTTAAAAATTGCTGTCCTGAGTTATTGAAAGACAATGTTTGCCTTCAATTAGAGGAGGCTCCCAAGATGAGAAAAATTTCCAGAATGCCATTGTTGATCTTAGTGATGGGAGCTAAGTTAGGGTTATGTCATCAAAGACGGCTGAAAGTGGACCTTAGCCTTCTGGATTATTTAGTGAAAGGTCTAAATGCCTCAGAGAAGGAGTCTGTTATTTACTCCATACCTGTGGATGTTTGCTACCGTTCAGCCAAGATTTATACCTGGTTAAAGATCACTTGAGAGAAATGTCGAGAGTTCCCAGTACTTTTTAACTATACCCCCAAAATAAGTCAATACATACAAGATGGTGGGAGGACCTGTCAGGGAAAATTGTTTCAGGCTAAGGTAGCATGCTCTTTCCATGGTGTCTGCTTTTCCTCTCCATTGACTGGCACACTGCTGGGATTTTATAGGGCTCTGTGCAACATGAATTATGGTGAGATGTGTTACACAATGAGACAAGAAGACTGAGCATGCACAGCTCCTTGGAACAGCTGCACAGCACATGGGCATACAGCTTAGCAGGGAAGTCAGCAGACTGCAGTTAAATTAGGGGGGAACAGTTTTTGCTCAGGGGGTCCTGGCACAGTAAGTCAAGGGCAGCATCCACTCCCAGTTCAGGGCTTGGATAAATCAGTCAGCCACTCACGGCAGTCAGAGTCAGGATGCCCTCCACAAACATCCATTCCTTCTATTGCCGAAGCTCAGTAGCAGCAGTGTGTGCTATCTACAAGATGTACAGCAGACTTTCACCAAAGATCCTCAGACAGCACCTTCCAAACCACTTCCATCTGGAAGGGCAAGGGCAGCAGATATATGGGAATGTCATCATCTGCAAGTTGCCCTCCAAGCCACTCCCCATGCTGACTTGAAAATACATCATTGTTCCTTCACTGTCACTGGGTCAAAATCCTGGAATTCCCTCCCTAAGAGCATTGTGGGTCAACCCACAGCAAGTGGACTGCACCAGTTCAAGAAGGCAGCTCACCGCCAACTACTCAAGGGCAACTAGGGATGGGGCAATAAATGCTGGCTAGCCAGCAATGTCCACATCCCACAAATGAATAAAAAGAAATAAAGGGTCAACAGTCAAAGTCAGGCAACCCACCACCTGGCTTGAATCTTTCTACCCTATTAGGGGTTGATCTCCTCCTAAAATGAGCAAGGCAGGTCTGAAGGGAGATTAACATGGGTGGCACAGATGTTACTTTTGATGCAAGTGGGGAGCTGTCCCCGAATGGGTGAGTGGGCAGCACAGAGGCAGCCTGACCTAGTGGTTAGAGGGGCTTGGGTGTATGCAACTGTTCCAAGGGGCTGTGCATGCTTAGTCTTCTTGTCTTATTCTGTATCCCACCATAATCCATGTTGCACAGACATTAGTGAGAGTGGTAGAGCGCGAGCGTTGGTGGGAGGTGGATACGTTAGCAGAGATAGATTGAGTGTGAGGTATCAGAAAGAAGATGGTGACACTTATGCTGTGGGAGTAGAGAAAGACATAGAGGTACCTCCTACAGTGCTGTCCATTCATTCAGATGGCCGAGACTGCATTGACCCTGGTGGCCACCACAGGCCAGCCTGGCAAGGTCTGATGTGATGGCCTCCACTATCGAGCCTGGACTATATGAAGGACTCGCCTGATCATCTCAAGTCCCGGCCTACAGCACGGGGCACTGATCTCCCCCTATCTGCCTTGCCTGGGGCAAAGGTCAGAAACATTCCGGGTAGCTCTGGACTGACAGCACTGGTATGTGTACAAGAACCTTATTAGGATAGCATGGTGCAAGGGATGCCAGCCGTTTCCGAGATATCTGCTGTGTGACAGGCTGTTCTGAGAACAGTGCATGATAATATGAGGCTGAAATTGGATAAGAAGGATGCCAGAGGAACGTGGAGATTGTTAATGAGGTATGTTTGGAAAGGTACAGCGAGAAAACTCGCTCGGCCTTGTGGCAGAAATCCCGCTAAGATGTTATGCAACTCAAACTTTGCCAGAATATTACAAGGTTCAGCCCAATGTTCTTACGGAATTTACCAGGTTATTTTCTTACACCACATTACAGAACTTACCTTTGAGCATGTTGAGTCACACTGGCAAAGTAAGAATTTATTGATGCAACATGCTTGAATGACACTCATGTTTTGACACATTACAGCAAAGTAGCAGTCATTGGTAAGTATGTGGGAGAAAGCTTCTGAATGTCTATTGTAAAGTATAAAGTATTGTCTTATTCTAGGTCTACCCAGTTGTTAAGCAGTAAAATATGAAATAGTAAAATCGTGTTTATAAACATGGAGCCTTCAAACAAATCTGAACAAGAATGCCACATTCAAACATGAGTTGCATTGACAACTTCTGTTGCAAGAGCAGTGAAGAAAATTTAATAATGTAACTGTAATTAGTGGTCTAGTTTTGATCTTTGATTTGCTTATACAGTGTAATTTTCTCTTCAACCACACAATTGAGCATTGTGTTTTTCTCACCGTTTCAGGGAAAATGTTAATTCAGCAATTTCATTTAATTAAAAAAACATGCTACCTTTTTTCTTTCTATGAGGAACTTTGTTGTGAATAGTACTTTCTAAATAATTATAGAAATTGTCCTTTGGGTTGAATTAAACATAATATATTAACAGGGTTTTTATTGCATTGAGCAATCTTAGCCTCCCCAAAAAGATCCCACCCAAATACCAGTCATTGTACAATATTCGCAACTTGATATTTTAACACAAAGGTAATTAAAAATATAAGTATGGCCTTATTGACTACCTATTTTGTAAGCATAGCAGGTTAATCAATGGTAGTTGCTTTGGCCTGAGACTTCACTGTACCTAAACGTCAGGCAAAATTCACAAAGGTTTACTGCTTTTTTTCTTCAAAGGTAAGTACAAATAGTCCTAAAGTGTACCTTCTGCTGATGCTCAATATGACATCATGGATCCATCTGTGATTGAGAAGAATCAATCTACTAAACTTGAAGGCCTGGATTTCTCTAGACAACTGTGCCAGACTTCTCTTCAACCACACAATTGAGGTGATATGAAAAGGGAACTGATGTAAAAGTGATATGAAAAAGGGGACTGGGATAGAACAACCTTTTTCACAACAGGCAACAAATAAAACAACCATCAGAATTTCCCTCTAAATACAGTAGCCGATATCCCAGTACACTGTGATATGCCTGCAGAAAGGTAAGGAAGTTATGGTAAACCATTACTAAACTCTAATTCGGGAGCAAGTGAGGACTGTTTATGATGGAGATCAGAGTCAAAAAGCACAGCCAGTCAGGCAAATTCAACCTCAACTGGGGTAATGTGTCTAATTCTACATAAACTAAAGTGGGAAAGGATGCCATTAACATGTTCCATTCCCAATTATTTCCTTTAGATTTCACCCAATTCCACATTCACAAAACACATTTAAAAATGGCACTGTTGGAATCCAGAGATAGAAATACTTTACATTTACATGATCGGCTCAAAAGCTTGGTTACAGAGTCAGATGCACAGGAACAGAAGAAGATATTTGCCCAGTCTCCCTGTTCTTGGTTTAGGGATTGTGCAGGAGTGGTAGGAGAGGGACAGTAGGAAGAACTGAAGCCTTTTGTGGAGGTTGATTGGTGGAAAGCCCATTGCAGGGCTCTCGCCCTATAAAGAAAGTTTAAAAATAAAGATTAACAGATGAATCTTCTCTCCAGCTGTCATCCACTTCACCACCACACAATCTCAATTATGCCATCCATGTTAGCCCATGCCTAACTAAGCCCCTCTAACTACCCCATTGTATCCTACACCTTTCATACCAGTCAATGCTCCTTTCACCCATGCCTCTGGTGATGCCTTACTGTCCACATCAACCAACACCCATCCCAATCCGCTGGACCCTTACAGCTGTAATGCCAACTAAATGCCAACATAACGCATGTTGCCCCACTTGCCACCCTTTCATCTACTATGCGAGCTCACTTTTTTTTTATTCACCATTTGCAGACCTCTGGACAAATACTCGGTGGAAAATTAACTAAATTGCATCATGGACTTCATTACATTACTGAAAACAAAACACAGAATGGGCAGCACAGTGATTCAGTGGTTAACACTACTGCCTCATAGTGGCAGGGACCCGGGTTCAATTCCAGCCTTGGGCGACTGTCTGTGTGGAATTTGTACATTCTCCTCATGTCTGTGTGGATTTGCATTGGGTGTTCTGGTTTCCTCCCACAGTCCAAAGGTATGCAGGTTAGGTGGATTGACCATGGTGAATTGTCCACAATGCTCAGGCATGGGCAGGTTAGGTGATTGCTATGGTAAATGCATGGTTACAAGGATAAGATGGGGGAACTGTGCCTAGGTTTGTACAGACTTGATGGGCTTAATGGCCTCTTTCCAAGCCATAGGCAATAGTTGGTTGCAGATAGGGGATAATTGTGATAGGTCGGTTGGGAGCGTAGAACATCCCACTTGCATCCACTTCCCATCTACATTGCCCCCAGCCCCACCTGCAACCCCTTATTTATCTCTCATCCCCCTTCCCCCTCCACATTGCTGTTGAAGGGAGTATGCTTGAAATGTCAACTGTCCTGCTCCTTGGATGCTGCCTGACCTGCTGTGCTTTTTTAGCACCACCCTTTTCAACTCTGCATGAATGCACATGTACAAATCCTTAGGTGGCTGCCCCTCATCCTTGTTAAGAATGGGAAGTTCCATGTTCAAGGGCAGCTGGTATGATTTCTAGCCACTTGTGCCATTTCTTTTTCATGAATAGGCAGGCTGACTGACCTGGTGAAAATCTGAGCCTAAGATTAGTCATTAAGTATTACAAAGAACCAAAAAAAGCAAAACTAAATGTGCGTACCCTGTGGAATGAAGAAGTAAAAAATGAAGAGCACATTTTAATTTTGCAATGCCAAAAAGAATAGACCTTCTGAGCCCAAAAGATTGAGAGGTATAAAGGAGGAGAACATCCTTGATCAAACCAAAAGTGCCAAGGAAATGGAAGAGGTGATACTGGTACACTAGAGTTGACAGTCAGCAACTGTTTCTATCAATAAGGTTATAGTCCATGTACAGAACCGACACTGTTCTTGAAAAGCTTTTGCAATGTTCACACCGAAACAAAGGTCACATCGACAATATCATTTCACATCCTTTAAGGGAAAGACGTTTACAAACCTCAGACAGGTCCCTCCCAAAAATCTCTTAATCAGATAATTAGTACCTTAATTTCATACCAGACTGCTCATTTTGTAACTAATGCCTTCATGGAAGAAACTGGATACCTTGGTACCGAGTGTTGTCTTTCACTTAGCCAAACGCATGGTAAATCTATTCAATTAGAATATAAAAGCTGAATGAAAAACATGTGATTGGTCAAAATTTCACTGTCCCAAATGAACTGGTCCCACTGTATGAAATTGACCCTGGTTTGATATACTTCTGAAGAGGCAGCAATTTCAGCTGGTGTAGGTAGTAATAAAGTTTGCTTCTAAAATCTCTGTCCATAGTCAGAACATGGGTAAACAATAAGCTTCAAAAGCTGTATTCCCAATGAAACTTTGGGATCGGGCTCACTCCAGTGGCTTAAGATGACATTTCTATGCTGATATTTTCAGTTGTACATGCATAGCAATATCCTTCATTAATACCAAGAAAATGAAAGCTGATGTATTTAAAATCCATGTTTTTTTCTCATTCATAATTGTCACCAGTTCTACCAAAAAAAAGATAAGGGATTAATGTTGTATTCTTATGTCATTCATTTCCTTGAGAATAATTCAGCTTGTATAACTACATCAACAGAATCACATTTTCAACTTTATATTCCCTTCTCCTGATATAATCATGTCCTGCATTCAATTCTATTAATTCTTTTCTTTTTTACACTAATGTTACCTAAACATCCTGATCATAAAGCACAAATGTTATTATTGACAAACAATCATTGACAAATCTGTAAAAGTTTATCTATTACAAATTAGTTATCTTAACTATTTATGACACCATACCTCCTTCAGATGAAGTAGCAGTGATAATTACAGTTTGTAAATTAATGATCAAAATGCTTGGGTCACACCTACATATGAGGAGCCTCTTGAAATTATGAAATTAATTATTTGAGGTTACATATTAATGTATTATTATTAATTAATAGCATTAATTAGCACAAAGATTACATTTATTTCTTTGAAGAATACATAAAGGAATATGGTTTTAGATATTGTATAATAGCAAATGCTTATTTATCTTACTACTGATATTCTGTTCAATGGCACTTGCAGTCTGACATAATTAGAAACAATTAAATTCCCCTCTTTGCCCATATGTACATTTGGACAGCTTCAAATAGCTCATCGGCAGGGGTTGTTTACCCAGCTAAGTAGACGCTATTGAATTATTCAATTATTGTAACCTGGGAAACTGCTATAAATATTTTATGAGATCTGTCTCTGATTTAATAAATATGCAAAGACATTAGTAGGAGTTTCGAGTAACTTCTTACAGTTAATGAAGTAACCTTTTCACACATCAGTGTTGTGCATCATCATGCTGTTATTTACATTTTATAAAATCAGCTTATTTAACATATTTATGGTTTGTATAATGATTAAAAGCAAGCACTTTAGGATCTTTGAAGCATGGTTAACTACTATTTAATTCATCTCTTAATTTTCCTGCAGCTAATTTTTCTTCATGGATTTAATTCACATTTGCAAACAGCTGGTAATGTCAGTCAAGCAGAATATAATAAGAGTAGATAAAAACAAGACTAAATGCAAGAGATTTAAGACAGAACTCAGGGAAACACAAGTCATTTTGAGATTACGGAATAAAAGTGAAGTAAGTGAATGAATGAATGAAACAGATAGCGTGAGGGAACGAATAGTCCTCATTGTATCTATTCTCAGGGTGTGGAGGACCACTTTCCAGGCACAATATTGCACATCCAATGGTAGGTATAAATGGCAAGGTCCCTCTCCCTGTGGTGATTGTGGAATGATGCATTGTCATGTACAGATTTACTGCCGGTGGAGTGGAGGTGGAGTTAGTGATGTGAAGAGGAATGTAAGTGGGTCTGATAATATAAGGGAAATGCAGTATATTAAATGTACTTTTTAGCAATTTTAAACAGATATAAACAATCACTAATTTAACATATGATTTTCGGTCTGTTATGACCATTCCAGGATTGGCTCCTTCCTCTTAAATCTCCCTGGATGACCATAACGAGGATTTAGGTTCTATTCAGCAAAAGGCTACACCTCACTCCAACTAAAATTTAGTTGATTAATTTCTACTTCAGCAGTAAGGAGCTAATCACAAGGTTTCCCTTTAGTGTTTAAAAAAAAACAAACGCATTACCTGCTAAACCCAAGAGAAATAATAAAGATGTAAGATTAAGCATTTGACCTTTGGACAGACACAAACATAGACACTCATGCACACACATAATACTATTAAGTGAAAAAAATGGGGTAGTGTCCAGTACAAAAAAAAAGTATGGCTTTGAGTATTTTGTATCATTGAGGCCATAGCAGAGAGTACTTTCATGTCTACTTCAGACAGTTTCCTTTGCCTTTGGAATAAAATACTCAGTTCAGTTCAGACTATCAGACGTTTATTCTATGTTGGTTTCATGAAACTTAACCAACCTGTCAGATCAGGTGACTGCTGCGGCCATTTTAAGTCAACCTTTTGGTTCCTTTTTAATACCCATCTCAGTTCTTGAAAATTACAGGTATTAAATCAACCAAGGTAATTTAACACATCAATAGTTCTATTTTGTGACATCATGACAACCTTCCTCAAAAAGATCAGCAGCACGTTGAATACACATATTTGAACTCCATCATTAAAAGCCCACATAAAGCAGGAAAGTTGAATTAGTTGGAGAGAGGTAGAATAGAGAAAGAGGTATTACCACATAAGAGTAAAAGGCTATACTTTGCTACAGAGGTGCCTTACTTGATGTGCTGTTGGGGACTAAAAAGGGTCATAGAGAGATGTGGGAGTGGGAGTGACAGAAGTTAGTCATGATTGGAGGTTGTCATGGCAAGCTTCATCAAGTACCTTTTGCAATGCAGAAATTAGTTTAGTTCCTAAGCAGATTGGGAAGGTGAGAATAGTGCCAGATTTGCCTACATCCTCATTTGCAATTCTAACTAAACCCCTTTCTCTGCCTTCTCACATCTAAACTAGCACATCACTCCAACCTGCCTTACAGGCATACCTATCCCTCTTTGACTGTATCCTTAACAACTATTGGTTCACCATTGGCACTAACGCAATGTTGTGCAAGGTTATATAATGTCATGTCTATCCTTCATAGTCATCTCAATGTCATCCACAACAAGTGCTCTCAATTCAGTTCCACATCTCAGTGCTGTGTAATATTGTGCAGAATGCAGCATACCAAGATTGTTTTGAAACCCAAGTTCGTGAATACTGAATGGCATCTGTTTAGATACTGTAAGCCAGTGGCTTGTCCAAATTATATATTTGATGGCCATATGACATTCATTGCATTTCTCCTGGGCCTCATTCTTTCAATTTTTAAGAAGTGCCATCAGTTACAAAATAATGCCAGGATCCACGTGGAAGCCCTTGTATTTGTGCAGCAAACCAGTAACTCTGTTTTCAGACACAAGGAGTTCATGAAAGGATGATGGTTGCAGAAATATGGTGCATGCCTTCATGAAGTTATTTATGAAGTTGTCCACTAGCATCTTCTGACTTTCCCAGAGTAGGAGAGTCATCAATACTCATATTGTCATTCAGCCCTTTATGGTTATATGAACCAAAAGAAAATATATTCCTTCAGTATCCAGCTGAACTTTGACCATCAACAAAGAACTCTTCCTGGAAACTCTCCAGCACCTTCATGTCAATCCATTGTGTACAGTATCCTTACTTAAAGGGAGATCAAAACTAATCTCTGTAGTTCATCAAAACACACTTTCACACAAAAAGCAAACTGAAGCAAAAAGCAAATTGAATGGATTAAATGATTTTCAAACATATATATAAGATCTTTAAAGTAAGCTTCAAATGTTCCTGCAGTGTTTGATTAAGCTTGGCTGATCACAGATCCCTGTACAGTGCTTGATTGCTTTAGCCTATGGGTAGAGCTGACCCATGGCTTGGAGAGAAAATTCTAGAGAGAAATATGATGCAGTAGCTGTAACTGTACGAATATTGAATGTTTTATGAAATTCTAAGGTGTTTTGAGCCATATAAATAAACTATCTGAATTTGGATCTTAAAAATGGAAGCCCACACCCATGTGAGAGCTAAGACATCCTAAGCATGAACGAAGTTGGAATGGCCCACATCGGTGCAACATCGAGGGCCGAAGGGCCTGTACTGTGCTTTACTGTTGTACGTTCTATGTTCTCTTAAGCAATCAACTCCTTGACTCAGATGTCGTGGATCATTGAACCAATGTTTTATGTAGATAACACTGAGACTAAATCTAATGCACAAGGATTGTGCTGGGCCTGGCCTGCACACATCATTCCATACTTTCACCTATCCTGTGAACAAAAGCACAAAATTAATGATGATTCTACCCATCTCTGAAGGAAAACATTCATTCTAAGTTCATGGATGACTAGAAATCTTTTCAGCAACAGAAAGTCAGTGACTGCCAAAGTAATAGCAAAAGTATGGTACACATGTTATTTTACAATAAGCAAGACTGCTTGCCATCTTACCAACAGAGGAGAAAGTGAGGTCTGCAGACGCTGGAGATCAAAGCTGAAACTTTATTGCTGGAACAGCACAGCAGGTCAGGCAGCATCTAGGGAACAGAAGATTCGACGTTTCGGGCACAGTCATTCCTGAAGAAGGGCATGTGCCCGAAACGTCGAATCTTCTGTTCCCTAGATGCTGCCTGACCTGCTGTGCTGTTCCAGCAATAAAGTTTCAGCTTTGATCTCCAGCGTCTGCAGACCTCACTTTCTCCTCTGTTGGTAAGATGGCAAGCAGTCTTGCTTATTGTAAAATAACATGTGTACCATACTTTTGCTATTACTTTGGCAGTCACTGACTTTCTGTTGCTGAAAAGATTTCTAGTCATCCATGAACTTAGAATGAATGTTTTCCTTCAGAGATGGGTAGAATCATCATTAATTTTGTGCTTTTGTTCACAGGATAGGTGAAAGTATGGAATGATGTGTGCCAGAGCCTTAACAACAAAATAAAGTCCAAACTCAGCTCATTCATCCTGCAGTCAATGAGGTTCTCTCTGGCTCAATGCATTCACCAAGCATTGCTCGATCTTCTCTGCTTAAGTATCTTCATCTTCATTCTCAGAAAATTGTTGTTTATCCATGATTTGTTCTGCATCCAGGACATTGCACCTATGTTGACTCTAGTTGTGAAGGGGGCAGCATTTCACAGTTATGCAGGAGACCCTTCCTGGGCCATACTGCAAGGCCCTACTGGAGCACTGCAGGCATCAAAACTACATCTTAAGGAGGCTTATGGTCTGCTCCACTGGTGAAAGAGTGTGTAATGTTTTATTTTCATTCTGCGCCAATCTGGGAATTTCAAAAAGGTGTCAGCAGCCACGTTTGGAAGAAGTAGCCTTTCCCTTTCAGCAGCCAACCTTACATGGTTTGATAACCCAGAAAAGAAGCAAGAACCTCTGCCTTGTCTAACATGAAAGATTGTGACAGCTCCCAGGATGTCCAGCTCAGACCATCAAGATTTGGTACTGATGGCCATATATAAGTTAAACATCAATGAAGCAGAAGACTTTTCATTTGATGACCTTTACACTATGGTGATAGGGTACTCTCAAAGCAGTTGAAAGAAGTTTCCTCCCACTTCTGTTGAGCCACTAAATGCTGCAATTTTATCCTCACAGCTATTGGCTTTGTTGGCCATATGCTGTTCCCAAGGAGAGGCTAAGGTAGCCAGGACAAGCAGCAAACCTTCCCCAACACCCCACACCACCACCACCCTACCTCCTGCCACCAGAATACCCAATCTCCTCCTAAGTTCTATGAGATTCCATTCTCCTTTCTTGAATTGCCCCATCACTGTAATTATTCCCTCAGAAACCCAGTCCAATGAATCCTAACCCAGCCTTCAGTTTCTCACTTTGTCCAGGACTCTCAGGACTGCTCTCAACGAGATGATTATTATCCAAATACCCCATGAATGTCTATGGCCCTGATCCCAGATTGACTTAGCAGGAAACCCCTAACTTTGCATAATCCAACCCTGGATCAATGTCTCTATGTCGCCTGACTGACCAACCCTAATCCCTGAGTTGCTTGCACTTGACCTGCAAGACTGACTGTGACTCAGAAACCAGCTGCAAGAACATAGAGTCCTGGACTCTGGTAGAACTGGAGCCAACACCATGAACTGGAATCAAGCAAGCCCTTTGACTACATATGACTGTACCCCTGACTGCCCATTGTCCCCTTGACCATTTAAAGGACTGCATCCCTTTGACTTTCAGAAATGGTTATTTGCTTGAAACGCCTGAAGTGTGCTTTCTGTTTAGCCTGTTGGTATATGCTGCAGGTATAACAGTATCCATTGCATTACAGTGACATTTTCACCTCCTTGACTCTCCACCATGATATGTTGCCTGCATCTCCATATGCAATAAAAGTTAATGCAAGCCATAATGACTGGCAGCCTCTAAGTAAGTGCAAAGTGAGTGAGTGCTAAGAAAACACACTATGAGCCATAGAATGCATCCTGTGAAGATGCATGACCTACATATATGTGTGTGTGTGTGTGTGTGTCCCTGTCCAAAGCGAACTGGCAGTATCATACAAATGACAAATGTCCTTGAGCTCCAAAATCGACAGTGGCATTCTGAAGGAGTGTGAGAGTTGTTCTGAGAGGAACAATGAATATGAAGCGAGCCTGATGGTTTACTGATGGTGGCTTACGTTGACAAAAGGTCTGTAGAGGATGTGCCCATGAAGCATGGAGGGTTATTGTGTTGTAGACACAGTAGGATGATAATCATAGAATCCATACAGTGTGGAAACAAGGCATTCAACCCTACAAGTCCACACCGACCCTCTGAAGAGTAACCCACCCATTCCCATCCCCCTACCCTATTACTCTACATTTACCCCTAACCTACACATCCCTGAACACTATGGACAATTTAGCACAGCCATTTCACCTAATCTGTACACCTTTGGATTGTGGGAGGAAACCAGCGCACCTGGAGGAAACCCACACAGACACAGGGAGAATGTGCAAACTCCACATAGACAATCTCCCAAGGCTGGTATCAAACCCAGGTCCCGGGTGCTGTGAGGCAGTAGTGATAACCACTGAGCAACTGTGCCACCCTTTATGATACAAGTATTCAACCAACAACTAATCACTCTAACTTTCATCTTCATAATTCGCATTGGCTAATTTTTTGTGGAAGTGGCATTAAATAACGTAATTTGGACTAATAACAAAATGCAAATTTGTGCATATTGCCACTTGATTCTGAGATCGCCATTGAAAACTTAAGGGAGAAATCACAAAATATTTTCTCAATGTCAAGATTTTGATCTTTTCATGCTCAATGTATTTTCCCAACTTGCTCATCATTGCCCACACCAAATCCTGCCCACCAGGAAAGGGAAAATTCTGGCCTTTGTTTCACCTTCTTTTGAGGAATACCAATAAAAGAATCAGGAGAAAAGAGGAAAAGGCAAACTAGAAGAATTAGTAAGAATAACACAAATGACCAATAATGGAATGCAATCATAGAATACAGAAGTGAAATAACTACAAAAAGCAACAAAAGAAGGTATAAAATTAAAATTGCTTGAAGCATCGTCCAAAGTATTCAAATCAAAACAGATGACCTGCGGAAAATAATTTATAATGAGGACACAGATACAATAAGAAGAGTTGCTAACTGAAATATAGATAGAGAGCAGAATTCAAAATTAATTACTCCAGCTTTAACACATTTAGGACAGAAAGAGAAGGAAGGAGGAGATAAAGTACCTGCTCTTGTTAAAGATAGCACAATGGAATTAGAAATGAATATTACTAACAGTAATCCATATGGATTAAGTTAAATGATAAGAAAGGATCCTTCACCATAATGGTGAGAGAAAGTTGGAGGAAAAGTGCACAAATCTGTTGTTAGTGGCAGGTGGTGAGATCACGATGTGGGAAGTCTAGGAAGTAAATCATATTGAAGTTGCTTAAAGCATTCCCCAGTCCAATGTCTAAGGAGAGGCCTATTGAGGATCCAGCATCTGAAAGAGGCCCATGGAGAACCACAGACTTGCCCTTGCTGCCTTAATACGTGATTGGCACTTAATGGAGTGAGCATTTCTGAAAAGAGGTGACATCATGCTCTCAACAACTCTCCAGGTATTAATGGAGATCCCTATCATCTACACTAAGTTCAAACCCACTTGTGGGAAGGATGAGAACCTGAGGCCACCACCATCTGATAGTCACCAAGAAATCAAATAGATAATTCAGGACAAACATCTTTACACAGAGAGGAGTGAGTTTCATGGGAAGTAATTGAGACAAGTACTGCAGATGCAGTTAAGAGGAGGCTAGTTAAACATATGACAGAAAGAAGGGGTTGTGCCAACAGAACATAAGAAATAGGAACAATATGGCTACTTCAGCCACAGTATGACCATGATTAATATTTTTCTCTTTAACTCCATTTTCCAACCCACTCTCCATATCTTTTTCATTTCCCATACATTTTTGAATATATTTTAACAATAGAGGCTCCACAATCCTTGAGAGTGGAGAATTCCAAAGATTTCAGCCTCTGATTGAATAAATTTCACCTTGTCTCACTTCTAAATTATTGACCTTTCATCCTTAGATTGTGCCCTCTGCGTGTTTTAGATCCCCAACCAGAAGAAATAACTTATCAGTACTTACAATGCCTAGCCCCTTCAGAATCTTGTATGTCTCAATATCTCATTTTCCTAAACTCCAGAGAATATACACCCAATGGACTAAGCCTCTCATTATAGGACAACCTTGTTATCCCAGGAAGCAATCTGGTGAATGTTTATGTTAGATCAGAAAACATGGCTGAGGTCAGTTGAATGGCCTATTTCTGTGCTTTATATTCTATATAATTATATATATGTGCAGAGAAGGTTTTTTCAAGCAAGTAGCATTACATTTCTGAAGGTCAGACCCTTTTCTACTATGTTTCCAATTCCTGTGGGACTTACACATTACATTCACTCTTACTCCAGGTACTCCTTGGTCTCTCCTCAGGTACTTTATGCTTTTGATCAGCAGGTGAAGGCATGTCAAATAATCTCTGAAAATGTACACGCCATCTTTCTATTCGAAGTTTTATAGCCTCGTCAACAAAGTTGTTAATTCTTCACTTAGCAATGTTCATTCTTCAACCACATTGATCAATAAATAACTGCATCCTCCATCTCTTTAAATAGTTAATAATTTCATGTTGTGACTGATTGCTGTAATTTAACTATTAATGCTGAATGGGAAATAGGCACCCATTTTATTACAAACATTTTTCAAATGATGAAATATATTCTACATCTTCAGAACCTAGTGATATCATTTTTAAAAAAAACTACTGTCATGCTCAGTTAACCTCCAAATAAACTGTAAATCTTAAATTGGTATGCTGTTTTGTACAAACTAGTGCAATCTGCTCTTTCAAGATTGTGGCTCACAGAATTTCTCTTCATACATGGCCAGCAATATCAATTATAGTTTAATATTGAATCCCACAAGATACTAATAAATTTGGTCTGTATCAGATTAAAGATTGATGAATAACTTTGTCACTTTGTACAACAATAGAATTTTTGGACAACAATAGAATCTTTAGATCATGATTGCACTCAATTTTACGTTAAAGCTTTGCCCCAAGATTTCTGTGATTAAGCATTTGCAAATTGTCGTGTAAAAATGTGTGCAGATAATTGTTGATTTCTTGAAACATCAGTTACAAAGTCTCAAAACGTTTCATGAGTTATGATATTCTAATTTTAATAGGGCATATCTATTTAAACAGAAATCATTATGAGATTCTTAAATCGTATTAAATTACATATAAAGACTTGCACATGAAGAGTTCTTATCAGGCCAGCCAGACAATTGTAAGACTGTTATCTTCTTGTATGGGATTTCATTAGCTAGATCATGTTGTTGTTCTTTTAGAACAAAATGACAATCAAGTGGTAAGGCATAGAAAGTAATAATTGGACCTCACTGTACCATTTTACAAGTAATAGAAGACAGATTTAGACAAATGTTCTGTTCCCCAAGGTCAATTGAAAGATATCTGACCCAATACTAGGGTAGGTGATTTTCAGCACTCACTTGTACATATTAAAAAAAACTGTTGGATTCTTTACATTTGTATCTGAAGGACCTCAGATCTATTTTAGATCTCTTTAAAAAATTGCATTGCAGTAAGTATTCTTGAATGGACACAAACATGGGTAGCAGCCACCAATGAAAAGTATTGTTTTTAGGGAAAAAAATTTAAAAATAGATATTGCTGTCATTCCAGGAGGAACAGGAATTCTCATCCATATTCCTGGTTTCACAATCACTCTTTACCAACTGCCAAGGCTTCCCTTTGCATTATTACCAGTGAGGCAAGTGGCTTGACACTAACCTATGTAAAGTGGATGAGCTGCCTGTGTAGCCATCACAAATACTGGCAGCTCACCCAAATAACATAAATGAGGCCCAATGCCTAATGCCAGCTTGGAAACCTGGTGTGTGCTAATGGTCTGCCATAGGTTACCTTAATGCAGGACATAACCAGTTTGTAAACCCGAGGGTTTTGGATCACAGGAACTGAAGTATCAGTCATGAAACAGTGACAATTTTGTTCTGAAAGAGATTAAGTTATTTGAACTGTCAATCTGAGATTAGTTAGGGTCCTGATTTATTGATGAAGAGGATCTGATCATTGAACTATAAATAAATGCTAAAGGCAAATCTTTGAAGGCATCAGCTGGGAGAATGAACTTTGTCCAAGAGAAGAAATAAGGTGCACATTGCCTCAGTGTGGGATGATAGGAAAAGAGGTTGAACAGGTAATTGATTTGATGAGTTGGGTTCATCCAATTTAAAGTAAAACTTTGATTATGGATATCTTGGCTATAATGGATATTCAGTTGTATTTCTATACCTGTAATGCTTTTGCAGTTTATTGTATTAAAAGAATTGAGAAAGGTAATAACTGCATATAGAATTTGATCAAAGGATATTATCTGTTTGATGTAGTATGGTTAGTACAGTGAATTGAAAATCATTGAAGAATTTCAGCTTGATTCTGTTGGAACTTGGATTGACTGTTCTGAAGCAGAACTGGGAGATGGCATACCTCCAGCAAAGCAGCACATTAGCATTTACCATAAATCACATATACTGCCTTATTCCAGGTGTACACTGGTGCTATAAGATATACATGACAAAATTTATGTTTGTAAATACAACTCCATCAAAAAACTAACTGCTTAAGGTCATTTTACAGGAGCCCAAAAACCAGATTTGGTTCAGATGTTTTGTTCAATCAAACTAAAAACCTGGGGGTAGAAATTCCAGTTTAGCACTCACCTGCCTAAGATTTTCCATCTATTACCCTTTAAGACAAAATCAAAATTTTAAAATAACTTTATTTAGAAATTAATAAAATACAAATTTATCACTTACACAAAGCACATTTATTTTTTGTCATTCCACTCCCAGTCAAAACATTATGTGTTCAAGTCCTACCTCGGAGACTTGAGTACATAATCTAGGCTGACACTATGATGCAACACTAAGGGACTGTTGCTTTCCAAAAGATATAGACTTTTGGGTGAAATATTAAACCAAGGCCCCAATTGACTCCTGAGTTGGAAGTAAAGATCCCATAACAACTTTATACAGAAAGACAGAGAGTGTCATCTAAAGTCTAAAGATAGATATCCAGCAACTATTTAGAAGTTTTCTGGGGACTTTGCAGCATGCAGAATTGGATGCTGTGTATCCGCTACCACAATAGTGACTGTACTCCAAACATATTTAATTGTCTGTAAAATGCTTTTGATTGCCCTGGTGTCAAGAAAGGCACTAAATGAATATAGGTTTTGTTTCCTTTTGCTTTGACTATACCCAATTTTCATTGGGCTTTTTTTTGACAATCATTGGTTTTATCAAATTGACATTCTATTTGCTTCTTTCTGTTGTTGTAATGCATTAGTAACACCACTGTTCTAAAAGCAAAGGGAATTTTAAGGGGAGCTCGGGCTAAACAGTTCCCCACTTTCTCAGAATAATGCATTCAGCCAAGTCTGTACAGCCACCTCTTCCAATAATCAGATTGATGCCAAAAGGTTTGAGATAATGTACAGCTATCTAGTTATAATGGGGTTGGATTATTCAGTTATGTTCAGAGGATTGAGTGAAGGAACCTTGTTTAAAAGGACACTGGTGGATTCGCCCTAGTGGGGTAGGATGAGACATCTTGCTAAATCAGAAAGTCCTTAGGATTTTTAAGCTCAGGACTACAGTTTTTGCTGAGAGTATGATATAATGTAGAAGCATGGCATCGTCTTTGGCTCTGTTAAAAGGGAATAAGTTTTCTGTAGTTTAGTGTATTTGTTGCCGAGCAACATTTGGTCATTGTTGATTTGAGTGAGATTGCTACAGTAAAGGTTTTAAAATACAAAATCTTAGCCTGCAATCCTTCGTGAGGATCACAGAGAAATTCATGATTTTGAAAGTAATGTTATCAGTCTCTAAGGAGATTGTAATGTGCATATTCTAGTCTACCAGCACTTAAAATAAGTACAAAGTACTGATGAATTTATGCAGTTGGCACACTGTACTTGCGTAGTCTGATCAAATGATCAGAAGAGGAGTAGCACTTCACAGGGATCTTTGTTTCTTCTAAAAACTGCAACAAGTAAATGACATGAGAACTTTTGGGAATATTAAAGATAATGCAATGCATTATCACGCAACAACCTGTGCTGCATATGCTGATGATGTTGCAGCTTATTCGCCATCATTGTTTACCTCCCATTCAATATTGTTTATCTCTTGTTCAATATTGTTTTTAGTCTAAGTGAACAAACTAATGCCAATGCTTAAAATGATATAAGAGGAAATGAAATGTAAGGGGGTTTATAGAATTCATCATGGCCATCAGTCAGGCATTCAAATTTGAGGTTGTCCAACTATAGATAACTAGCAAATTGAGTTATCTGTTTTATTCATTCAGGGGATGTAAGGATCGCTGACTCAGCCAACAATTATTACCCTAATTGCTCCATGGGCAGTTAAGGCATTGTTATGGGTCTGGAGTCATATGGAGGTAAGAATAGCAGATTTCCTTCCTTAAAAGACATTAATGAATTTGATGAAAGATAGTAAAATCATTTGTTGTTGAATGTTAATTGGATATTCATATAGGAATAAAAGACGGAGAATGTCTTTGAACTATTACTTATAAACAGAGGGAGAGACAAGCATACTTTTAGTGTTTCAAAAAATTAAACTTCTATCTTTAGGGTGTAGGTAAAAAATCAAATTTCAATAATTCTCCATGTGATTATGCATCAGTCTTTGTCATAAATATAGTTAATGGGGCATTTATGAGTTGATCCATTGATAGAAATGATGCTACAGCACTACATGCTTTTTTCAGTTTCTAATACCAAAGAAAATCTTTGATAGTTTTCTTCACTTCTGACAAAATAATATTTAATATGATTTTTGCTAGCATTTTGTAATGTAAACATCTGTTGTTTGGCTTGCATGTTTTTTTTTCCAAAGACCAGAAGTACAGATCTCTGGAATAAAACTGATACTCACACTCCTTCTAGGGAATGTATTTTTCAGAATAAGATAACCATCTGCAGAGACTGGGATTAAATTCTTTCTGCATTGATTATGTCCTCCTGAACTAAAATAGAGATAACAATTAATATGTCATATATGCATTATACCTTCTAAACCCTTTGATTCAGGAGTCTCATTTGAATGCTGCAATCACAGAGAGGAAAACATAAATAAAATTCTCTGTTCTTCTCTGTCAAATTCATGATTTTAAAATATTTGTAATTGATGAACCAGAACTTTTTCTGGGAGTTGATTGATTTTGATTTGTGACCATTCTTGGTGAAGTGTTGAAAATTGCTTTTAATCCATAGACAAAGAAATCCTGAATTCTGATCATGTGTTTAGTTTGACTTTCAGTACATTTTTATTTCAGATTATGTGTTTGTTAGCTACAGTTGGCTGGACTTGGGTATTGGTTCTGGATTCAACAACTTTCAATAATGTGTAGAACATGCAACTCTGAAACGTTTGGGAATGCAGTCTGCAAAATTTCACTTGAAGTGCTTTTTTTTGGAAGATAAACGGAGTGACAAATTTGGGGAAATAATGTTACTATCCTGCAGTACTAAAAGCATCCTGTAATATATTACATCAAATTTACAAAAAAAAATGTGCATTGTGGAGCTGATCTGGTTAGGGGAGGTTATACTTCTGATACACAAGCTCTGCTTTTTGTCTGTTTATGATCTATATGGTTTGATTTTAAGAGCAAGATAATTGTGAATCAAACAGTTTCACTACTTCTTTGCTTTTGTTTTCAATCAAAGACAGCAAAAGGCAGAAGCTGGGATGTAACAATTGTTTGCTGTATCTTCTTTCCCTCAACCCCATGCCAAAAGTTACAGTATTTTTGCCTTTTGAATAAAGGGTTACCAAATGTTACTTAGTTTTGCATAGTTAACATTTCAGTAATGGGTAGTCAAGATTCTCTCAGCAACAACACAGCATTTTCTAAAGCAATTTGGCGTTGTTGTAGCAACTTGTGGTAGAGCTCTGAATAAAACAGATGTCACTGTGGCAGACTGATGCAAGAACAATCTATCACTATTTTGTTACCACTCCTCCTGTCCAAGCAAGTCATCAGAATGGCAGTTTTAGCTGCATAATTATCACTGTAAGATGTTGGCAATGTCTTCGTTCATCCTGTTATTAAAAGGTGAAATGTTACATTAGTCTTCATGGCTGCTTGGTTGAGAAGCTGATGAATGAATAAGGCATTGACCATTTGCTACTTATTGTTCAGATTTTTCCTTCTTAAATTGAGGTTAAAACCGCTCTTTCTTAAGCACATTGCGTACCTTAAAGTTCATTGAAATATTCTCAAGTCATCAATTAGAGATTTCATCTTGTTGGGATATGGATTTCATGCATTGATCTCTTTGAGGATGTATTTGGAAATTATTAAGAAAAAACATTACAAGCTAAGAGTTTTGTGAGATTAAAAATATGCAACTGAGCTTTGGTATCGAAGTGAAGATACAAATACAAAGCATGAATAAATTAAAGATAAAATGGACATTAAAATAAGTTACAACCTTTACTTTTTTACATTCAGTTTATGCTAATTATTTAATTTGGGGTTCTGCAAAGTATTGCAGTTTATGGTATATGGACATTAAAACTGTTAAATACTGCAGTATGTATTATATGAAACAGTTTTTCAGATCAATTGTGTCTGAGATGTACATATAAATCTAAACAAGAAATTCTAGCAATTATCATGGTCCAGTCTATGACATAGACTATACATGTTGCAGGACTCTGGTGTGTATTTTCTCCACATGTCTAAACAAGTAGACTATAAATTTGAGAACTTTGTTTTTAATTATTAATTTTTCCAATGACATCTGGCATAGGATTTTCCTTTCTTGGCAGGAAGACAACTCTCAGAAGTGGATATTCAGCTTTGGTGAGGTGATTACATATCATATACTGCATATCTAAAACAAGCACCCTGGGAAACATTGTCAAAATGAACGATCAAGAATATTTTCAGAGAGGAGAGAAATCAGAATGGGCAGGTAGTTCTATTACATTTTGGTCCATGAATATTAATTATTTTAAATAAGTGTCATTTTCTTAACCAGATAAAACCTTCAAAATCTGTATATCTTGGAGCTAGTAAAACATTTTTTTTTTGCATTCTCTTGATCCTATATAAGCTGGTAAAAACTTGGAAGTTAAAAATATGCAAGATGTACCTGCACTGTAAATGCTAAAGAGTGAATGTGCTCTTGAATTCTCAGCATTCTTTACAAAAGAAATAGACCACTTTTCATTGTTATTATAGATAACAGCTCTGTCTGTTATCTGTGTGAATCAGACAGTGTGTATAGTGCTAGTTTGTACAGTCACAGTCTAAAGCATAGCAATGACGAAATCAATCTGACACTTTCACAATATGAAGCTTTATCTCAAAGCACACACAGCAGATTTGCTAGTCATAACCTCACATTTTAATGACTGACGCATGCGGGAAGCAATTTCATTTTTTTTCTGAAAGGGATAAGTGAGTATCCAGTTAATACCAATCATGAATTCAAGCCAACTAACAAAATTGATGCTACATACCCTGTTCTTGTTTTGCATATTCTGCAGTTTGAAATGCAATAATGAGCCAGTTTATACACACACATCCGGATACAGTTAATCTAAGAAAGTTCACTGTGCATTTTGACACATCTACTAGTTGAATCTGAATTTATCCAGCTTGCCTCTGTTCTGTCCTTAAACTAATCAGTCTTAAGTCTGTTAAATTCCCTCAGATCTATTACAAATAATCACAGCTTTTATGCATGTTTTAAGAAAAGTACTGGTTATAGAGTTATACAAGCAGAAACAGTATAAATAAAATATTCATATAAAAATAGTCTCTTACAAAATATATTCTCTTAACCTATGGTTCCTTTTTCCACATGATGGGATTTGTCTGGAGTATCAAATTTGATAATCTTTAGGTTCAAATGATTCATAATTAGTTAACATTTTAAAGTGAAAAAATAATCAAGTTTTTTTTACAGTAGTTTAAAGGATCATAACAGTTTGATTTTCCAGACAACTAGCAGCAAAACAGCAGAAGATTTACAAAAGATGCCTGCTTTTGTCAGTAAAAAGCCTGATGCTGCAGGATAAAGAATATTCCTGCAAATACAGCTGTTAGAAATATCTGAACAAAACCTAATATATACAGCCAAACAAATCCAATTTTTGCTGTATCTAAAGAAATTATTCTACAAAGAATATAAAACCCTTTCTTTGTAGAAGTAAAGTTCTTTTTAAATAAATTAATATTAGTTTCTTTTTCTCTAAATATATTGTTAAATATTGTCGTTACTATTTACTTAATGTTGCTGGTATAGTCAGTCATTATGTCCAAGTGCCCCAGTCCACCATGGTTTTCTTAATGGCTGTGAAAAAATGTGGCAGAAAAGAAAAAGCTGATAAGTCAGTGTCTATGGGAAACTGAAAACAGTAATACTTGTTGTAGCCAATCCTGTGAGATCCAGACAGGCAAGACAAGCAGAAGCTTTTCACAAATGCAGAAACCTAAATCTGCATAATCCACACTCAAAGCAGAAATTCTCACAAGGGCATTGTCAACCCTGTCATGTTTATAGTCCATATTTAAAGGGTTTTATTTTCAAGCCAAGTTACTGCTGATTTCACTATGGCTTTTTCAACCTTGTGCCATTTTCAGTTCAGACCTGGATTTATTTCAATGCACTAATTGAAATAGGCTTTACGTATTTAAAAGCTGTGTGGTTATATTTATGGAGATGGCAACAGGTGCTATTTTCTCTTTGCAATCCAGCTGGGCTCATCAATCTGGCAATATTATCAGACAAGGATCCTCAAGCTTTTGCACTCTATAGGAAAGCAAGACATTATTTGCAAACTCACAGCCACTAGATTGAGATCATGTGCAAATTTAGGAGTATTTTCTTTGGAGGGTATGACTGTCCTCCCTATAAAGGATTTAATTTCATTTACATGTATAAACTTCTGTTCTTTCGCTGCAGGTGTTGCATTTGACATAGCAGCACCAGTGGAATTTGCAGTTGCACTGCCAGACCCTGGAATACTGGTGCGTGTTGTATCCTCGTCCGCAACACATCAAATCACAACTGTTATTTTGCGAGGATGTCTTGTTACACATTCTTCCCTGTGTCCCAACACTCCCTGTGATTGGGTCTTCCTCGCAGTAGTTAGGGGATTTCTCAATGTAGACTAAGTCTGTAACCATAGGTTTGCGATATGAAAGTGGCTTTTTAATCTTCAAGAAGACTGGTCTCTTGTTTCGATGTGTCCTTACTGGTTCAACTTGAACTGCTTCATTGTATTTCTCTTTTAGGATGTAGCCCAGTTCTCTGAATTTGGGAAGCATTGTCCAGCATGTTTTAGTAGTACACGATCCAGACACTCCATGACATTTGCATTCCAGTTTCATATTTTCTCCAAGGATCTACATTGAAGTAAATGAAATACATGTAAGCAATCCCACAATAACATTGCTTCATTTCTCTAACACTTTTCTTCATTTACAACGGATTATGAGTACCTTAAATATATCAAACTACTCTCTGACTGCCTTCTGACAAGATGGAAAAAGCAGTAAAGATTAATGAGATTCAGCAATTAATCATTCATAGATTAATCATTTCAGATGTTTCCTGGCATTTCTTTCTTATTTGATGGTTTTTGCGCATTGCAGATAAGTTGAAAGACCAAAACAAGCAGAAACTGGGCACATAGTCCAAGGTGAAGCTAAATTCATTTTAGGTAACTGGATAGTGCAATCAGAATTTTCATCTTTGGATTCTGAGTTTAAAAATTGCCCTTCTACGCTACACAGAAAAAAATGATTATGTATTAGTGGACAGTATCATTTGAAAGAAGCTAGGTGTGGTAAATAGGGCAGGCTTTGGCATAGGAGTAAATGTCACTGGACTAGTAATCTCAAGGTATGGACTAATTTTCTAGTAATGTGAGTTCAAATCACACCATATGGTGGAATTCAAATTGACTATAAATTTAGAATTCAAAAATAATGGTGACTATTTAACCTTCCGTTGACCTTCCCTCTTATTATAGAGTCAGAAGTGGGGATGTTTGTCAATGATTGCACAATGTTCAGCATCATTTGCAACTCTTCAGACCCTAAAGCAGTCCATGTTCAAATGCGACAAGGTCTAAACAATATCTAAGCATGGGCTGACAAGTGCCCATGTAACATCTGTGTCCCACAAATGCCAGGCAATGACCACCTCCAAAAGAGACACTCTAAACACCACCCTTTTGACAATCAATGGTGCTTCCATCACTGAATCTCCTACATTCACATCCTGGGAGTTACATTTACCAGAAACTCAACTGGACTTGCCACATAAACACACCAGTTACAGCAGCAGATCAGAGGCTAGTGAAACTGAAGTAAAGAACATACCTTCTGACTCCGAAATCCTGACCACCATCTACAGGCATAAGTCAGGAGTATGATGGAATATTCCCAAATTGTTTGGATGGATACAGCTCAAACAACACTAAGAAGCTTGATACCATCCACAACAAGGCAGCCCACTTGATTAGCACCACATCCACAAACATTGACTCCCTCCACCACCAACACTGAGTAGCAGCAATGTGTACTATCTACAGGATGCACTGCCGAAATCCACCAAAGATCCTCAGACAGCACCTTCCATCTAGAAGGACAAGGGCAGCAGATACTTGGGTACATCAACACCTGAAAGTTCCCCTCCAAATCACACACTGTCCTGACTTGGAAATATATCACTGTTCTTTCATTGTGGATGGGTAAAAATCCTGCAATTTCACCCCAAGGGCATTGTGTGTCAACCTACAGCATGTGGATTGCAGCAGTTCAAGAAGGCAGCTCACTACCACCTTCTCAAAGCACTATAGATGAGCAATAAGTGCTGGCCAGAATCGACACCCACACCTCATGAATGATTTTTTAAAAATTTTCTGAAATCTGCCATGCTTATCCAGTCAGGCATACACGTGACTCCATATGGTTAATGTAGTTGATTCATAACTGCCCTCTAAAATGGGCTAGCAAGCCATTCAGTTGAAGAACAATTAGGGATGAACAATAAATGCTGGCCTAACCAGTGATAGTGGCATCCCATGGATAAAATACGCCTTAGTGCAGGTTTGAGATAGGTTTATTATATTACAGGAACAAATTACAAGATGTTTCACTCTACATCTTATTGACATTATGCCTGGTCTGAGAATGCTCAATACTAATTCTGATTGCTCAAAAAGAATAACGTCCCCATCCTTAGTGGCTCAGTGAACTCAAAATCATAAGATCTATATCTATACATTATGCCCACTGTTTTCAAGGGATCTGTAGGAAATTCCCACCATTCTTCACCATTCCATAAAACTACTCATATGTTACCTGTTTACCCTTATGAAGGCTTTTCTCCAAACAGTTCTAATTGTGTCTTTTGAGCAATATTTGTTATTCCACTTCCTTTCGCAATTTCTCTTTTCTTTTTGATGATCCATAACCTGGAATCTTTAGTTCTCAGGTATGCCCAGCTTGTAATCAGGTTTTTATAAAAGCTACAATACCATATCCTTCAAGATGAATTTGTGTTTCTGACTGTCTATTTTTAGTTCTAATGCTTCATGCATTTGTATGCCAACTCGGAGGGGATAATTATTCCTATTCCGTCCATATGCCATATTGGTGTAGTTCGCACATGTATTGATGTAATACGCTCATAGATGTGCTGCATATTGCTAGAAAATCAATTTAAAGTATATTTCAGTACTTCTGCCTTATTTTTATGTTATTTTATTATTATCTTCTGCAATCTTTCTTTGTTCCCTAGTTATTTTGATGATCTGGATCCCCCTTTATTTTGTCTATATGCTGTTAATCTTGCCATCCAGAACTTCTTTACTGGCTTAAATGTTCTTCACAGTCCATTTAGCCTTTCTACTATGACTGAACTCAGCTTGACTCATACCAGCAGTATAATCCCCTCCTGTACTGGTGCAAGTGACCCATTAAAAGAAAGCCTTCATTCACTCATAAGTCTTCCAGTAACACGTTATTTACCACCAATCTGTTTATCCCTATCCTAATTAGCATGTGACAATATTCTGAAGATAACATCTTGAGGCCTTGCTTTTAATTTTGTACCTATTTTGTTTCTTTAAACATTTTTTTAAATATCATTCTCAGAGTCCCAACACTTATTTTGCATCTCCAGTTACCAAAATTGCCAAAGAACTTTAGAGACAACAATGCTTGTTTGAAAGTAGGTCAGATATTTTTCAGATTTGGTAAGAACAACATGTTGTCGTTCCTTAAAGAACATAAGGTTTCTATGACTTCATGGTCACGTTTACTGGTAGCAGTTTTCCATTTCCAGATTTGTCTTGTAATTGAACTCAAATATTCGATATCCCACGGTGGATATTTGAACTCACATTCCCAGGACTATTAGTTGAGATGTTTGGATTGTAAAGCCACAAACATAACTACAATGCCATTGTCCCTGACCCCCTTAGTTATCTCAGCATGATCTCCTCCTTGTTATTTTCTGTACGTTGTTTCCAATATGGATTACAACAGCTGTAATTCCTCCTCATTGCCAAGTTTTTTCCGGGCTAATTAGAGATGTTCATCAGTAAGCAATTCAACGTTTTGACTAAGAAGAACGAGGGCTTTGATTTGATTTAAGTCAACCCTTAAAACAAGCATATTGTTGGGCTTTTGTAGAGTATTCTTTATCTTATTTTCACTTTATATATACCACAATAGTTTCTCATCTTAAAATCAATATCTGAGAATCTTGTAAATATTATTGAATAGAAGACCAGAACCTCAGTTGGACTAACACATAAATACAGTGGATACAAGAGCAGATCAAAATTTAGATATTCTGCAGTGAGTTATTCATCTAGGTGAGCTAACAGCCTGGTATCACTAGACTGTTTAACCCAAAGGCCTAGGTAATGTTCTGAGAAACTGGGTTCAAATCCCACCATAATAGGTGCTGGATTGAATTCAATAAAACTCTGGAATTAAGAGTCTAATGAGTACCATCCTCCCATTATTAATTGTCATTAAAAAAACTCACCTTGTTCAATAACGTCCTTCAGGGAAGGAAATCTGCAATTCTTATCTGGTCTGGCCTACATGTGACTCCAGACCCAGAGCAATGTGGTTGACTCTTAACTGTCCTCTGGGCAATTGGGGATGGCAATAAATGATGGTTTAGCCAGTGATGCCCAAGTTGCATGAATGAATAAATAAAACAAACTCTTGACTTTCCCCAAAAGCCTCTCCACCATGTATATGGCACAATCATAAATGTTGTGAAATACTCTCCACTTGCAAGAGCAGGAGATTCCTAATTTCCTTTTCATTTGTGAGACAGATTCACAACAGCTCAGGATCAGAAAAGAATCTAATAACAAATTGAATCTGCATTTTCCACTACTATGTCATACAAAGCAGCACTCCTAAATATTACACTTTATCACAGTGCCAATTGATGACTTGTATACTATAGTACTTAATTGAAAACAATCCTAAATTATGGCAATATAATTTCTTTGGGACCGGCGGTTCAAGGACTAATTAAAAAACACTGTTGCAATGGATTGGTGAGAACATTACACTGCAACTAGTCCACTAGCCTAACCCAGGGATTGTAGATTCTGACACAGGGAGGTAATTTTCCAAGTTTGTACTAACAGCAGGAGTCTTGCCTACCACCAGAACATAATAGAAAATCACACTGATATTATTTGTGCTTCACAAATAATCCTTAAATATCAAAGGTGTTCAAACCTTTAGCATCTTAAAATATTCTCCAAGTGGACCAGCATCTATAAAGGGTTGGACTCAGAGACAAGAGATTCTAATTTCAATTTAGTTTATATTCAAGTTCCCATAAAGATCAAAAGAGAACATTCTTCAGTTGGTACATTTGGATATATTGAATTGCCTGAACAAAGTATGGAAGAATGTACCACTAATAGAAGTGCACTCCAATCTTTTAAATGCATTTAGCTTTGTGAATAGTAGATCGATAGGGATGTATTAAAAATGAGAGGTTGACGGATCATTCTTGCTCATTCTTCCTCTCTGTCCTGGGTCATCCATTAGACTCAGTCTCCGTAACAGGGAAATGAAGTCCAAGTGGCTGTCAGATGTTTATTTGTCAGAGCAACAGGAAACCATTAGCAGAATCCTTTTCTGCATCACTGAAGAAAGAATTAGAACTACTTTGAATTGGAAATGCGAGTGTTGGACTGGGATGTACAAAGTTAAAAGTCACACAACACCAGGTTATAGTCGAACCTGATCACCTGATGAAGGAGCGTCGCTCCGAAAGCTAGTGTGCTTCCAATTAAACCTGTTGGACTATAACCTGGTGTTGTGCAACTTTTCACTACTTTGAATGCATTGATGCATTGTTTATACATCATCACCTCCTCACCATGCTTAGAGATAAATATATATGTACATAAGAAATTGGAGCATGTGTATTTTTATTCATTGTTTATGAGATGTGGGTGTCACTGGTTAGACCAACATTTATTGTCTCTCCTTAATCGCCCCAGCGAAGGTAGTGATGGGCTCTCTTCTTCAACATTGCTGTCTTTGGGATGTAGAGACACCCAAAATGCTGTCAGGAATGATTTTGACCCAGTGACAGGGAAGGAATAGTGATAATGCCAAATCAGGATGGTATGTGACTTGGAGGTGAACTTGCACGTGGTGCTGTTGCCAATCATCTGCTGCCCTTGTCCTTCTAGGCTGTAGTAGTCATGGGTTTGGAGTCATGGGTTTGGAAGGAACCTTGCTGAGTTACTGTATCTTGTAGATACTGCAGACTACTCACACTGTCCATCAGGAATAGTTAGGAATGAATATTGACAATGTTCAATGGAGTGCCAATCCATCAGGCTGCATTGCCCTGGATGGTGGCAAACTTCTTGAGTGTTGCTGGAAATATATTCACCGAGGCAAGTGGACAGTGCTGCATCACACTCCTGACTTGTGTCTTATAGATGGTGGATAGACTTTGGGGTGACAGGAAGAGTGTTACATCCTGCAAAACTCCGAGCCTCTCACCTGCTCTTATTGCCACAGCATTTATATGGCAAGCCTAGTCCAGTTTCTGGAGTTAGTAGGCCATGCAGTGCCTCAAACCTGCTCCATCATTCGAAAAAATCACTGCTAATCCTCCATGTGGACTCCAAATCCTTCTTAATATTAATGGCATCAATTCGAAGTGCAAGTGATAGCAGAGAAAAATATCCCATTTCATCATTTAAATATTACTCTTCAGTAAATCAATTCATGCTCTTTTGTTGTCATTCAATACATTTTTTAATTGATATTTTGACAGCTACTAAGTCTTGACCATCAAAATCATGGCAGATGAATTACACAAATTCAAAAGGTCATTACATCTGTGACACCTTCTACTTGAAAAAAAACAAAATAATAATGTAATAGCACAACCCTCGGTAATGTATAAAATATATTTTAAAATTTCATATAAGCACACTTACTGTGATTACTTTTTCCAACAAAAAAATTAAAGAAGTAGTAGCAGGACATTTAGAAAATTATAAAACAATAAGACCGAATCAATATGATTTTGTAAATAGGGAATTTATCCAAAATTATGAGGGGCATGGACAGGATAAATAGACAAAGTATTTTCCCTGGGATGGGGGAGTCCAGAACTAGCACAAATTCAAAAGGTCATTACATCTGTGACACCTTCTACTTGAAAAAAAACAAAATAATAATGTAATAGCACAACCCTCGGTAATGTATAAAATATATTTTAAAATTTGGAAAGGTTTGGAGGTATATGGGCCGGGTGCTGGCAGGTGGGACTAGACTGGGTTGGGATATCTGGTCGGCATGGACGGGTTGAACTAAAGGGTCTGTTTCCAAGCTGTACATCTCTATGACTCTGTGACTCTAAATAATATGAGACAAATCTATTAACGTTTTTTGAGGATATTACAAGGAGGGTGGATAATGGGCTGCTAGATGTGGTGTGTTTTGGATAAAGTACTACATAAAAGATTACTGCAAAAAAGTGAGAGCATATGATGTTAGGAGTGGTATATTTGCATGGTTAAAGGACTGGCTAACTAACAGAAAATGAGGAGTCAGAATAATGGACAAGCTTCAAGATGGCAACTGTAACTAATAGGTCCACAACTATTTATAATCTACATTAATGACTTGAATGAAGAGACCAACTGTGTTGTAGCCAAGTCTTCTGATGATATGAAATAGGTAGAAAAACAGATTCTGAGGCAGATATTAAAAGTCTGCAAATAGAAATTAGATAGGTTAAATGAGTGGACAACAATCTGACAGATATGATATAATTTGGGAAAATGTGAAGTTGGCAAGAAGAATAGAAACTCAGGGTAGTTTTACAATGGGCACAAACTGTGAAATTCTGCATTACAGAGGTTCCTGGGTATCCTTGAACATGAATCATACAAAATTAGCAAGGAGGTAGAGGTAATAATTAGGAACACAAATGGAATGTTGGCTTTTATTGCAAGAGGTAGTGTAAGGAAGTCTTGTTATAGCTGTACAGGACATTGGAAAGATGGTATGTGTGTACAGTTTGGTCACCTTCCGTAGGAATAGACATACCTGGGATACTGTTCAGAGAATGTTCACTGGCTGATTCCTCATATGAGTGAGTTTGTTCTACGAAGAAGGGTTAAATGGACTAGGTCCATTGGAGTTTGGGAGAATGAGAGATGATCTTCTTGAAACATCTAATATTGTGAAGGATTTCACTGGGTTAATGCTCAGAGCATGTTTCAGCTTGTTAAAGAATCTAAAACTGGGAACAGATTTTAAAAAATGAGGGATCTTCCACTTAAGTTGAACATGAGGAGGAAATTCTTTGCTCAGATTGCAGTTAGGTTTTGGAAGTGTCTTCACCAGCATGCAATGAAAGCTGGATCACTGAATGTTTGCAATGCTAAGTTCAACATAGTTTTGATTGACAAGAGAGTCAAGGATCATGTGGTGCTGCCAGAAAAATTGATTTATGACCACAATTGTATCTTATTGAATGGAAGAGCAGGTCTGATGGGCAGGATGGCCTACTCTGTTACTCCTTCTCAAGTTTTTTATGTTCTTTAA
>NC_057727.1:26380669-26409000 GCF_004010195.1 Chiloscyllium plagiosum
CCAAAGATGTACAGGTCAGGTGAATTGGCCATGTTAAGTTGCTCTTGGTGTTAGGTGCATTAGTCAGAGGGAAAAAGGTCTGGGTGGATTAGTCTTCGGAGAGTCGGTGTGGACTTGTTGGGCTGAAGGGCCTGTTTCCACACTGTAGGGAATCTAACCTTAACAACGGTCTATTTACTAACAGTGTGGATTTTGTTTCATTGGTTATAAAAATAAGTTTGGGCAGAATCTTTTATTCAAAGTACATTCTGTCTTAGAAAGGTATGAGCTCGGTATCCAATTTAAATGTCTGTCTTTTCCAGCTTTAATTTTCCTTCAGTTCCCTCTTCTATCTTTAGCAGTAGCACATATTTCAGATTCATAGCTTTTTCCTGTCACCTTTTGCCATCTTGTCATCATCAACTAATTCATGCCATTATTACCTTTCTGATTACCACATCCAACTGTACCACATTATTCACACTCCCTGTCTCAAGAATTGTGCCATCCTACCTCCCATTGCTAAAGCTATATCACCTGTCCCAATCCCACTTCATGGTCACTATTTCCCACTCCAAACTATCTCCACTATTGCAGTTCATCTTAAGCACTTGCCCTTCTCCTGATCCTTCCTATCACTTTTGCTACAAAGCCCACGTTAACATCATAAAAACACATTGAAAAAATTAAAAGCAGTTGTTGCATCAAGCCATGCATTCAGCTCTACCACCTATTCCAACAGAACTTCACGCAGTCTCTCCCATTAACTTATTTTCCCAGTATTCAGACAGCCAACTAAACACTTTTCCAATATATCAATAATCCACAACTGTCATCCCAGGACTCATAAACACTGAATCTATTCTACAATGATGCCAACATGGTGCTTATAATATATTACACCTCAGCCCTCGGGGTTCACCATGAGGATTCCAGTATGCAAAGATCTTCCTACCACTCCCTCCACAAGCCAATGCTCCCACATTCATTCATTCTTCCCATATTTTGCCACCCACTCTCAATCTCCTTAGACCTCCCTCTTAATATGGCTAAAACTATATCACCTGTCCCAATTCACCTCCCACCTTTAACTGGAGGATGACCTTTTAAATGTCCCTCGAGCTGTCTCATGCTTGTTTCAATATATAGATAGAATAATATTGAATGATAATCAATGTTTTTGATGTAAAATCTGATTGAAAATTGGACACACACATACAACACTATTGTGTGTTTAGTTTCTCCAATCACTATGAAGCAGTCACCCTGATAATGTGTTGCATGTTATACAACAAAAATATAGCATGCTAAATAAGGATATAAGATGTCGGAGTAAGAGCAGACCATTTGGCTGTCAAGCCTTTTCCATCAGTCAATGAGATAATGACTGACCTAATATACCCTTAACTCTGCCACTCCCCCACACACTTCATTCATTTGATTCCTTGCCCTTAAACTCAGCATGAGTGATCTGCTCACATTTAGAACAATATTTTGAACCCATCAAATTTGAGATGCCCATGTTTCAAAGTATCAAATGTGTAGAAATTTAGAGAAAGACAAACTGCTGATGTATTCTAAGCAAAGAAAAACAGAAATCAATAAGCAACTCCACCACCCTCAACTCCCATCCTTCAATTTGCTAAACTTCCCCCAGAGGTACAGCCAGGAGGAACAGGAAGTCAATCACCTCCATCTTTCCACACCATGGCTAATATTATTGAACTGAAAATAAAATCCTTTCTGATTTCACCTGAGAAACTCTCAACAGGTAAAAAATTACCCATCTCCTTTTACATATATAGATACGGACATGAGGTATAACTTAATCGTACAGCATGAGTAAATTAAATATAATAAACGTGCATCTATTTACCATCTCTTCTGTTTCTTCCTGATGCTTTTCGCAACACGTTCAGGCACAAAACTTCAGGTATTCAATATTTTAAAATTACTATGCATTGATAAAAATCCTTTGACATGGCATAACTATAATTTCTCAACAAGAACAATGATACTATGATCAATAAACACCAAAATTCTTCTGTCTTTTAATTTCTCCAGTCTTCACCCTGTTCCTTCCCCTTCCCCGCCTCTTTACTTGCTAAAACCCTGACATATTTCTAATCTTTTCTCATTATGATAAAGGTAATTGACCTGACATATTAAATTGGTTTCTCTCTCCACAGATGGTGCCTGACTAGCATTTTCTGATTTCATTTCAGATTTCCAGAATCTACTACATTTTGCTTTTACATGTCTATATTACTTTCAGAGTAGAAAAAAATCAATGTACTTGAGAAAAGGGAAAAAAAACAGAACCCAGAACCAAAGATGGAGTAATTTGAAGAGATACTCAAGTCAGAGAGAAACTTTAAAAGGGGGGAGGGATAGGGGTAGGGGGAGCTGAGTTATGTGGAGAGGGTGGATGGGTGATGATGGGTTTCAAGAGGGAATTCCAGAATCTGAGTGTCTGGATGCGTGACTACCAATGGGTGGATAAAGGGATTGGAGCATATATAACAAGTAGGAATCAAAAAAGTGAAAACTTCAGGAATGCTACAATGTTGGACAGGTTTGTAGATAGGGAAGGTTGAGAATATCAAATATTATAAAATGGACAATCAGTGCTTTTAATTTGAGATGCTGGGAGACTGAGAACCAAAGTAGGGGATCAACACAGGGTGATGAGTAAGTGGGAGACACCGAACTTTGGACAAGATGACAATTACAAACATTGAAGACTGGGAGGCCAGCCTCAGTTGAGTCTGAAGGAGGTAGATGTTTCAGTGAATAGTGAACTATAGTAGGGATTGAAGCAGGTACAACAACAGAAGTGGAAGCAACCAAAGTAAAAGATACATTTGGTCAGAACATTAGTTCAGGCATCAAAGTTGTGAAAAAAATATAGTTCAGTCTGAGACAGTGGGCTTGGAGGAGGGTAGAATATTTGGCATAGGTTAAGTATTTCCAATGTTTCACTGAAGAAAATGCAGAAATGGATGATGGGCAGGGGGGTCATCAACCGATACGTTGAATCTGCTTATGTCTATACAAGTTGTCAAGAATAAGCATGTGAATGAAGAAAAGTTCTGAGGAAGGTCCTATTGACTTGAAACGTTAACTTTGATTTCTCTCCACAGATGCTGCCATACAGGTTGAGTTTTTCCAGCAATTTATGATTTTGTTGTTGAAGAGAAAGAAGGAGTTGAGAGTCAATGTCTCGAGGATTCACAAGCTGAAAGTGCAGTGTTAGAAGTGAAATCATTGCGACAGATGCTTTGGCAACTATTGGACAGGTGGGAGGAACCAAGAAAGATTGGACTGACCATGCAGAACAACTGAGGAACATGTTTAAGGAGGATGTTGCAGTGAACAATGTGAATGGTTTTAAATGAGTTGAACCTCATATGGAAGGGCAATTAATCATGGTCACGGTCACTGAGCATATCATTCATAACTTTAATTAGGATTCTTTCAGTTTTGTGGGGGAGTGGAAACCTGATGGAAAGAATTCAAAGCAATCCCAAGGGCACTGGAAATGAATCTGTGAGGCTGTAACATGTTTAAGGATAATAAACAGGAAAGGGAGATTGGTGATGGGCCAATATTTTGCAAAGAGAAGGACTCAATGTTTAGGGGAGTAAAAAGTTCAGCATCATGAGGGGACTAAACAGGGCTGGTTAGAGAGAAGCTGCTGCCTTTTATAGAAGGGTCAAGAACCAGAGGAAGCTCAGTTAAGGTGATTGGAAAAATAACCAGTGGTAACATGAGAATTTCGTGCAGTGAGTAATTAGGATTTGGAATGCATTGCCTTAATCTATGCTGGAGGCAGATTCAATTGTAGCTTCAATAGGAAATTGGATAAGCATATGAAGAGAAGCAATTTTCAGGGTTATGAGGAAAGGGTGGGGGAATGGGACAGGAGAATTGCTCTTGCAGAGACCTGGCATAAATACAATGAGCTAAATGGCCATTTTTCTATGTTTTTGCAATGTAACTGTGCTGATTCAATGACACTTTCAACAGAGTTGGATAATCCCCAAGGAGAAGAAACCATTTGCAATGTCAGCAAGTGAGAAAGCTAGGAAGGGAAGTTGATTTGTCTTTGAATAATTAGTGGGAATTACGGACCTTAGTCATCCAAATATATTGTCACTTGAAAACATTCTGGGCAAATATTGTCTCTGGCATCAAATAGGAACACACTATTTCTGTGAACAACTTAATTGTCATAGATATTCAGGAACGATGATCTGGGTTTCAAATGACCTCATATTCCTCAAGCAAACAAAAACAGAAATTGCTGGAGAAACTCAGCTTGTCTGACAGCATCTGTGGAGAGAAAAATAGAGTTAGCAGCTTGAGTCCAGTAACTAGTTCAGAAGAAGGGTCACTGGACTTGAAAGGTTAACTCTCCACAGATGCTGCCAGACCTGCTGAGCATCTCCACCAATTTTGTTTCTGTCTGATTCAGATCTCCAGCACCCACAGTTCTTTAGTTTATGATGTCATAATCTTTCTTGGCTCACCAACTGAACAGAAGCTTATACCTCACTGCAGTTATCTCCTGCTTTATGTGCAGTTTGGTTATTAGTTAACTCTCAACTAGCTGCAACATGTACTACAAAAAAGGATAACCTGAAATAGGCCTGGTATCTCAAAAGGCTTCAGGTCATCATGGTTCTGCAGCTGTTTTGCAAATTCCACATCACTCAATATAACATATTCTATTGCTTTCAAATTCACTGCTATCTCTAAGACACAAAGGTATGCCCCAAGCTCCTTACAACTATGTCTCCAAAGTCTAAAAATCCCTGTCAGACAGATCTCCTCCTTCTGTTTAATATCCATCTTCAAATCAACCACGAACACAAAAACCTGAATTGCCAGAGGCTACCACATAATGACACAGGAATGGATGAGTTATTAAAGCAGCTCCTCAATAACCAAATGCAGCAGAATATAAGCATAGTAAACCAAAATCATGCATGGAACACTATGTGGTTACAATAAGCACAGTACAATCCCAATAATGCCTGTAAAATGGATCTTGCAATAATAAATACCATAGGTACCCATTTATTACAAACTTTCTAGTGCTTATAAAGCACAAAGACCAGAGCCATGCCAATCTCATTTCCTATATCGAATTTTGGGATGACCAAGAGACTTGACATACCAGTAATGGTTAAATTATTAAAAGCTATGAAGCACCACATCTAGATCCCCTGTCCCCAGTAACTAAGATAAAATCCCTGTTAGATATATTACAATTTAAGCAATCAATATATATCTGGAACTAAAAAAGATCAAGTATATCTTGGGATTTATTCATTACCTTATCTTACAGTTCTTAGCTTCACCATATATGCAGATATGCAAATAAGTAGGGACTTTTCACAAATTATATAGCTTTCATACTATTAGTTTTGTGACCCAAAGAAGTATCTGACAAACATCTAATGAAGCTGGAACCTCATATACAATGTACCAGTGAAATAAAAAGCAAACAGTACCACCCTGTCACAGTCACACAACATTATGGTTTCTCATGTCGACATCTTTGTAGTCTCGAGGAAAGTTTTCATACATATTTGTCAAACTTCACAGGGAATGTTTTGCTACAATTAAAATTGGATCAAACTTCAATTCATTAAAGTTGTATTTTCTATAACATTATAAAGGATTTTGCAGATTGATTACTCCAATATTATTAAGTATTCTAAAAGATAAATTATAAATGAGCAATGTCACTTAATTCAACTCATGGTCTTGGGGGTCTGTAACATAAATGTATGAAAGTGATGGGTTAGGTTATGAGGATAAATTAAACTAAAACTTGGGGCAACTGCTGTCAAGGCGTAATGTGGTAAGACCACTATCTGAGGTCTTTCTGCCAAAGTTAAATGGAGCACCATTCCATTATCAGACATTCCTGGTATCTTAAATGCAAATAAATATAAAAATCTCACAACACCAGGTTATAGTCCAACAGGTTTAATTGTAAGTACACTAGCTTTCGGAGTGACGCTCCTTCACCAGGTGGTAGACTACCTGATGTTGTGTGATTTTTAACTCTGCTTCTGTTAATTAGGGAGTCAGGGACGAGTGATCATACTCCAAACTTAAAGAAACATTTTTCAGGAGTGAATTTGAGAAACAATTTTTAACATAAATAGTAACTAATGCCAAAACAATTATCAACCTTAAAATTAAGACTGTTTTAAGAGATTTGGAGTAAACGAGTCAGGCTGCAGATCAGCTCTGAACTCATTAAATGGTGAAATATAATTAAGTCCTTAATAGCTTTGTCCTGTTGCTATGTTCCTATTTATCTTTTCATGAAACTTTATCCTCTCACAGTTTTAGCATCTATTGGGGTCTTAAATTATTCCAGAGATTTTGCTTCTTTATCTTTTCTGGAAGACTATTCCAGGTATTGATTACCCTTTTCTTGGTAGTGCTTCATTACGTCAACCCTAAAACTGCCTATTATCAATGTTCCAAAGTCTCAGTCTTAGTTTAATTTGAAGTAATTGAGTTAACTATCTCTGTTGTGGTTAGTATACCTTTATATTTCTATAAACTTGCCTCCCATTTACTTTCCTTAAAGGCTACAGATTTTCTAATCTTTCCTCATTGTCAACCTTATGACAAGAGAAATCACCCTTATTGCTCTACCCTACACTACCTTAAGGCTTTATGATTCATGATCAAAACTGAATACACTATTCAAGGTACAATCTTTTCTATAGCACTATCCAGTTCACTGTGATGTTTTTAGAATTATATGCTGAAAATTTCGAGCTGTAGCTTAACCCTTTGATTGCTTTGCTGACTGCTAAAAGTTGAGTCTACTATCACTCCGAGATCGTCATTCTCTGTTCAACACTCATTATCCATATATTTTTCCAATTTTTTTTTAATTTGCCAGATCTTGCACCTATCTAATTATATCTACCATTATTTTATTGAATCGTTTGTTGTCTCTGGATCCTCTTGCTACATCAACTTCAACCAATCCTGTTCCCCTAGTTTACTGTTATCATGGAAATGAATTATGTAGCATTGCATTTTTATATTAACTCTGTTGGTATAAAACAGCAACAGCAGCAGCAATAATACCTAAGACACTCCACTCAGTACAAATGTTTAACCAATATCACTCCACGAATTAAATCTGCTGGTCTCTCTATTTCAATCAATTCCCTAACTTTGCCTTCTAATGAAGGAACTTCTGAAGTAAGGTCACAAGACTTGAAATGTTAACTCTGCTTTCCATCCACAGATGCTCCTAGACCTGCTGGGTTTTTCCAACAATTTCCATTTTTATTACAGATTTTCACTATCTGCATGTGAAACAGATTCTCATGTTAAGTTTTATTGCAGGCTTTCTGGTAAGTCTTGGGCTACAGCATGTACATTCCAATGAAAACTTGAGCTACCACTTCCTTGAAAAAGTCAAAAACACATGGGAAACAAAAATATCATGCTGCTGTTGTGTAATGTTGAATTTTATAATGTGATGTAGAAGGTATAGTGGAAGCAAATCATTTGGCTGGAGCCTAAGAGTACTGAAATTTTATGATGATACTCTTAAGGCTAGGTGATGACTTTTAAAAATTACAGATTGGAAAGTTTTTTATTGTTTTTCCAATTACAGATAAGGGAGAAATAATCAAATTCCATGTGATAATGTTATTCACTAAGTTCTAAAACCCTTAAGATATGTTTAAGTGATATATTTAATGATAGATACACAAGTTGATATTAAATATAAGGCAACATATTTTGATACTCAGTAAACAAAGTATCTTGAACTTTGATGAGAAACTTGTTTTCAAATAATAATTATCATTTTTGGAATTGTTTCATAAGTCTGTTTTGCACTTAATTCATTCACATTCCAATTCATTATCATACTATTTAGGTTAGATATCATTATGATGAAAATGAATAGAATTATAACTCCTCTCACTCCTGAAAATAAAAGAACAGTTAAATTCCTTTCCATGATTATGGTAGGCTGTATATCTGTGGAGAAGCTACCTTTCCTTTCTTTTCGTTCTCTGGCTTTAGAAACTAATAACTGCTTTCCCAAAACCTAGGCAAAATATATTTGGTTTTAAATATGAATAACTCATTAAAAGTCTGAGTTTCCAAACCAGTTAAAGTACGGCATGTTCAAAACTTTGGTCACAGAGATCCACAAGTCCAATTTAACCTAAAATATGCACCAATTAGTTGAGTGTTTCTTTTAGTGATTTATGTGTATTTCAAGTTGATAGTGTAAAATGTAAAGAACAGATTTAAAAGCAATCAGTGCCAGTGAAAAGCAAAGTGCTGTACATTCTCAGTTTGGTAGTCAGCCCAATGTCAACTTGAAAAATGATGTTAATGTGTAAGCTATGACTGAAGACAATAGCCATTGTATATGATAGATAGATAGATAAATAGATAGATAGATAGATAGATAGATAGATAGATAGATAGATAGATAGACAGACAGACAGATAGACAGACACACACACACACACAAAGTCAGACATCCAAAGATCAGAAACTACATTGGACTTCAATCTCTTTAAAAAATGAAATTATTGTGAAAAATGCATTTTAATTAGCACATTTTTGTAAATATAACCTTTTACAGTACCACTTTGGTATATTTTAATTGTAAGTCATTTTCACCAACTATTTTACATGCAATAATACAAAAATATAATACTAAATGTTTTTTAAAAATCCAATGCAACAAGATTATTTCTAATGACTTTAGTAATAAATCACATGCTTTTTGGCAACATGTGACTGATTGTAATTAATAGAGCACTTCAAAACCAAAAGTCCAATGTGATCTAGAAATCTAGTCTAAAGTGAAAAGTAACATTTTAAAATAACATTTTGCATATATCATTTTGGTGAAGTATTTACCTTGTTTAATGAAGTTGTACAGACATTATGTCTGTGTTGCTCAGGGAGACACCTTGATGGCAGTGACTAATTGTCCTATTCCTCCAAATACAAGTGAGAAATCAGAAAATGAAATTTACCTTTGTTATTTCTTCATTAAGACAAGTAGCAGTTGTTCTTACCTTGCGCCCTGCCTCATTATTGTGCAAGTTCATGAGTGTCCTGGCATTCTGTTTGATTTCTCTTGCATCTACAAATACTTTGGAGAATCCAATTCCATATCTGATATCTGCAGAGCAGCCTCCCCATTTCCAGCCTTCCTCCTGATTGTAGTGACCCTGTTTTTCTTTGTCACAGCCACAGTCACTCAGGTTTCCCTGGGTGCATGCAGCAGTAATGGCATGGGCTACTCCAGCAGCAATAATAGCATAGGTGAAGGCTGCTTCTCTGCTTCCTGCAATCAAGATATTGGGACACACGTATTAGTTTGCTTGACCGACTAATGATAATCATAACAGCTCATATTTTACCTTCGTGTCACATAATAATATTTTATACTAAAGTTCCAGTTTTGAAATACGCATTTAACGTATTTGGTAAAAGTGTCCTTGAATTGAAATCTTTACAAGTACATCAGTTCACGTTCCATAAAGTTCAATTGTTTGCAAATCCAAAGTGACGTGAAGACTATTGTGTTTGAATTATAAGAAGCGTCGTTTTTATGAAATTAATTAAACTTTATGGAAATTTGCAAGCAATGAAAGGTTGTAAGATGTTGAGACCCGCTGCAGAAATGTGGAAAACAAAATCGGCTTTGGTTTTGCCTAATAAGCCTTGTGTTCACTACATATTATGGGCCAAACTATGAGTTCAAACCAGAACACAGAATACCTCGAGCAGACGGTTATTCTCAACGGTTTAGCAGTCAAAGGTAGTTTAGCATTTTAGATGGGACTTCGTGTTAAGTTGCTTTTCATGTGAACAAATGCTCACTTCTAGTTGGTTACAAATGGCCATTCCTGATATTTTGCTTTCGGCTACAGGTAAAAAGATTGTTACGCGATTTACCAAAACGACACATCTTCCGCTCTCATATTTGTTACACAACTGCAGGTGTGTTTGTGAGTATTTTAACATCCTTTGTGTGTGACTAAGATGGAAATGTGGGACCTTGCGATAGTGAGAAAGTCAGGGACGAAAGTAAGACAGGCAGACTGTGCAAGAAGGGAGCTGGCAGGTAGAGAACTTGAAAGGCTTCTCCCCGGAGCGAAATAACCACAGGAAATACATCCCCGCTGGCGGGAGTCATGGGTTATCGAATTATGCTTCTGCAATCTGTTATTGGCTTCCTCAATGTCAATGGCGTACATTCTGAATGAAATTCCTCTCTAAACTGATATCTTCTGGAACCTGCTGTTCTCCAGCGCATTTGAGTGTGTACCAAAGATTTCTCTTGTGTACTTTTACACAAATGTATAAACTGGGGGGGAGACGGAATTGATAACCCTTACAGAAACAGCACAGACGATCCTTTACACAATGGAGATGAAAAGCAAGATTACCATGAAGGCAGATTCAGAGTGACTACCTGATTTATATCTGGTACTTCGCTTTGAGGGACAGATTAAGGCACTGCTTTATTTATGGCGAAAATTATACCTTGGGTTCATAACGCAGTTATGTGTCTAAAAATCAATCGTCACCAGGGATTTCAAAAGAGAGTCAAGGATTCTCTTGCTTTGGTAGATTTTCAAGTTTGACAATGATTTTAACACATTGCCTGCGCTCCAAGGACGGCAGATACATTAGTGTTGTCACTAAGAAAAGACGTGGAATTACTGGTTGGGCGCCAAAAGTGGTAGAGGAGCACTGCTCTCTGAAAGAATCTGACTGAAGTGATTGGAAATCTCTTAACTATGGGCCCTCACATCAACAGGGAAAAGAAATCCGACCAGTGGAAAGGAACTTCTTTGATTTTTTTCACGTTAGAAAATTCAAATATGCACATCATAAAAAAAATTTCCAAAACACACGTTGAAGACGTGTTTAAGTGTATCCTTAAGCAAAACAAGCATTTAAACTGATCTGAAAATTCTGATGGTGAGTCATGTTTCCAGATATTGAATCTTCCAGGGATAACCCACAAACAGTGAGTGCCACATGACCGAATTGTTAATAAATAAGATAGTTTACGCAAACTTCCAGTTCGTGTCTTCTGCTAACTGACAAGGACTGATTCCAAGTGGGAATTCCTTCTGTTTTGGGTGAAGCTACTCATGGATGCAAATGTTTTGGGGATAGTTCAAAGAATCTTTACCAGACTGATACCTGGATTGGGTGGGGGAGTTGTCTTATGAGGACAACTTGGATAGGTTCAGTGGAGTTCAGTGAGAGTGGGTTCGACTGAACCATACAGGAACCGGAATGGCATTGACAGGGTAAATATGGAGAGGATGATTTCTCTTGAAAAGAATCTACCCCTGTTTAAAAATCCGGAGTGGCCTCTTTAAAACAGTTTGTCGAGATTTCTCTCTCGCTCTCTCTCGGAGGGTCCTGAGTCTTTGAAACTTTGTCCCTGAGCAGGCGGCGAAGCAGACCCCTTGAGTAAAGACAGAGGTAGATTCCATTTCAGGACAGGAAGTGAAAGGTTATCCAGGATAGGCAGGCATGAGGGTTTGAGATTACAAACAGAACAGCTGAGTAGGCTCAAGGGGCTGAATGGTCCTTTCCTCCTAATCGATGTGTTCAGAGGGTCACCCCCTGTGAAATTGATTAAAATGTTGAAAACTGATCTTGGGTAGTGTAGGAAGAGGGGAATTCCTGCCTGTGTATTTCGTACCAAATTCCTTGCTGTGTAGTGATCCTATATTGACATCTTACATTGTGAAAGATTGGAACAGACAGGTGAGTTTGCATTTAGTAACATACCGACTCTGAGCTCTTTGCCAAAAACAGTCCTTTCGCCGAGGGCAGAGCAGTTCCATCGCCCATAACGGAACTGAAATTGACACTCATTGATTCCCATCTGAGCCCCTTCTCCAATGACGATGATGGCATCGGGGCGACTCTGACAGATCGCCCGCTGACGAGGTGCCAGGCCCGGTATCTTACTGCAGATAATGTTCGCTCCCAGGGCCACCACCGAAGAGAATCCACTGTGGGAAGTCCAGGCAGATATTAGGATAGAGAGAGAGAGAGAGCAAACACCGTCACTAATTATTAACCCCAAACACGGAATTTGCTGCATAAATATAATTGAGTCATTCTAAAGTCATATCCAGCTGTTTCCCAAGAAGGCTGTACAGTTTCTTGCTGTAATAATCTCCTCATTTTCATGGTTCAGGCACATCCAGTGAGACACTCAGCTAACTGGGCCTAACTCTATTGAAAAATTGGAGTTTGAGCGAGCTCAGTTCTCCAGCGCAAGGACCGGGACTTTGGGAAATTCCCCTTCTATCTATAGATTGTCAGTCTTAATGTCTGGATTCAAACACATTAGCCCAAAAGACAAACGCTGAACATTTGCGAGTTAAGGGTATGCCCGTGAGACGTCCAGAAATAGCCCCAGAATATTCCAAGAATTATGGAAGATATGAAACACAAATATAAGCCTTCTCAGTTTAATATTAAATAGTGCAACAACAGATAAAGTACATATCTCACTAACTGCTAAACAGTCCCACATCAACTAAACATGGAAATGTTGTCGAAAGTAAACGGAGTTTATTTTAATATTTAAACTCTCCCCTGATATGAACCGGTTTCATTAAACATATCCACCTCTCGGTGTAGGAGCTGATGTATTATCAAACTTGTTATTATATTCAATTAAATGATAACCCCGGGCTAATAGTGACTGTCTCATAAATTAGAACAGTTCTAACATTCGGTTTCATACATTAACATCCCTAAGAAAGAAGCACTCTTTAATCTCCCGATCTTCATGACGCTGATACCTGAACTATACGTGCATGTTGTGAAGTGAGCTGCTCAGTGTGAACTGACCAGTCAGGTACCACACGTAGTGCAGTCGGGGTTAATTCAGCAAGGTAGTTCTATCCCATTTGGCCGTGGTGATCGATCTACCATCCAGGCTGCAGGGCACGACTGTGCAAAGCCCAGCTCTCCCATTGTGCTGATTGTTAACTCCCGTCTCCATATCAAAGCATGGAGAATCCAAACAGCCCCCAGTGTCAAAAAAGGAGCTGCGTTCCCTGCAACACTTTGTGCATTACACTCTCTCGGAAGCCCTTTCCTCAGCAACGCTTCCAATTGCATTGTTATTCACATTCAATCACAATAAGATCTGTTTTATGAGCTAGGTGATGGAGTAATTTGGGTAAGTCCCGAGGCATTTGGTGTATTTGAGTCCGAATTGACAACTCGGTAAAAGCACAATGCCATTATCAGTTAATTTTCCAGTCCCAAACCGGACAGTGAAATAATCTCTTCCAAACGTAAGCGCTTGGTGGTTTGATTTACACAGTTCTGTGCCTATTCGTTCAAAGTGGAAAAACTTTTCCCCAGTCGGTGGGAACTGGCGTGCACAGGGGCGAACGCAACCTGTGCTTCTCAGTGTTGTGGATCTAAGCAGCAGCACGGCGGACTTTGTTATTACAGACACAAAAACATAATCAGATCGTCAGCGCTTGCACTGAGACAGATTGGCAGGTCGAGGCACGGCAATCTTTTGCCACTTACCCTATTTTAAGATACACGATTCCCACACAGAGGAAAATGTGGAAGAGCCAGCGCCGCGTTTTTCGGTTCATGTTTAAGATTGTGTGGTGACTGCAATTCTTCTCGTCCGCTTGTTAATCAGAGTTCCAGGCAGAAACAAGTCCAAGGTACTGAGAGAACAACTGACCCTAGTGATCTCAGCTCCCGTGCACCCACATTCAAACCAGCGTGTATGGTAAATCCCAGTGGAGAATCGATATCCTGCACTTTTTTTTTGTTACAGATTATCCATCATCTGTATGCGTGTCACACGTATGGAGATTGCAATGGGAGGCTAGGTTGAAGATCGCACAGGGTCCAGGCATTCCCACAATGAGAGCTGGATCTTCTCCCAGGTTCTATATATCTATCGAATCTATTTGGGCGTGTTCGTTTGGGAAAACGCAGCAGACCCACTAAATACCTTTGCAGTGCACACACACACACACACCTTTTATTCTGGGGAGGGGGGAGGGGGGTTGCTAACGAAGAACGTGCAGAATTCTCTCTGAATGATCTAACAACTTCCCATTTTTAACAATGAATGCGGAGTCGATTGCATTTTCTCGGGATCACTCGGTGCCAGGGACCGCGATATGATTTCGGCACCTCAATCTGCACACTATGTTTTGATACTCTCGGCGCTACAAGCAGATTTGCTCAGTGATAAAGATATTTCCCTCCCTCCTTCCCCACCACCGTTTCTCTCTCGGTCTCTGGGTCCCCTGTAGTTTCTTATACAGCAGGCAGTGCATTGTGAGGCAGTTATCTCGATAGATTTTTTTTTCGCAGTTAAGCACACATTGTCCACTTGGCACATGAGATTGTGAGGTGTGTGCCGCAAGGAAGTGGAGATCCTGCCAATGAGAGGTTTATAGAGCGGACGCGCTCAGGCTGTGCCATAGAAAGGGAGCTGAGGCACTTTAGTGATTGAACCGGCCGAACGCGCCGCCCTCTGACTGACTACTGGTGCGGTCCTTTCCACTTGTTAGATTTTTCAAGTCTTCTGCCTCCCCTCCCCCTTCACCTCGATTCACAGTCTGAGTTTGGCGGAAGAAATTGCCCCTCTATATTTGCCCGGTCACGATGCGATCCTGCTGGGCTAATTGGCTCGCTCAGTTCCCTGGTCTCGAAACTCCCATTCCAGAAACAATTTCGAGGGTGTCAAATGTAGACATTCAGAATCACTAACTGTCCTGAATAGGAAAGTGTGGGACTGCTCAATTAAATCTGAGAGAACTTGCTGTTAGTAATCACGGGTGGGGGGGGGGGGGGGGGGATATCCTCATACTTAGTCTGTTTTCTAATTGAGAAATTCGGCTATCGGGCTGTAAGGATTTAAAAAGAGACATTGATCAATATCAAAATTTATAAAAATATAATGCACTGTTTATTTAAGTAGAATGGTTTAAAATCGACTAAGCGGCATTGACCCATCATGAAAGCTATTTTAGTGTACACCATACTTTAGAAAAACGCTTCCCCCTAACGCTTCATGTCAGTCACACAGGCACATATTCCAGTTCTGAAGGAGAGCGATACCAGATCCGAAATGTTAGCTCTGTTTCTCTCTCCGCAGATGCTGCCAGACCTACTAAGCTCCTCCAGCATTGTCTGGGTTTGTTTCAGATTTCCAGCACCCGCAGTATTTTGCCTCTATTCAGACAATGATCTTGCAACCAAATCGGATAGGTGCAAGTGATATCTGACAGGCGGGTTTAGGACGAGTGACGTCCGTTTCGGGCGTGAATTATTATACCTGCCTATGTTACAAAGCAAGAATTCGAAGATCTGCTTGAGAAAAAAAAACCCAAAATAAAATAGTACTCCAAGGGATATAACAGATAAAATCCGAACCGGAAGTTGCTTGCGCTGGTTTTCGTTTGCAATGAATACTCATTTAACTAAATTCAATTAAAGCTTACCGCGATATTATAACTTGAATAACTCACGATCAGGATATATTTAATAGCTCTACTAGGCAGATAACCTTAAATCAGGAACGGTGAAGTAACGTTGAGATAAGTGAACTATCTAATTCCATTTCTATCGTGTCATTATTTTGGTGCCCAACATAAATGTAAATGTGTCTCCATAACTGAGTTTGAGGAACAGCTGGAAATAGAAGTTTTGCCCAATTATGGACATCTGCCTTCAAATTAGGGAATTGTCTATTCATACTGTTAATGAATGATGGTGTTCAGTTTGGTCATTGCCACTGGTTGCCTGGTGCAGACTGCCTTTTAACAGTCTTGTTCATGGTTCTTTGGTGAAAGTATTCATCTCGTTGACATTTCCTTGTCTAAGCCTTTGGGGGTAGAGTAGGACTTATTCCCTTTGACCTGATGGTAATTAAGAATTCAAGCACATTTTAAAGTAAACTTTGTGTATCACATTAATTTCCAGTCAAAGTAATCATTTATTAACCATATGCAATAACATGTGAATAAGACATGTTGGAGTGAATATTCTGAAAACGTGTATAATTTGAAGAATTGCTGATTCAAGCAGCAAGTACAATTTAGAAAACTAGTACAAGCAGAATTTGATGCTGGTATACATTATATCAGAGTTGGCTAGAATATGGGATTAGTGGATGAAGTTAGTAGACTAAGCTTTAATAGCCTGGAAACGAATAGTGTTGGATAATACAATGTGTGGTTAATGCAGAACAAGTAAAATATAGAAAAGGATAAAGTAGGATTTGTAAAGAGCTACTTTAAAGATATAGTAGATTCTAAACAATATTGTTTTACTTTATGGTTGTAATTCTCCTGCAGAGTTGGTTGAAGAAATGTATCTAATCTCTTGCCTTCATGGATGTCCTCAGTGCAAACTCATGTGGCCACAAAAAATGCACCCATAGATTTGTTTACATCTTTCTAATACCAACAGATCTTTCACCTACAAATATGTATTTATCCACCAATGAAGCAGCCATTGCCATTAAAATAAGGGATTGTGCAGGACTACAAAATTCAACCAAGACAGCAAATAAATAAACGAACAAGTAGGAGTGAATTACCACTGATTCTGGAAGCCAATTAACAGAGAACAGGGACTGCCTATGCATTGAACTTACCTGTTGTAGAATTTGAAGCACTTTGGAGAATAAACTGCTGGGTAAGAATGATTGTTTGTGTGCCTAGAGTAAGACTATTTCATGTTCTTTGTACAGATCTTAGTTTCGGAATAACAATATTCTTATTGTTAGAGTGCAGGTTGGAGCTTTTGGTTCCTTGTGGCATAAAGAAAATTCAATATTGAATTTATAAACAATCAAGATCATCTTAGTACCTTTTTAACTTGATTTTGTACCACACTGAAGTTACATGCCAGTCTGTGCCAAGGTCAAGTGATATGAGATAAATTGCACTTCATTGCAGAGTCAGTTTAGGACCTTACTGCAGAATATGCTGCCAAATTTGCATATTGGAGACATTTTAAACCACCTTTGATAGTACAACAGTGATTTGGTACTTAAGTAAAGAATGAGTATAAAATAAGATAGGCAGTTCAGTACAATTTTTGATTATTCAAGGATATATTTGTCTTATGTGAATGTGTAAACAAATATAAGGTTATTGTAGTTTAGTATATGAAGTTAATGAAGCATTAAGATTAGCAGAATTGAAGATATGTATTACAATAATACAGAATTATACAGTAGAGTGAAGGCACTGTAAGGTTTACAACAGAAACCATGCATTTCGGCATAGGATTAGTGTACAGTGCCCTCCTAAGGATTAATTTGAAAAGTCACATAATTAACAGAATTGACTTCAGAGAAATTGCTTTAAATGTTTATTGAAAGTTAGTTGTCTCCAAATATGTATGTCCATAATTCCATTTGTACCAATAAATCAGATTAAACATGGAATATGCGAATTCAGGATAGATTAAGAAATAAAAGAATAAATTCCATAGACACTAAACAATGTGAAAAATGAAAGAAATTAACTATTGAGAAGGAAGTTAGTATCTGTTTCACTCGTTCATTGGGACACTTCAGGATTGTAAGCCACAGGGGATGAAGGAAGAATGGGTTAGTGGCATGATCAGTAAAACTACAAGAAGAGTATTACATATAAAATAAACAATGAAAGTCAGTTTAAGGAGTTTAGATATTTTAAGTGTTGATTGTTGCCATTTAATGGCGTTCAGAAGACAATAATAATTTCTATCTGCATTCAGTTTCCCGTTAGCTACAATTAGAGTTATAGAGATGTACAGGACAGAAACAGACCCTTCAGTTCAACTTGTCCATGCGGACCAGATATCCCAACCCAATCTAGTTCCACCGGACAGCATCCAGCCCATATCACTCCAAACCCTTCCTGTTCATATATTTATCCAAATGCCTTTTACATGTTATAATTGTACCAGCCTCCACTACATCCTCTGGCAGTTCATTCTATACATTCCATTCCTCTCACCTTAAACCTATGCCTTCTAGTTCTAGACTTCCCCACCCAAGGGAAAAGACTGTATCTATTTACCCTATCCATGCCCCTCATGATTTTATAAACATCTATAAGGCCACCCCTCAGCCTCTGACACTCCAGTGAAAACAGCCCCAGCCTATTCAACTTCTCCCTGTAGCTCAAATTCTCCAACCCTGGCAACATCCTTGTAAATCTTTGCTGAACCCTTTCAAGTTTCACAAAATCCTTTTGATAGGAAGGAGACCAGAATTGCACACAATATTCTAAAAGAGCCCTAACCAACTCTTATGCTCAATACTCTGACCAATAAAGAAAAGCATACCAAATGCCGCCTTCACTATCCTATCTACCTGTGACTCCACTTTCAAGGAGCTATGAACCTGCATTTCAAGGTCACTTTGTTCAGCAACACTCCCTAGGACATTATCATCAAGTGTATAAGTCCTGCTAAGATTTGCTTTCCCAAAATGCAACACCTTGCATTTATCTAAATTAGACTCCATCTGCTACTCTCAGCCCATCTGATCAAGATCCTGTTGTAATTCGCTGTCCACTACACCTCCAATTTTGGTGTCATCTGCAAACTTAGTAACTATACCTCCTATGTTCACATCCAAATCATTTATATAACGAACAAAAAGCAGTGGACCCAGCACCGATCCTTGTGACACTCACAGGCCTCCAGTCTGAAAAACAACCCTCCACCACCACCCTCTGTCTTCTACCTTTGAGCTACTTCTGTGTCCAAACGACTAGTTCTCCCTGTGATTCATGAGATCTAACCTTGCTAACCAATCTCCCATGGGGAACCTTGTTGAATGCTTTACTGAATTCCATATAGATCATGTCTCCTGCTACTCTCATCGATCCTCTTTGTTACTTCTTCAAAAAACTCAATAAAATTGGTGAGACATGATTTTCCATGTGCAAAGCCATGCTGACTATTCCTAATCAGTCCTTGCTTTTCCAAACACATGTACATCCTGTCCATCAGGATTACCTCCAACAACTTGCCCACCACCGATATCAGGCTTACTGGTCTTATTGCATGTGTCTCTTCAACACATCAGAAGCAGCAAACCCCCAGCCACTTCCTTGACAGAATCCAATTTTAACCCAGTCACAATTTAATGTACTTGTACCTTCTAGCAGTCTCAGAAGAGAATCCATTTTGAAAATTTGGTAAATTGCATCCTATGATTGGCCTCTATCTGAGCTAGAATTTCATCTGGTATTATCTATTTCATGTGATAATACTACTGTGTTACAAGAATATTTTACTATATTTAAAATGCTTTATAAGTGTAAGTTGTTGAAGAATTGCAATGATTTTGAACATTGTCCTGCCAGTATTTGAATAACCAGTCTTTAAACTGGCTAGTCCTTGGTCCCTGACTAGTCATCTGAAATAGACATGGTTCAATCTTCAGGTCTTTTAACTATAATTTACCTTTGAAAATAATCTGTGCTGGCATTCCTTATTCATTTCACATTCGGCGAAGTTAACCATTAATTTTGTTTCATGTTATCATTCCTAAAAGCTTTTCCAGCACTGAGGTTAAACTAACTGACTCAAATTTCTTGAGTTTAAAAAGGATTGGATGGTTATGGTCTGGGTCTCTGCACTTTCCAAAATGTCTGCCTCCATATACTCAGAAACATCCCAAACAGGCCGGATGATTTGTCAACTTTAAGCACAGCATCCTTTCTTAATCAATAGCTCCTCTATCAACTTTTAGCCCATCCAGGACCTCAGTTATCCTCACTTTCACCATGATTTAAGCAACCTCTTTTTCTTTGATTTAGCCAAATGCAAAATATTAATTTAATACCTCAGAGGACCGCTAATGCAGATAATTTAAAAAGTCCTACCATGAAGGTATTCAAGGTAAGTGAATTAAATTTAAATGTACAACACATTATTTTACATCATGAATGGACATTCTTTTTGCATTAATTTAGAAAAGTCACTTATCTTATGATCTGAAATGAGAAATATTGCATGTTGTTATGGGAAACAAAATTATGTCCTGTCTGAAGCAATGATAAATTTGTACAAGGAGCTATATGGCTCGAGAATTCTGTCGAACTATAATTTGGAAAATTGTGGAATATTAGACGGTGCAACAGAAATGGTGGATACATCCCCAGAACCTGATCAGATGTACCCCAGAACTCTGTGGGAAGCTAGAGAAGTGATTGTTGGGCCTCTTGCTGAGATATTTGTACCATCAATAGTCACAGGTGAGGTGCTTGAAGACTGGAGGTTGGCTAACGTGGTGCCACTGTTTATGAAAGGTGGTAAGGATAAGCCAGGGAACTATAGGTGAGTGAGCCTGATGTTGGTGGTGGGCAAGTTGTTGGAGGGAATCCTGAGGGACAGGACGTACATGTATTTGGAAAGGCAAGGACTGATTAGGGATAGTCAACATGGCTTTGTGCATGGGAAATCATGTCTCATAAACTTAATTGACTTTTTTGAGGAAGTAACAAAGAGGATTTGATGAGGGCAGAGCAGTAAAAGTGATCTATATGGACTTCAGTAAGGCATTCGACAAGGTTCCCCATGGGAGACTGATTAGCAAGGTTAGATCTCACGAATACAAGGAGTACCAGCCATTTGGATACAGAACTGGCTCAAAGGTGGTGGTGGACGGTTGTTTTTCAGACTGGAGGCCTGTGACCAGTGGAGTGCCACAAGGATCGGTGGCACTTTTTGTCATTTACATAAATGATTTGGATGTGAGCATAAGAGGTACAGTTAGTAAGTTTGCAAATAACACCAAAATTGGAGGTGTAGTGGACAGTGAAGAGGCTTACCTCAGATTACAACAGGATCTTGATCAGATGGGCCAGTGGGCTGAGAAGTGGCAGATGGAGTTTAATTCAGATAAATGCGAGGCGCTGCATTTTGGGAAAGCAAATATTAGCAGGACTTATACACTTAATGGTAAGGTCCTAGGGAGTGTTGCTGAACAAAGAGACCTTGGAGTGCAGGTTCATAGTTCCTTGAAAGTGGAGTCGCAGGTGGATAGGATAGTGAAGAAGGGTTTGGTATGCTTTCCTTTATTGGTCAGAGTATTGAGTACAGGAGTTGGGAGGTCATGTTGCGGCTGTACAGGACATTGGTTAGGCCCCTGTTGGAATATTGTATGCAATTCTGGTCTCCTTCCTATCAGAAAGATGTTGTGAAACTTGAAAGGGTTCAGAAAAGATTCACAAGGATGTTGCCAGGGTTGGAGGATTTGAGCTATGGGGAGAGGCTGAACAGGCTGGGGCTGTTTTCCCTGGAGCGTCAGAGGCTGAGAGGTGACCTTATAGAGGTTTACAAAATTATGAGGGGCATGGATAGAATAAATAGGCAAAGTCTTTTCCCTGGAGTCGGGGAGTCCAAAACTGGAGGGCATAGGTTTAGAGTGAGAGGGGAAAGATATAAAGGGAGCCTACGGGACAACTTTTTCACATAGAGGCTGGTACGTGTATGGAATGAGCTGCCAGAGGAAGTGGTGGAGGCTGGTACAATTGCAACATTTAAGAGGCATTTGGATGGGTATATGAATAGGAAGGGTTTGGAGGGACATGCTGGCAGGTGGGACTAGATTGGGCTGGGATATCTGGTCGGCATGGACGGGTTGGACCGAAGGGTCTGTTTCCATGTTGTACATCTCTATGACTCTTTGACTCTATAAATGAATGTATTTATTTTGGTGAGATGTAAGCTTTGAACATTGTATAATTGAAGCTTTTAAAATTATGGAGCATTTAGATGAGAATGGATAATCACAGTTAGACAAGTAAGCATGCTCACAACATTTAAGAGTAAAAAGTCAACTTAGGTGGGAGGAAAGAAATGTTGACAATGTTTCTGCCTCGAGGACAGGTTATCAACAGATGCGTTAAGTACAGATAAAAAAGAATGGGCTAATTCCTGAAGGAGGTTAGCAATACAATTTTGAGAAGATTGAAACAGGTTAGTTAATTTCATTCAATTCAATGTTATTGTTAATTTAGAACTCTTAAACTTTCTTAATTGGGTTTTTTGAACTGGACAAGAATTTTCCATCATTGTCTTAAAAGTTCCCATAGCAATTCACACAAAATATCAGAAGGGGCCAGTGCAAAGTTACATTATCTTCTGGTGGAGTAAACATTGAGGGACATTTTGCATAATTGTCTACATGTTTGTAAGTGATACACCTATAATGGGAAACTGATATAACAATCCAAAATTAATTGAAGATTGAGCTATAGGTTTAAATTTCATAAATAACTTCATCGAATGGCTGATATCATAACAAGCTCAAATAGAAACAAAAAAAAGCATATTACATATGATAGATTAACACAGAAGAAATCTGTGTGAACTTTGAAGTGAATGATTTCTATCATTGGGGAAAGGGTAATGGTAATGTAAATAAAATTAACAGCACAACATTTCCCACCAAAGTTCAGGCTGGGCTGTTTCAGTGGAGATTTTGAAAGGAGTGGCACATTAACCTACTAAAAATAGTCTTATTAACTTAAGTAAATCAAGATCTTCATAGAGAGCAGCACAGTAACTCAGTGGTTGGCACTGCTGCCTCACAGCACCAGGGATCTGGGTTTGATTCTACCCTCAGGTCTCTGTCTGTGTGGAGTTCGAACATTCTTCCCATGTCTGTGTGGGTTCCCTCCGGGTGCTCCAGTTTCCTCCCACAGTCCAAAGATGTATATGCTAGGTGGATTGACCATGCTAAACTGTCCAGAGATATGAACATTAGGTGGATTAGCCATGGGAAATACGGGGATAGGGTGGGTGGGGGAGTTTTGGGTGGGATGCTGTTTCGAGGGTTAGTGTGGGCTTGATGGGTTGAATGGCCTTCTTTTACAGTGTTGGGACTCTATGATATTCTATGATAAACACGGTAGGTCTTCACTTCAAGTTTCCCTGCTTAGCGTCATTTTGTTTTAAAACATTTTATTTTTAAGGTCTGTTTTCTTGAATTACATTGGCATTTAACAGTTAACATATATTAACATTGCTGCCCCCACCCTCGCCTAACCTTGCAAAAATACTTCCCTCCTGTCCTGGCTTCCTCCCTTTGGCATTGTTTCCTTTTGACATTGCCTCCCTCAGGGTTTGTTCTTCTCAATGATCCCCCACCAGCCTGGCCTTGCGTTCCTCCCCCATTCCCCTCATCATTGAAGTCACTCCCTTCTCCTGCTTGCCATTCTGAGCTTGTACTGAAGGGTTTCACCTAACACCAGTAATTGGTCATTGTCAGAATGCGCAGCTCCATGCAATGACTAACCTCTGCAACCTGGCCAAACTAAAATACAGGTGATTGTGTTTTTTTTTTAAATGTTATACAGTTTTCATTTCTGTTATATTTAGTGACAATCTTTACTTTTGTAAGTTATATCAGCCTGGAATAGATAGTATCATCAAATTCATGTATGGTACAGAATCACAATTGTGTATTGCTTTTCCAGGCAAAGGGATTGAACTACTGACTTTAACATTGATTCCTACGGTAAACTGTCATTCACGTAAAGTCATGGCAGCATTCCTGAAAATTATGACTTTAGTGAAAAGACTTTAGGTGAGGCACAAAAATAGAAATTGTAGCATCAGTGGAGAGAAATCAGAGTTAACGTTTCAGGTCCAGTGACTCTTCCTCAGACTTTAAGTGAAGATTGACTATAAAAGCTAAATGCCTCAGAAGGGAAGGGATGTAGTGGTTGTAACAAGGTCAGCCTAGCGGACTTCATAGAATACAAGTTCCCTGATTGGGGCTGTTAATCTGTTCCAATGAGGGAGCCCTGGCTGATAATATAAACAGGAATATCACACATTCTGGTTGCTCTGAGAGCTGCCTCTGAGGGAGCCGGATCAGTGGAGAAAGACTCTCCATTTTGTGTTAGGGAGGGGACTGACCTCTGTGTTTGCCTGGACAACAGTCAGTGTGTTACTACTGTTGGTTTTCTATGAAGGAGGAGAGTTTTCTTTTTTCTCTCCCCTTTGTTTCAGGTAGACTTCTTTGTTAATTTTGGTTTTCTTTATTGTTTGTTGCAGTTGTTTTTTTCCCTGGGTTTCTTGCTGTTTATTTCCTTTATAAAAAAAACAGGAATGTCAGTCATCCTGGTTGCTCTGAGGGTTGGTTCTGAGGGAGCTGGATTAGTGTCAAGGACTCTCCATGTGTAAATAAAGGCTGACATGGTGAGGGGATAGCGGCCTTTGTGGTGTTACTTCAAGGCCCACTGCCTGGTGTGGGAAGCATTTCAAAATTCAGTCCCCAATAATATAGAAGGGGAAACAATTGGGAAGATGAGGATGGCTGAGAGCAAGAATGAAAGAAGACTAGAAAAGAGAAAGAGCAAAGTTTTAAAAAGAAAGAGAAGAATAATTTTTTAAAATGTTACTGAAAAAGCAATGAAATTTAGCAAGTATTTTGCTTTGTTTGTTACAAAAGAAAGTGAAGTTTAAGCGATGTAATACCTGAGGTGGATGTGGAAATTTGGAGTAAAATAAATGCGGGAATAGGAATACCAGTCAGCCTTTACTGATCTGTCTTCCGATCTGCTTTGGAGAGGGAATTCCAGATTTTCACCATCAGTTTGTGGAAAAAGGCACCTTGATTTCACTCTTATAAGACTTAGCTATAATTATGAAATTATGCCCCTGATCTAGATTTCTTCACCACAGAGAACAGGTTTTTAGCATCTACTCATTCCATCGTTACCAAATTCAAGATCTCAGTTAGATCACCTATCAATCTTCCAACTAAAACAAATACAAGCTGAGTGTATAAAACCTGTCCTCAAAATATAATCCTTTACTCCCCGGTGTTCATTCTGGTGAATCTGTGCTGCATCCTCTCAAAGGTCATTATACTCACTCTGAGGTAGGGTGCCCAAAGTGGAATGCAGTACACTGAAATGGTTTTGATCAAGACTCTGCATAATGGAAGCTCATGTTTCTCTTTATATTCCGGTGCCCTTGAAAAGAAATTGTATTATTTTAACTCACTAAAAAGTGAACCATTTCCCCCACTTTGTGTCCAGTAAAACCTTGGAGGAAGGACAAAGCAAGCAGTTAAAGATCTGACAGGCTATGTGAATCCCAGCACATTGCTTGGGGATTTTATGGGGATCTTTTGAGTGAGGCCTGTATTCTTGCATGGAAAGGAACCATTTAAGACTCGATAGAAGGACAAGTTAGAAACATGAAGGAAAGTTGCAACATGGGACTCTTTCACCTGAACAAAAAACAGGTTTCGAAGGATCTTAAAAATGTTGATTTTTATGCAAGATGTCAGCAGCGCTGCCGAGGCCAGCAATTATTATCCATCCTTAATAAAAATTAACCACGTTGTTGTGGATTTGGAATCAAATGCAAACTTTGTTCATGTTATCTTTTACAACTGTCTGTTTAATTTATTGTAAAATCGAATAGCGTTGAAACCATGTAATCTGTTCTAAATTCTCCTTTATAACAAAAGGGAAGTGGGGCCAGCAGGAGGTCATTGTACACATTGGAACGAACGACATCGAAAGGGAATGAGATTCTGAAGGAAGAATATAGAAAGTTATGCAGGAATTTAAAAAGGAGGTCCTCGAGGGTAGTAATATTTGGATTACTCCTGGTGTTACAAGCTAATGAGGGTAGGAATAGGAAGGTGAAGCAGAATAGATGGTGCAGGGGAGAAGGGTTCCCATTTTTGGATCATTGGAATTTCTTCTGGGATAGAAGTGCAAGAAGGACGGTTTGCACCTGAATTGGAAGGGTTCTAATGTACTGGCAGGGAGATTTGCGAGAGCTGCTCGGAAGGATTTAAACTAGTAGGATGCAGGCGTTGGACCCAGGGAAATAGTGAGGAAAAGGACCGAGTCAAACAGTCAGGGCAGGCAGGAACAAAGCAGAGAACAAGGTAGGACTAAAAATTAAACTGTATTTATTTCAATACAAGAGGCCTTACAGGGAGGCCAGGTGCACCCAGGACACGGTTAGAAACATGGGACTGGGATATCATTACAATTACAGAGATGTGGCTCAGGCATGGACAGGACTGGCAGCTTAATGTTCCAGGATACAAATGCTATAGGAAGGATAGAAAGAGGGGCAAGAGAGGAGGGAAGTGGTATTTTTGACAAGGGATAGCATTACTGCTGTACTCAGGTAGGATTTCCTAGGAATACATCCAGGGAAGTTATTTGGGTAGGACTGAGATATAAGAAAGGGATGATCACCTTACTGGGATGTTATTATGGAGCCCGAGGGATGATCACCTTATTGGGATTGTATTATAGACACCCTAATAGTCAGCAGGAAATTGAGAAACAAATTTGTAAGGAGATTACAGTCATCTGCAAGAATATTAGGTTAGTTATGGTAGGAAATTTTAACTTACCAAACATAGACTGGGACTGCCATAGTGTTAAGGGTTTAGATGGAGAGGAATTTGTTAAGTGTGTACAAGAAAATTTTCTGATTCAGTATGTGGATGTACCTACTAGAGAAGGTGCAAAACTTGACCTATTCTTGGGAAATAAGGCAGAGCAGGTGACTGAGGTATCAAAGGGGGAGTACTTTGGGGCCAGTGACCATAATTCTATTAGTTTTAAAATAATGATGGAAAAGGATAGACCAGATCTAAAAGTTGAAGTTCTAAATTGGAAGAAGGCTAATTTTGATGGTATTAGACAAGAACTTTCAAAAGCTGATTGGGGGCAGATGTTTGCAGGTAAAGGGATGGCTAGAAAATAGGAAGCCTTCAGAAATGAGATAACGAGAGTCCACAGACAGTATATTCCTGTTCGGGTGAAGAGAAAGGCTTGTAGGTATAGGGAAAGCTGGATGACTGAAGAAATTGAGGGCTTGGTTAAGAAAAAGAAGGAAGTATATGTCAGGTATAGACAGGATAGATCGAGTAAATCCTTAGAAGAGTATAAAGGAAGTAGGAGTATACTTAAGAGAGAAATCAGGAGAGCAAAAAGAGGACATGAGATAGCTTTGGCAATTAGGGTTTAGGAGAATCCAAAAGGTTTTTACAAATACATTAAGGACAAAAGTGTAACTCGGGAGAGAATAGGGTCCCTCAAAGATCAACAAGGCAGCCTTTGTGTGGAGTCGCAGGAGATGGGAGAGATACTAACGAATATTTTGCATCAGTGTTTACTGTGGAGAAGGATGTGGAAGTTATAGAATGTGGGACACTAGATGGTGACATCTTAAAAAATGTACATATGACTGAAGAGGAGGTGCTGGATAAATTCCCAAGGACCTGATCAGATGTACCCTAGAACTCTGTGGGAAGCTAGAGAAGTGATTGCTGGGCCTCTTACTAAGATATTTATATCATCGATAGTCACAGGTGAGGTGCCAGAAGACTGGAGGTTGGTTAATGTGATGCCACTATTTAAGAAGGGTGGTAAGGAAAAGCCAGGGAACTATAGACCGGTGAGCCTTACATCAGTGGTGGGCAAGGTTTTGGAGGGAATGCTGATGGACAGGATGTATATGTATTTGGAAAGGCAAGGACTGATTAGGGATAGTCAACTTGACTTTGTGCATAGGAAATCAAAGAAGTAGCCATGGGCACCCGCATGGGCCCCAGCTATGCCTGCCTCTTCGTAGGATATGTGGAACAGTCCATCTTCCGCAGCTACACTGGCACCACCCCCCACCTTTTCCTCCGCTACATCGATGACTGTATCGGCGCTGCCTCGTCCTCCCACGAGGAGATTGAACAGTTTATCCACTTTTCTAACACCTTCCACTCCGACCTCAAATTCACCTGGACTGTCTCAGACTCTTCCCTTCCCTTCCTAGATCTTTCCATTTCTATCTCGGGTGACCGAATCAACACGGACATTTACTATAAACTGACCGACTCCCACAGCTACCTAGACTACACCTCCTCCCACCCTGCCCCCTGTAAAAACGCCATCCCATATTCCCAATTCCTTCGTCTCCGCCGCATCTGCTCCCAGGAGGACCAGTTCCAAAACCGTACAACCCAGGTGGCCTCCTTCTTCAAGGACCGCAATTTCCCGCCAGACGTAGTCGACGATGCCCTCCACCGCATCTCTTCCACTTCCCGCTCCTCCGCCCCTGAACCCCGCCCCTCCAACCGCCACCAGGACAAAACCCCACTGTTCCTACCTTCCACCCCACCAACCTCCAAATACATCGTATCATCCGTTGTCATTTCCGCCACCTCCAAACGGACCCCACCACCAAGGATATATTTCCCTCCCCTCCCCTATCAGCTTTCCGTAGAGACCACTCCC
>NC_057727.1:26409442-26434508 GCF_004010195.1 Chiloscyllium plagiosum
TCACCCTCACCTTGACCTCCTTCCACCTATCACATTTCCAACGCCTCTCCCACAAGTCCCTCCTCCCTACCTTTTATCTTAGCCTGCTGGACAAACTTTCCTCATTCCTGAAGAAGGGCTCATGCCCGAAACGTCAATTCTCCCGTTCCTTGGATGCTGCCTGACCTGCTGTGCTTTTCCAGCAACACATTTTCAGCTCTGATCTCCAGCATCTGCAGTCCTCACTTTCTCCTCTGCATAGGAAATCATGTCTCACTGACTTGATTGAGGTTTTTGAAGAAGTAACAAAGAGGATTGATGAGGGACAAGTGATGGATGTGATTTCTATGGACTTTAGTAAGGCGTTCAATGCGGCTCCTCATAGGAGATTGGTTAGCAAGATTAGATCTCATGGAATACAGGGAGAACTAGCCATTTGGATGCAGGTTTGAAGTTGGATACAGAGGGTGGTGGTTCCTTTTCAGACTGGAGGCCTGTGACCAGTGCAGTGCCACAGGATTGGTGCTGGGTCCATTACTTTTCATCATTTATACAAATGATTTGGATGTGAGCATAAGAGGTATAGTTAGTAAGTTTGCAGATGACACCAAAATTGGAGGTGTAGTGGAGAGCAAAGAAGATTACCTCAGAATACAATGGGATCTTGATTAGTTGGGCCAATGGACTGAGGAGAGGCAGATGGATTTTAATTTAGATAAATGCGAGGTGCTGCATTTTGGAAAAGCAAATCTTAGCAGGATTTATAAACTTAATGGTAAGGTCCTAGGGAGTTTTGCTGAACAAAGAGACCTTGGAGTGCAGGTTCATAGTTCCGTAAAAGTAGAGTTGCAGGTAGATAGGATAGTGAAGGCGGCGGTTGGTATGCTCTCCTTTATTGGTCAGGGTATTGAGTACAGGAGTTGAAAGGTCATGTTGCAGCTGTGCAGGACATTGTTTAGGCCACTTTTGGAATATTCTGTGCAATTCTCGTCTCCTTCCTATTGGAAAGATGTTGTGAAGTTGAAAGAGTTCAGTAAAGATTTATGCGGATGTTGCTAGGGTTGGAGGATTTGAGCTATAAGGCGAGTCTGAAGAGGCTGAGGCTGGTTTCCCTGGAGCATTGGAGGCTGAGGGGTGACTTTACAGACATTTATAAAATCATGAGGGGCATGGATATGATAAATAGATAAGGTCTTTTCCCTGGGGTGAGGGAGTGCAGAACTAGAGGGCATAGGTTTAGGGTGAGAGGGGAAAGATATAAAAGGGACCTAAGGGCCAACTTTTTCACACCGATTATGGTGCATGTATGGAATGAGCTGCCAGAGGAAGTGGTGGAGGCTAGTACAATTACAGCATTTAAAAGGTATCTGGATGGGAATATGAATAGGAAGGGTTTAGAGGGAAATTGGCCAAGTGCTGGCAAATGGGACTAGAGTAGGTTAGGATATCTGGTTGGCATGGACGAATTGGACTGAAGGGTCTGTTTCCATGTTGTACATCTCTATGACTCTAAGTCTCAGTGACTCGGTTGTTATGTGGACATTGAGGATCAGATTGATATGCTGGCGGGGAAGGTTTCAGTTGTTCACACTATGGCTAATAGTAAGAATACTTGTGCTTACACTCTGTAGACTGTTAGTTTCTAAAACTCACAGGGAAACGTTCGAAATATCAGATTTTACAGACTGTTGTACTTTAAACAGTCTATTTAATTCCAAGATAAGATGCAGTTAGACATCTAGACAATTGCTAAATCAAATTTTGACCTGGATATCCAGCCCATGATCATGTAGATAGATTTTCAGAAATTTTAAAAATTAAATGGGGAGATGTTATAATCTAAATTTTATGTTGCTTGCAAAATTGGTCAATGTTATTTTAAGTTTGTTACAGTATAAGTCCTAAACTTAAAATCTTGTGTGAGTGACTCTTTGGGAAAGAAATTCAAATATCTTTTAAAATCATCAGTTTCTATGGATATCAGTGCATAAGCTGTTCACATTTTTTCTTCTGAAAGCATGCTGGCAATGTCAAGCTGGCTGGTAAAGATGACTGTTCAATGGTGACAGAGCTTTCTCAGCCAGGATACATCTGTGTGTGTGTGTGTGTAGATGTCATTCACAATAAATAAGACCGTGGGGTCTATTTGCATTTGGTAACCCCTGGCCTCTGGAGACTGTTAATTCACAGTAGCCTCAGATTTATCCAGTGTGTGCCTCTATACACATTTCTCCAAGAACTGTACCCTCACCCTTTCCATTTCTTTCTTTCTGGTGGATTTCAAAATATCACCCTTTTCACTGAGCACAGTTTGTACTATTTTGCTATATCCATGCTTTGAAAATGTATAATTGGTTCAATTTGGGTAACTTTGTCAGGAAACACCCTGCTACTTGTTGACAATCCCTTCGATTTCTGAAGTCCATTAGGTATAAGCTGCAAATCAAAACAAAATCCTGTCATAACTCTTTTTTTCATGTAATTTCATGCAAAGAGAGTCTCAGCCAAACAACTGATTCATCCTCCTTCTGTTTAAATATAGGATTATTGTCTTCATTTGCTGCTTTAAGAATTTCCTCAAGGTAATGTTGATGATCAGATAATACAGATACCTTCTGCTAGTCTGTTCATGAATTATTTTAATTTTTTTTCCCCAGTCAGCACAAACTTTGCTCAACTCCCCTCTCACAAGAGCAACAGTTTAATTATTATGAACTTTCAATTTACATTTCAGCACACAACTTCTTCCACAGTATTAGCATCAGTTACGGCCACATCATTTGATTTTAAAGCATGACCTTCGTCTGTAGGGAAGTTTCATCTCACTGTTGCATTCTGCTTTGATACTTGTGGCTTAGGGTCTGACTGAAAGTTTAATTCGGGTGGCTTCAATTCATTTCTAGCTAATTGTAATTCTTTGTTGTCAATCTGAGACTTCAATGTTTCATTAATTTCAGTGCTCTGTAATGTCAATTCTGTAATGTTTAAATTTGTATCAATTAGGAAAGAAAAAAATAAAAGGAGGGCAAAAAAGAATGAAGAAAATAAGTTATCGAGGTGCATAGATCAAAATAGCAAAATGCTTTCGAAAGGCATCAATAAAAAAGGAAGCATGTGAATGGAAAAGTTAAATAATACCACAGGGAATGATGGAGAGATGGCAAATTAAATAATGATTTCACTTTGGTATTTACCTCACAGGTTTTTTTCTGTTTCCGGTGTTTTTAATTGTGGATTGGAATGGGAAAAAGACTGTTTTAAAACCTAAGAATTGCAGCAAGAATTGCTGCACCTTTTAAGGGCAAGGTATTGAAACTCATTCGAAGTGGTGTTTCCACTGCTGCTTTGTTCAACAAATGGGTAGGCTGGTTGCAGATGGGCTAGCACCAAGGCGTGTGTACAAAAAGAGGTTCAGCCAGCAACAAGTAGCTGATTTGTGGAGTGGTAACCGCTTGTCTATGACAAAAACCATTAGCCTGCCAACAACTATCTGGATGGTTCCTGGGTAGCTGAACACGTTGTGAATGTGAATGACGCTGGTAGAAGCACATTGGACTTCCAGAAAGGACAGTGGTGTAGCATTTAAAAATACCTGGAGCCTAGAAAAGATGAACAGAACAGACCCAAGGAATAATAGACCAAGTCTACTTACCATCAGTCATAGTGAGAGATTTTAATAAAATTCTAAAGGATAGAATAGCAGAATTATCTACAAATATCAAGATGAATTTGAATTTGAATTAGTTTTATTGTCATATGTACTCATAAGTACAGTGAAAAGTTTACAAATCACCACTTATGGTGCCACCTTAGGAGGATTTGCATCCTAAGTGCAGATACTTAAAGATACTTAAGACACTTAAGTGAATATTCTTTGGTATAAAACAGAAAAATTAAGAAATAGAAACTCCAGCATGGAAATAAAATAAAATAGCAAATTGAAGAAATATAAAGTATACAATTTACAGTTTTTCCACCCCAGTCCACACAGCTCTAATCCATACCAGATCTCAACTCAAGACAACACAGGGGCCTTCCTCCAATCTATACAGAGGGGCCTTCCTCCAATCTGCACACAGGGGCCTTCATCCAGTCTGTACAGAGGGGCCTTCCTCCAAACTGTACACAGGGGCCTTCCTCCAGTCTGTACAGAGGGGCCTTCCTCCAGTCTGCACGCAGGGGCCTTCCTCCAGATCGCACGCAGGGGCCTTCCTCCAGACCGCATGCAGGGGCCTCCCTCCAGTCTGCACACAGTGGCCTTCCTCCAGTCTGCACACAGGGCCTTCCTCCAGTCTGCACACAGGGGTTTTCCTCCAGTCTGTACAGAGGGGTCTTCCTCCAGTATGTACAGAGAGGCCTTCCTCCAGTCTGTACAGAGAGGCCTTCCTCCAGTCTGCACACAGGTGTCTTCCTCCATTCTGAACACAGGGGCCTTCCTCCAAATTGTACACAGGGGCCTTCCTCCAGTCCACACACAGGGGCCTTCCTCCAGTTTGCATGCAGCGATCCTCCTCCAATCTATACACAGGGGCCTTCCTCCAGTCTGTACACAGGGGCCCTCCTCCAGTCAGTACACAGGGGCCTTCCTCCAGTCTGCACACAGTGGCCTTCCTCCAGTCTGCACACAGGAGCCTTCCTCCGGTCTGCACGCAGCGACCTTCCTTCAATCTGTACACAGGGGCCTTCAACCAGTCTGTACACAGGGGCCTTCCTCCAGACCGCACGCAGGGGCCTTCCTCCAGATCGCACGCAGGGGCTTCCCTCCAGTCTGCACACAGTGGCCTTCCTCCAGTCTGCACACAGGGGCCTTCCTCCAGACCGCACGCAGGGGCCTTCCTCCAGACCGCACGCAGGGGCTTCCCTCCAGTCTGCACACAGTGGCCTTCCTCCAGTCTGCACACAGGGGCCTTCCTCCAGTCTGCACACAGGGGTCTTCCTCCATTCTGAACACAGGGGTCTTCCTCCAAATTGTACACAGGGGCCTTCCTCCAGTCCACACACAGGGGCCTTCCTCCAGTCTGCACGCAGGGGCCCTCCTCCAGTCAGTACACAGGGGCCTTCCTCCAGTCTGCACACAGTGGCCTTCCTCCAGTCTGCACCTAGGGGCCTTTTCCAGTCTGCACACAGGAGCCTTCCTCCAGTCTGCACGCAGCGACCTTCCTCCAATCTGTACACGGGAGCCTTCCTCCAGTCTGCACACAGGAGCCTTCCTCCAGTCTGCACGCAGCGACCTTCCTCCAGTCTGCACACAGGGGCTCTCCTCCAAACTGTACACAGGGGCCTTCCTCCAGTCTGCACGCAGGGACCTTCCTCCAGTCTGCACGGAGGGGCCCTCCTCCAGTCAGTACACAGGGACCTTCCTCCAGTCTGCACACAGGGGCCTCCCTCCAGTCTTCATGCAGGGGCCTTCCTCTAGTCTGCACACAAGAGCCTTACTCCAGTCCACACGCAGGGGCCTTCCTCCAGTCAAACAAGCAGGGGCCTTCCTTCAGTCTTACATAGGGGCATTCCTTCAGTCCGCAGGCAGGGGCCTTCCTCCAGACCGCACAATGGGCCTTCCTCCAGACTGCATGCAGGGGCCTTCCTTCAGTCTACAGGCAGGGGCCTTCCTCCAGTCTGTACATAGGGGCCTTCCTGCAGTCCGCACTCAGGGGCCTTCTTCCAATCTGTACACAGGGGCTTTCCTCCAGCCTGCACACTGGGGCCTTCCTCCAATCTGTACACAGGGGAATTCCTCCAGCATGCACATTGGGGCCTTCCTCCAGTCTGCACACAGGGGCCTTCCTCCAGTCTGAACACAGGGGCCTTCCTCCAGTCCGCACGCAGGGGCCTTCCTCCAATCTGTACAAAGGGGCCTTCCTCCAGTCTGCACGCAGGGGCTTTCCTCCAATCAGTACACAGGGGCTTTCCTCCAGTCTGCACGCAGGGGCTTTCCTCCAATCTGTACAGAGGGACCTTCCTCCAGTCTGCACACAGTGGCCTTCCTCCAGTCAGTACACAGGGGCTTTCCTCCATCTGTACAAAGGGGCCTTCCTCCAGTCCGCACGCTGGGGCCTTCCTCCAGTCTGCACACAGTGGCCTTCCTCCAGCCTGTACACGGGGACCTTCCTCCAATCTGTACAGAGGGGCCTTCCTCCAGCCTGTACACAGAGGCCTTCCTCCACTTCATGTGCCGGTCGGTATAGATTCAAAAGGGTATATCTTGTTTAACCAACCATATTGAATGTTTTGAGAAGGTAGCAGAGAGAGTAAACATTGGCAGTGAAATAGCTGTAACCCCCTATCTGGCAAAGTTGAGCAGGTGAGAATGGGTGAACCGGTCTCCTCTATTTAACCATTTGGTTGGTCACTACAAACGTTTAAGTTTTTTTCACAACTTTGTACTGCTCCCTAATTAATTGTACAATTAATTATTTTTGCTGTGAATAGTATTTCAGTAATTAATCAACAAGGTTTCCTTGAGTCAAAATCAACATTTCTTTTCAACTGTGTTATGGCCAGGTGAGGAAATGTCACTGCTCTGCTCATGTATAACAAAACTGAATTAAAACAAAACTAAATCTTCTTGACTTGTATGCTTCTTACTCATTCACTGGGAACATCTCACTGTCTCTCCTATCTCTATATCACTTACATCATATTTAAACCTCCTTTTGCGTTGTTACAAGATACAAATGCTGCACAACTAGGTGGGGCAGGTTAAGACCAGCAGCACAATGTCAAACATGAGGCACCTCATACTCTATAAGCATAAGATGCTGGATTCATCCAAGAAAGGGTGACCACCCATGTGGGAATGCTAAGGCCTTCATGTCTAACCAACCAAATAAGCTTCATAGTGCTGTGCTCCAGGGGTCTCCCATTAATGCCAGTGACAGGTCAGTCTTATTCTGAAGAAGCTTTGAGCCCTTTTTCACAAGTAATTCCCTTTCTCCTCTTATGTAGGCTCTTCTCTTATATTACTGGGACCCAGAGCCTGCAGTAACAAGGAGGCCAGCAGTAGAAACCTTCTATTCCAGCTCCACCTTTGAGAAGAAAGCCAGTTAGAGGATGCACTAACATGGTTTTCGCCTGCGCCAGCTCAGAGCCTTTCACCTCAGTGTGTTCACATTCAAGATTAGACTCTGGAGCTCAACCTGGTGAGCACATCACTACAAGCTTCTACTGTTAGTCTAAGAAACAAAGCCAGTATGAAGGTCCTTTTCAGTCGACCAGTTCCACTTCAGTTCATGAGTTTCACATGATGAAGACAACGTGCTCTGAAAGCTACATCAGTGCAGTCCTAGGGACCTGCACTTGGGGAAATCAGTGCAATCAGACTCCCTGGGCTGATTTACTCTCCTCATCATAGGGGAAGCACATAAAATGGTACAATCTGAAGGAAATGGCATCTGTGACTCAGTTGCCTTTTAGAACAATCCACTGACTCAAAGATTCAGGGCAGCTATATCCTTGGACACTCCTTTTCTCATTCCCGCACTGTGTCTCCAACAGCTGTAGATAATAAGGTCATAGATTCCAGGACACATCCTTTCCTCTGTCTCCTTGTGGGAGGTGGAGGGTGGCCAGCTGCTGCTTCTTCAGCTGGAGGCTGTTGTTGAGCTATTAGGGATTATTGTTGTTGCTGGGCTTGGTGACAATGCTCCACTTGCTGTCTTCTTCATAGTCAGCAAACCTCTGAACACTGGCTTCATTTCAGGTGCATGATTAGATAATCAGTGGGGAACAGAACAGTGCATCAGTATTGTTAGATTAGATTTTTTTTAGATTCCCTACAGTGTGGAAACAGAACCTTCAGCCCAACAAGTCCACACCAACCCTCCAAAGAGTAACCCACCCAGACCCATTTCCCTCTGACTAACGGACCTAACCTATGGGCAATTTAGCATGGCCAATTCACCTGACCTGCACAGCTTTGGACTGTGGGAGGAAACCAGAGCACCTGGAGGAAATGCACGCAGACACGGGGAGAATGTGCAAACTCCACACAGACAGTCGCTCAAGGCTGGAATCACACCTGAGACCCTGGTGCTGTGAGGCAGCAGTGCTAACCACTGAGCCACCGTGCCGCCCATGATGTCTCCTGATCTCTCACATCAATCACAATAAAACATCACGTATTGCCTCACACATTGTGTTATTGAAGTTTTGACTTTGCCAGCAGGTCAATGTCATGCCATAATATTGAGCTCTGAGTTCTGTACCTTATGTAAATGTATGTTACAGAAACAAAGTGCCAACGTTACATTGGTTGAAATAGATGCAAACAGTTCTACTGTGATAGCACTCCCTAACTAATGCCGCCCTTCAATATTAATGAACATATTTACAGTTCGGTGTGGAATGTTGCATCTCTGAAGCATTGTTATCCGCTATCAGGGATGAAAAACATTCCAGAAATGGCCATGCCAGGTGAGATTTCTAAGCTTATGTCTGCATAGCTTTGCATTTCAAATGTGACGGGGGCCAAATGATGCAAAATATGTAATAGTTATGATTGCTTGAGGTCATAATTTATAATAAAAACAGAATTTTCTGGAAAATCTAAGCAGGTCTGGCAGTATCTGTGGTGAGAAATCAGAGTTAACATTTCCTGTCCAGTGACCCTTCTTCAGAACAGAGCATAATTTGTAATGTACTTGGTTACCAAAAGAATGATCTTTCAATAGAATTAGTTTGATGGGCGATGCTTGGCAGTACATAATCAGTGGATATATATTAAAACAACTTTCCCTGGCATGGCCTCACATGTGGAACATTATACTCCGCTCTGATGAGAAAGACACTACCTTACTCCATGCACTGTCTTTTTGTCTGTTTATTGCTTTTGGTTGTTCAAAGATAGCAAGGGTTCAGCTTCATGTCTTTGTGTGTTGGTTTCAGGCTCTATCTGAGACTGACAATAATTCGCAATCCCTTTCTTTCATATACTATTTTGTCCATATCTCCAATGACCTTTCAATGTCCCATTCTATTTTTAGTTCGTCCATTGTATACCACTGTTAATGTTCTCCATTTACTCTCTGAGGCTACAGCTTTGTGGATGACCATGCCTGTTCACCTTCCTCATCTATGCTAGGTTGATTGTAAATTGTGAGAATGCTCCCCATCCACCCCCTGCCACCTCCTGCATTCCTGCCACCTCCCAGTTTGTACATAATTGCACTGTTCCACTGTAATATGTCCATTTAAAATGCTTGTTGCAGCATTGTATCAATCTCCCTCGAAGGAGTTGTATCACTGCACCAATTATTCCACTTTGCGAATCAGCTGACACATTTGTCTATTGGACCAAAGTGTGATGTTGATTTTTTACACTGAATGAGATCGCCATTGATCAGACGGGGTATCAGGAAGATCAGATTGTTGCAGGAGAGGCAGCAGCAATGTTGTACAGTCCCAAGTTGTTTTTGCAGATATTTCTCCACTTTCTTAATCTTTCTCCATGGCCATCCTGAGGAGGCCTTCAAGCCTGCTCCACTTTCTTCAAATATTCATTAAACAGAGCCCTCAGTTGGGAGAAGCAAATGATGTACTCCTTCCCAAGTTTTCTGCACTTCAATTGTTTTGAATTTTTTTGATTTTTGGTCCCTTAAACCATTCTTGCACTTGGCACTGTTCAAAGTGCAGGACAGTATTAGCTAAAGCAGTGCTACAACATTGATGCAAAGAGCACTCTTTTGAATCAGGAAATAATGATAGCTAAATTTTCATTGGTCTAATTAATCAATGTAGGAACAGTTTGGTGTATCACATTCCTCTTTGGAAAGTTACTGTGAGTCCCATACCAAAACTGTTTTGCGTCCCTTTATTCAGAGGATCATGGTTGTTGAATTTTAATTAGCCAAATCAGCTCAGGAAGTCATGATAATCATTCTGGTGTATCAAGCTTCACGTCAGAAAAGGCTCCACACAGAACACGGACACACACAACCCCAAGCTGGGTAAGTGGAAAGGAGATCATCAAGTTAGCAGCAGATTCACATGGGCAGGTGACATTCTCACATCAGTGCTCACCTGTTAATCATTGGTTGATGCATGTTTAATGAACTTGTTTATTTTAATACTATTCTATGCAAAGTGTACTTTCTTGGAATTGAAAACAATATTTGGAATTATTCGTCATTCTTTGAATTAATAATATCCAGACAAATTAAATGTTGAGTAAATAATTTTGGTTATTAATATTTTTACAAATAAGTCTTATTGGCTGATTGCAGTTCATTTGTAGTTGACATTGTGCATTATAACCTTTTCAGGGTCATTATTAAGATAACGAAACTAGTGACTTGTTAAAATTCTCCTCTCTATTCAAATGTGACACCATCTATTTTTTATTTAACTTTTGACACTATTTTATTTTCAGGTATTTATTAAACTCCTAGTTCTAAATGAACTATTCCAGTGTTCTGTAGCTTTCACCTTTTCTGCTCTATTATTAACTTTATTTTTGAATACTTGAATGTTACTTCAGACTGCCTCACAAAATTTATTTTCTCTAATTCATTTCTGATAATACCCTGTCCTTTAACACAGCAGCACAGAAAGGCTAAATCTGACATCCAAGTCTCATTTTGTACTTCTGGAATGTTATTGTCAACATTTGTGGCAAATTAAATACATATCTAACAATGAAATATACCCGTAACACTGAAATATGTCCCCACTTATGTATCTAATGAAGAATTCAGAACTTGGTTCACCAAATTTCATTCAGTACGACTCAGGTTTCTGACTTACAAAATTAAATGTTCAAGTCCCATGCCTGGACTTGAATACATAATCTATAGTCACAATACAATTTCACACTGAGGCCGTATTGGTGGAGATGCTGTCCCTTTGATGATATGTTGAACTGTGACCCTGCTGTGTGTCCTAGCTGACATAATTCCCTCAAGCAATACCAATAAAATCAATTAGCCGTTGCTACTCATGGCATCTTGCTGTGTGTTGTAGCATTTGCCAACATTATAACATCAGTCATTGTATGTTAACAATCCAGAACATTTGAGATTATGATACAAATGCATTTTCTTAAGATCGCCAACATTAAAAAAAAATGCATTTGAGGTCGTAAGGGTTTCACAATCATTGTCATCATCCTTTATCGTGTCCCAGGATTTCCAGGCCTTCTCCAGTAGCAAGGGACAAATAGTGTCTATAATAGGTACAGGCTAACAGGAACAGTATATATAGAAATTAGGTAGGCTGTTTGGTCTTTCCTTTCTTTTTTCTCCAGTCTTACTGTAAGATTATCCACAATTAGCATCATCAATAATGTGTGGTGCTGGATCTTGGACCTCAGGTCTACCCACTCAAAACTCGGAGAGTCCGAAGTGGCTAGGCAACAATGGGGACTTGCAAAGGGAGGTGTTAATTTTCCCTTCCAGCCCCCCATTGAAGTTTCAGACATGGTGGCCTCCTGACAGGTTTCTTGTCAGCTGTGCATGTATTCTCTCCATATTTCACTAGATGAAAGACCCTGCCAGAATGTGGGCCGACATTAGATTATGGCAAATCTAATCAAAACAGGTCCAGCACAGTGAACTTGCAGATCACTACGTCTGACTGGTGTCTGGATATAGTGAGGATGGAAATTCACCTTCTCTGTAAACGTACAAATCTAAAGTACAGGAAATCCTATTTCTAGTTCTGAAATGTAAATAAATAAGATGTGCATTTTAGTCAACTCTGATGTTGTTCAACATGCAGCATTACTCATGCTTCAAGTATAATCATACACTTTTCTAAAGCACCTTTTCTGTTTAGCTTAACTTCTCTAACATACAGACCATGAGTTCAGATCTGAGTCTGAACAAACACAATAACTCATTTGGCACATGAACTTCATCTCCATAGATGCTATAACTATATTTTTAAAATAGTACTCACAACCTCAGTTAATGCACAAAATCCCTACTTTATCAGCAAGGGGTGAACTTCACATCAAATTTGCACGTTGATTATAACCAGTGTCATAACCAAACTGTTATACTTGTGGTTATTTTAATACCAGACAGGATACCCCAAACTGTTAAAGTTTTGGGTGAGGAGGAAGGAACTGACTCCTCCTTCATTATTCATCCACCCCTTCTGTGGTCACAATAAGATTAATTTATAAAGAATCCTCACGCGTGTGTCCTCATTTCTTCCAGCCCAAATGAATTTATGCTTCAAAAGGAGTCAATTTAACCAAGTGTTTGAGTTAGCAAAATATTTTATTAGTTATTAAATACAAAAAGAAATAACAACATAACACACATAGAGATTAGAAATGAGAAGCAAGTCCAGGAAAAATAAAAGTTAAAAGATACACAGTTTATCACAAAGTTATTCTGAAGAGTAGGTGGAAGAACATTACAGCCATTGCATTGTTTGTTACCGGTAGTGTTAATTAGTTAGTTGATGTTGAGGTTCTTGGTTTTGCCTGTTGATTGAAATTTTCCTTTCTTGGTTCCTTTGACATGGCTGGTAGCATTACTTATCCCCTTTCTTTACCTGCAGTGCTGGGGTGTTTAGTGGCAATCCTCAAAGCTATGATCTTCATAGCATGCTATTCCATACACTAGCATATCAAGCTATTAACGCACTTGGACCAGGGTTGAAGCTTGCTCTTAACTTCTATCCTTGCATTCTTATAAGGGAAAAAGGCAAATATATCTAACATATAGATTGCCAATTTTGTTTTTATCATTATGTTCACAGTCTGATGCTCTCAGAGCATTATAATTTAGTTTATAGTGCAAACTCAGTTTTATAAATCCATCTCTATGAAGCCTCCTTGACATCTCAGAAACATTTTCTGGTGTGACATTTCAGAGCCTCTCTCTCTCTCTCTCTCTCTCTCGACAGCTAATGTTTGCAACTGTAGTCAATTTCTAGATCGGTTCCTTTAAAAATAGTACAAAAAATAATATGTCCATAGGTGATTCAGGGTTCTGATCTGTGGTCATGACGCAAGTCATGAATCAATATAATACTTCACTGTTAGAGACTTTCTGGGAACAGTTCTCCTAAAAAAAAATGGGACGGCACGGTGGCACAATGGTTAGCACTGCTGCCTCACTGCGCCAGAGACCCGGGTTCAATTCCCACCTCAGGCGACTGACTGTGTGGAGTTTGCACGTTCTCCCCGTGTCTGCGTGGGTTTCCTCCGGGTGCTCCGGTTTCCTCCCACAGTCCAAAGATGTGCAGGTCAGGTGAATTGGCCATGCTAAATTGCCCGTAGTGTTAGGTAAGGGGTAAATGTAGGGGTATGGGTGGGTTGTGCTTCGGCGGGTCGGTGTGGACTTGTTGGGCTGAAGGGCCTGTTTCCACACTGTAAGTAATCTAAGTAACATAGCAGGGCTAAAATGAATGAGGAAAATTAGTACGAAATGAAAGGTAAATATAATTATAGATCACAATGTGTCCCATCAGTTTTATTATGGAAACACCTTTTTGTTAACAAAGCGAAATCCTTATAATTTTCCCAAAAGGTATAATCTAGTCACAGTATCAGACACACATTAAAACCATGAATATGTTTTTGAACGATTGCAGGAAACTCAATGCCAAAATTTTAGACGCTAGGCTTATGTTCACCAGTATTTGACAGACATGACATTGCATAGTTTTAAAGGGGTCCAGCTCAAATGCTCATTTCATGTTTTGAGTTGCTTTGTCTCCAAATTTCAAACAGTCAAAATGGTCACTTTTGTACTTTACAAATTAATGATTCTTGTAAAAGGTAACTGATACTTACGAGTGTATTTCTACAGAATAACACATCAAAGAGTTTTCATGATATTATAAACCATGAAAGCTGATTCCTGGGCAACGGATCAGAATCATAGTACTGAGAGACATAGCAGTCTGAAGCTTGAAAGATGAAGGTTACTGTAATCTTGGAAATGGATCAGTGGATCTTGAACAGAAGTGGTTATCAACAATGCAAGCAGCTAAAGTAAATAGAAAGAAAACATTTCCAAAAGTTTAAGGTGCTAGGAAGTCTACATTTAGGCACAGCATCAATCAATTTGTACAGAAACTTGGTATATTACTGGTGAGAGAAATGTTATGTATTGTTTAAGCTTTTGTGAGGAGAGGTAACTAGTGGGTGGAGAAAAAGGCCCCATTAGTGGGTTTGTCCAGGGTCTTGGTATAGTGAGCAGAGTGGAAACTGGATTGAAAGGCTTCATCAGGAAGTTGTGGTCAAGGAGCTGTGAAATAAGAATTTTTGTAAGGAAAGAATGATTAGAGGTGAAGAGGTGGCTGAATTGGATGTAAAGTTTAATGGTTACGGTTTTGACAAAAGAGAATATTATGATCAATGAGATCAATATATTCAGGGAAAAGGCCACAAACCCTCAGATGCAGGACAAATTGGCAATTGAACACGTATGTGCCAGTCTACATAAGAACTTTTCCCAAAAGCTGCCGTACAGACATGAATACGTACTCAGGGTGAATTCACTCAATGGTTATTCCAATTACACTGGAATAGTTTAAAAAATAAAATTAAAATTCTGTGGAAGAGCAAGTTTTTTTCTATTATTATTTACTGATATGCAATATTTAACGAATGAGAAATGTATCCAAAATTAAATTTCTGTATGAACAATTAAGTGAAAATGAGAGTGAAGTGTGGAATCTTCCTTATGTTGAATAATAAAAGGAGAGTTTGTGCAATATGGGTCAACATAGTTGTTTTTCCTGTCTCATGTGTCAGGCCATTAGTTTTTCTGCACTAATCTGCTCCTATAAACTGGAGAAAATGGAAAAAAACAGGGATATCTTCATTTAAAAATTGGAAAGCTTATGAAAAGTTTAAACTTTAAATGATACTTCAAAGGACACATTATGAAATGCATTGTTTCAAGGAATGGTGGAAACAGGCTGTATAGTAGTATTGAAAGGGAATTGGATAAGTGCTTAAAGAGAAAAATGTATGGCTATGGGGAACGAGCACTGGTATGGGCTTAATACCAAAGGCTGGTACTGGCATGATGGACTGACTAGGCACTTTCTAAGAATATCATTCTAAGACTAACTGAGAGAGTGATGAGAAGAAAAAAATTGCTTCAAGAATGTTGAAAATGTGACTATAGTTCTTCAGAATGAATAGGCACCAAAAGTGAATGCACATTCCTAGCACCCAGTGCACTGTAATGGCTCAAAAATGTTAGGAATACTTGGATGAAATATTCCCACCGCTTGCATTCCATTACAATATGCCTGCCAATATTTTGGATAGATATATTACACAACCAACATCACTTCAAGGCAAAAAATCTCCGAGGTGGTGTAGGCAAAGTGGGGAGTTGCAACTGTTGTCATTGATAAGTTTTCCACTGTTTTATAAACCAGACATGAAATATTGTTTAACAATTCATATACTGTGAAAATAATACTTAGTCTGAAATCTGCTATATTTTTCTGCAATGTGTTATGATCTACAGGCTAATAAATATTTATATACCTGTACTATGGGCTATGAAGCAACCCTCAGCAAATTTCAGATTTGAAACAATATATAATTGAAAAAATAATTCTCAACGACTATAGTATAGTAGTCATAGAATCCCTAAAGTGTGGAAACAGGCCATTCAGCCCATCAAGTCCACACCAACCTCTTAAGACCATCCCATCCACATCCATTCCCATACCCTATCCTTGTAATCTTGCACTCCCCATGGCTGATCCACCAAGCCTGAAAATTTCTGGACACTATGGGCAATTGAGCATACCCAATCCACCTAAAGTGCACATCTTTGGACTGTGGGAGCACCTGGAGGAAACCCATGCAGACACAGGGAGAATATGCAAACTCCACTCAGACAGTTGCTTGAGGGTGGAATCAAGTCCCTAGTGCTGTGAGGCAGCAGTGCTAACCACTGTGCTAATGTGCCAAACCATCTCTATAAAGATAATGTAAATCAAAAATCCACCGTAAGTGTTCTTTTTTATGAATGGCCTGATACAAAAATAAACCCATTCATATACATGTATTAAAAGAAAATAAATTTACAAGTCAACTGGCCATTACAGGGACCAAAGCATCCAGAAAATGAAAACATAGGACACAGTGTTTTGCCATAGCCAACACAGTGACCTGCAGTATAACATGGTCTCAATTCTTTGGTCCCAAAACCACGCTATTACATACACTCATATAAATGGATCCTCTTTTGTAGCCATGACATGTCATTAGTAGTCAGCCTCAATTTTTCATCTCATGGATACATATTTTACTTGCTGGTACCTTATAACTGGAAACAAGGGATCACGCAGGCAATATGGCATGGGAGTTTAAGATTTACTTACTATTTGTGTTAGATGCTGGTAATATTTCAAAAAGGTGACCAAATACACCACACTTTTATACTGATGTGTTTCTCGAAGAATTTTTCAAGACTTCAAAAGTTAACTTCTAAACTGACATCTTTTTTAAATTAACATTTTTTTTAATACTGTTGAAGCAGGGACTATCTTTGCAAAAAGAGGGCTTAGGTTATTTGCTTTATGTTCATTCATGGGATATGAGCATCACTAGCTGCCCTTGAGAGAGTTGTCATGAGCTGTCTTCTTGTAACACTGCAGACCATATGCTGCAGGTAGGCTCACAATGCCCTGAAAGAAGGAGCTTGATTTTGACTTGATGACAGAGAAGGAATGATGATATATTTCCAAGTCAGGATTGAGTGGCTTGAAGGGTATCTTGCAAATCATGGCATTCTCATATACCTGCTGTCATTGTAAATGGCTAAAAGAAAGAACTTTTAAACAATGATAAGTTAATCATATAATATATTTACCATATAAACTTATACTACATCTCTAAATATAACCTAAGACCATTTCCATAAGAATTAGGAACAGGAGTAGGCCATTTGTTTCCTTGAGCCTGCTCTGCCATTCAGTACGATCATGATTAATTTTCAACACATCCACTTTCTTGCCTTTTCCCGCAACCCTTGATTCTACTATTATCAAGAATCTATCTATCTGAACCTTAAGTATGCACAAGAACTCATTCCCTTTGACAGAAGGAATTCCTCCTTATCTCAGTCTTAAATTGGTGCCCCTTTGTGTTGAGACTGTGGTCCCAGGCTCCTCAATGAGGAGAAACACCCTCTCAGCATTTACTCTGTCAAGACCCTTAAGAATCCACAATGTTTCAATGAGATCACCTGTCATTCTCCTAACTTCCAAAGAACACTCCTAGTGAACACTCTCTGAGTAGCCTCCAATGAAATAATATCTTACCTGAAAAAAGGGGACCAAAACTGCTCACAGTACTCCAGGCATGGTCTCACCAGCTTAAAAATGTGTTGCTGGAAAAGCGCAGCAGGTCAGGCAGCATCAAAGGAACAGGAGAATTGACGTTTCGGACATTCTGTTCCTTTGATGCTGCCTGACCTGCTGCGCTTTTGCAGCAACACATTTTTAAGCTCTGATCTCCAGCAGCTGCAGTCCTCACTTTCTCCATGGTCTCACCAGCTCCTGGTACAGTTGCAGGAGAACTTCCTATTCTTATAGAGTCATAAAGATACACAGCATGGAAAGAGAACCTTCAGTCCAACTTATTCATGCTGACCAGATACCTTACGTAAATCTAGTCCCTTTTTCAGCGTTTGGCCCATATCCCTCTAAAACCTATTCATATACTTATCCAGATGCATTTTAAATGTTGTGATTGTACCAGCCTCCACCACTTCCTCTGGCAGCTCATTCCATACACGTACCACCCTCTGAGTGAAAATGTTGCCTCTCAGGTCCCTTTTAAATATCTCCCCACTCACCTTAAACCTATGCCCTCTAGTTTTGGACTCCCCTACCCTGGGCAAAAGACATTGACTATTCACTCTATCTATGCCACTCATGATTCAATAAGGTTACCCCTCAGCATCCAACCCTCCAGGGAAAACAGCCCCAGCCTATTCACCCTTTCCCTATAGCTCAAAGCCTCCAACCCTGGCAACACCTTTATAAATCTTTTCCAAACCCTTTCAAATTTCACAACATGCTTCCTGTAGCAGGGAGACCACAACTGCCCACAGAATTCCAAAAAGTGACCTAGTCAATATCCTGTACAGCTGCAAAACAATCTCCCAATTCCTATACTCAACCTACTGACCAATAAAGGAAAGCATACCAATCACCTTCTTCACTATCCTTTCTACCTGCGACTCGACTTTCAATGAACTATGAACCTGCACTCCCAGGACCTTACCGATAAGTGTATAAGTCATGCCCGATTTGCCTTTCCAAAATGCAGCACCTCACATTTATCTAAATTAAATTCCATCTGCTACTCTTCATTTCATTGAGGTCCCATTGTACTCTGAGGTAACCTTCTTCGCTGTCTATTACACCTCCAATTTTGGTGTCATTTGCAAGCTTACTAACCATACCTCCTATTTTCACATTCAAATTATTTACATAAATGATGAAAAGCAGTGGACACAGCTCTGATCCTTGTGGCACACCACCTGTCCCAGTCCACTAGTCTGAAAAGCAACTCTCCCCAACCACCCAAACCCCTTGAATTAAGGGCCAACATTCTGTTAACCTTCCTGATTACTTGCTGCACCTGTGTGCTAGCTTTGTGTTTTGTACATAAGTATCCTCAAGTCCCTATCTGTTACAGCTTTCTCTCAATTTAAATAATTGGGAGAAATCTCCTTCCCAAAATGAACAACTTCACATTTTCATGTATTATACTGTATTTGTCACCTTTTCCCCCACTTACTTACTCTATCAATATCTCTTTGTAAACTGGAGTTCACAGTATGTTTGGAGGGTTAACATATTCTCCTTTTATTTCTGGTAGTCAAATTTGAACTTACAGTGATGAGAGGAAAACATTTCTGTGTTTAAGGGCACCTCAATATAGTTAAACAGCCTCAAATGAATCGGGAATGCGATTGGGTAGTAGAAGGCCATTCTGTATTATCAAGGTCAAGGTGCAGAAGCTCCATTTCAATATTCACTCATGCAAAGATGTCAATAATACCAACAAGGCAGCATACTTCATAGTTATTACTGTGTTTAGGACTTCTAAATACATCATCTGTTGCTAGATGTTTATCTTTTTGATAAGTGCTTAGGAGCCTAGCAACAGGAATAGACCACTCAGCAGCTCAAACCTTTTCAGTCATTCTATTGGTTTGTGACTGATCTGTATCTGAACTTCATTTACTCGCTCTGGTTTCATTTATGCACTTGCCTAAAAAAAATCTAAAACTCTCAGTTTTGGCATTTTCGATTAACACAGCCTCAACAGCTTTATTTTGGGGGTGGGCGGAGCGGAAGCAGAGTTTTCCAGATATAAGGTTTAAATTTTACACTTTATTTTTAATTTTTCATTATCACACTGTAAGTTTTCAAGATCTAATCAGGAGTATTATCATGTTGTTCCCCTAATCTTTATTTATTATATCTTCAACCGTAACCTATTGATGGATACTGCTTCATCTCTGCTCAGGTGTTTCCAGTAACTTTACATCAGGGTAAATATAGGTCTTCAATTTTATCATGTTTATAATGCATCACATGAATCCTGTAATGTGTATACACACCTGGCATTATCTGTACCAATTCTGATTCACATTATCTTAATTCCCTATAATGTCTCTAATAATGCTATTCCCTGTCCCTATGTCAATCATTTCCCATGTGTCTGTTTCTGTTTGTTATGTCTTCCACCTCTTCCATAACCCAGTACTGATAAGTCCTACTCCTCCAGATCACTACTCTTCCTGATTTAGCAATGGGTTTGCTCACATTTCAAAATTTTAATTATAAATGTTTTGCTATATTTTTGTACACCTTCTAATGTACATCTGTGATTTTGACTTTTCTCTGAGTTTAATCAGATTTAAAAAGATTCCCAAAACTTCCAACAATGCTCTACCTAGAAACACCAATTTGTACTTTTTTCTGGTTGATAGCTTCAAAAAGTGACCCATTTTCCTTTATGTTTCAAAGAGAAAACAGTCAAAACGTAATTATGTAGTTGGTACAGATCATCACCTACCAGCTGTGAGTAAATCAAGGCAATTTTTTTTATCTTTTAAAATTGTTCTAACCTAGTTACCTGACTTAAAGGTTTCTCTAATTAAAGGTAGAGAATTAAATATATGATTATGATTTACACAGCTGAGTGCTTTTTCATTTGCTGTCCCCACATAGTGTACAATTTTCATGTTGGAATCCTCAGGCTATGCTCCATTATTATGTACTATCATTGCTAGGGCAGTGTTTCTACAGTAATGAAAGATTCAAGCATGAAAGAAATTCATCTCTTGTTGATTTAAATTTTGTCAAAATAATAAAGTCAGAAAGAAATATGTACTTTGAGATACAGTGCTTGAAAATGGAAAAAACTTTTCTTTTCCTTTTCCTAAGTTTCGCTCCCCGTCTCAAAAATGTTGGGCTAAATATCCCTGTCTCCCCATTTTTGTATGCAGAACTGAGTTACAAAATCCTATACAGGGTCTGAAAGAGTGGGCAGCATGCAACATTGCTGCACCCACTTCACTTCCATGATTATAACATGGCCATAAGTGAATTCCACACTGCAGTCCTCTCTGAGGCATGACCTCTATAAAACCAAATGTTACCAAACTACATGAGCAAACCCAAAATGACCCATGAAGCATCCATTTTTAACAGCACCATCTCATATAAGTGAAATAAAAACTCTGCAGGTCTATCAGCTTATGTGAAGAAAACAAAGGATTAACATTTCATCCTCGTGATGAATAATGGGAGCACGTAATATTAATAAATTCACATGCTCATCTCAAGAGTAGCTCAGAAGGCACAAACTTTATTGGTGGTGGTGGAGATCAGAGATAGACTTCAGTCAGGCCAGCCAAACTGGGAAAGAGATTGGAGACAGTTGCAGGGACTGTGTAGCCTTGGGAGCTTGGGATTTTGTTCAAATGCAAAGGCCTTCTAGCCCTCATTCCTCTGATCCCCTCATGCCCAAAACACTCTCATGGCCCTTCAAGCCAGTTTATACTCATGTAACCACTCTCGTTGCCCTTTATGCCAGGCTATGATTGCATCCATCCCCATGGTCCCTCATGCCTCTCTATGCCAGACAATGCCAACCAGTATAGCTCCTCATTCCAAGCTATGGCACTTTCATGTCCACTCAGCTACTAAATACAGAATAAAACCAATTAACTCTATCATAACAATGGGATGTATTTAAAACAAATTCAGTACTGGGTGTAGGTTTGTTTGCTGAGCTGGAAGGTTCATTTTCAGACGTTTCGTCAGCTCCGGACGAAGCACTGCTGATGTTTCCTGCTTTCCATTTATATGTTTGGGTTTCTTTGGGTTGGTGATGTCATTTCCTGTGGTGATGTAGTCTCCTGTTCTTTTTCTCAGGGGGCGGTAAATGGGGTCCAAGTGAATGTGTTTGTTGATAGAATTCTGGTTGGAATGCCATGTTTCTAGGAATTATTGTGCGTATTTCTGTACTTCAGTATTCAAAATTCAAGGAGAAAGTGAGGACTGCAGATGCTGGAGATCAGAGCTGAAAATGTGTTGCTGGAAAAGCGCAGCAGGTCAGACAGCAGCCAAGGAGCAGGAGAATCGACGTTTCGGGCATGAGCCCTTCTTCAGGAATGAGGAAAGTGTGTCCAGCAGGCTAAGATAAAAGGTAGGGAAGAGGGACTTGGGGGAGGGGCGTTGGAAATGCAATAGGTACTATCTACTGTCACCTATGTCTCACATAGGGAACAACAATGGATTAGCTAAGGTGAACCATGAAAAATATCCATTTTATTGAGTCTAACCTTAGGAAAGCAAACAGATTTACTCTGGCATTACAGCAGAGTCAGGAAACTTCACAATTCACTGAAGCCAAAATAAAAGAAAATCCTTGATTTTCTCACTATGGACACAAAATTTATTCTCTCTCTCCCAGTTCATACTCATGACACTAATGGCAAAATTATCATTGGTAGAAATTGTTGACAGAAATGTGAACTGTAAAATAAGTCTCACTAGTAGAGGTGGTGGTCAGGCTGATTAGTGAATAATACTAATGTGGAAAATAGCCATGGATAGGCTGGGCATATAAATAAGGAGGTGGAGGGCGTGGGTGGTGTCCCGAATGTAGGTGGGGAGTTCTTGGACTAAGGGGGACAGGACTGTGTCGAGGTATGCAGAGATGAGTTCGGTGGGGCAAGAGCAGGCTGAGACAATGTGTCGGCCGGGGCAGTCAGGTTTGTGGATTTTGGGCAGGAGGTAGAAACGGGCGGTGCGGGGTTGTGGGACTATGAGGTTGGAGGCGGTGGATGTTGATAGAAATGGAGAGGTCTAGGAAGGGGATCGCATTTCCAAAGCCCCTCCCCCAAGTCCCTCCTCCCTACCTTTTATCTCAGCCTGCTGGACACACTTTCCTCATTCCTGAAGAAGGGCTCATGCTCGAAACGTCGATTCTCCTGCTCCTTGGATGCTGCCTGACCTGCTGCGCTTTTCCAGCAACACATTTTCAGTATTCAAAATTCAATACATTCCACTTTCTACACAATACCTTCTTTTACTACAAGATAATCAGTGTCAATCATCCAGGCCCTTTAACCTAACAATAGAAGTAATTAAAGTGCTTGAAACCAATAAGTATTGTGCAATTGACCGAACAGATCATAGAGTAGAACTGCAAATCAAGTGATGGTTTCCCTAGGGTTCCGTTGTTTCAACATACTAATGAACCTTTAAGCTTTTGGCCAAATGAAGTTTGAGAAAAGTGCTGTAGTTCTAATTTTGGACTTGAACCAAGGTCAATTCTACCAGAAATTGGCTAAGTGTCATGCCCACTGAGCCCTATCCATAAACTTTGGCCTAGCCCACCATTATGTGATACAGTTCCCCCACTGAGGCCCTGGCATGGTGATCCCCATCCCTTTCCACAGTATCTATTTCCTCCCATCCACTATCATCTGCCCTCCGCCCCCCCCTCAATAATTTAACAAATTTCCCCTTGTACCATACTTGCCCTCTCTGCATTCCAGTTTGCTGCCTCCAATGACCAACACTGATTTCTCCAAATTCCCTAAACCAGCAGTAGCCCCTGATAATCCCCCATAAACTTCCATTCAGAGGACTCAGTAAACTGGCCTTTACCTATCTTGCTGACTGACTTGGATGGACAGCTCTGACTGATGACTGATTACAAGGAGACAGAGCATATTTCTGCCAAAGTGTAGAAAGTAGATCTGTCAGGAACTGGAGAAGTAACAAGCAATCTGGAGCCCATTCTGGACATTTACTCACAACAATTTTTCACTTAACAATGACCCATTTACCTGACCGTAAAATGTCATCACTTGGTCAATGTATCTACCAATCTCTCTCATTCCCAAACCCAAACCATTTCCAGAAACCAACAGGAAACAACTTAATGCAATTCTTTAACCCACACAAGAAGAACCATTATGTCACCTGGATCAGTATTAGTGCCATCCTCCTTCCAGAATTGTACAACATATACGTACGATAATTTTACATAAATGATTGTACTTTAAGAAGTTACAAAAAGTTACATTCTAGCATAATACAACTTGTAAAGATGAAGTGAATGGTAACTGCAGATTCTCCTCAAGTTATTAATTAATCTAATTTTACAAATGTCTCTCATTTTCTCTCCACCTCTGTTGAAATTAAGGCCTTCTTGCTGAAGCACATTTAGATATACATTGGCATTCCAATTATTCATGTATGGACCTCGGCAGTGAAAATCAGAAGCTGATTAATCTCAAAAACATCAAGGTAAAGTAAACACAATTTTTTTTCTACTCCCACCCAGGTGACTTGCCATTACAACATAATAAAACAAAGAACTACAGAAGCTGGAAATCTGAAACAAAAGTTGAAATTGCTGCTAAGACAGCAGTTCTGGCAGTATGGGTGGACAGAAAGCAAAGTTAATATTTCAGGTCCAATTTTGAAGAAGGGTCACTGGACATGAAATGTTAACTCTGCTTTTTTTCTAAATAGATGCTGTGAGATCAGCTAAGTTTCTCCAGCAATTACTGACTTTGTGACAATTACGGTTTGTTTGATTTAGTGTCAGCCATTAAAGATGTTCATTGTAATAAGCAGCTGTAAAAGATTTTTTAAAAATAATTCTGTACAAAATAATGTTATGAACATGGCAAGTTATTGTCTCATGTAATTTTCAAATGTTTTTTAAGACAAAGTGGATGAGTGTGAAAGCATTAACTGGCTTGGTTTGGGCATTTCTATCATTACACTTAGGACTGCCAGGAGTTAGGAATACAAACAGGATGAAGTGAGGTGCTGATTAAATTCACTTAATCTGTCTTGTGACATGGTGGGCAGCATCCCTGCCTCTGAACCAGAAGCTCTGGAACTTAATGGTAAGGGAAGGTACATATATGGTGTGGCTAAACAAATTAAAATCAGACTCTCTATCCTTCCATGTGCCCAAAGCAGGTGGTAACAGTTGGAGAGTGCACTGATCAGAAGAACCATGTGGTAGCTGCAGTGAAACAACCTCGACATGTTAAAAGATTGCGTGCTCAGGTTCTTGCCACAGGCTGTATTTTGTGCCACAGAAGGTGAAGAACTCACTTAAATTCAAAATGTCCACATCACTACAGTTAGAATTTTACTACTAAGATATGCAACGTAAACATCTTGTCATGTTTATAGGTGGGTTGACACACTAAGTTACATGCAGTATCTTTGAGAGCTGTTTTCAATTTGATTATGCACTCGTGCTAAAAACCCCTTTACAAAAGTGCAGAAACCCAGAAAAGCCACCACCATCTTTAAGTGGAGTAAAAGATATGTTAATATTAATAATTAATGAGAGCATCGTAACTTACATAGAACATAGAACATGGAACAATACAGCACAGAACAGGCCCTTCGGCCCACGATGTTGTGCCGAACATTTGTCCTAGCTTAAGCACCCATCCATGTACCTATCCAATTGCCGCTTAAAGGTCACCAAAGATTCTGACTCTACCACTCCCACAGGCAGCGCATTCCATGCCCCCACCACTCTCTGGGTAAAGAACCCACCCCTGACATCTCCCCTATACCTTCCACCCTTCAC
>NC_057727.1:26436958-26481800 GCF_004010195.1 Chiloscyllium plagiosum
CTATTGGGGGGCCTGTAGTAAACACCCAACAAGGTGACTGCACCTTTCTTATTTCTGACTTCAGCCCATACTACCTCCAGAGGCAGATCCCCCTCAAACTTCCTTTCTGCAGCCGTTATACCATTTCTAATTAGCAATGCCACCCCCCCTCCTTTTTTCCCACCCTCCCTAATCTTACTGAAACATCTGTAACCAGGAACCTCCAACAACCATTCCTGTCTATCCACGTTTCCGTGATGGCCACAACATCGTAGTCCCAGGTACCGATCCACGCCTTAAGTTCACCTACCTTATTTCTGATACTCCTTGCGTTGAAGTATACGCACTTGAACCCATCTCTGTGTCCGCAAGTATTCCCTGTCAGTGCTACCTTCTTCACAGCCTCCCTACATTCTTGGACATCCTGACAAACAGCTAGCCCACTTGCTGGACTACAAGTCCGGATCCCATCCCCCTGCCAAATTAGTTTAAACCCCCCCAAAGAGTGCTAGCAAACCTAGGCTGCTCACAAGTTGTCCGCTATAAATTACTGTGCATATGCACCCATGGGAAAAGGCTGTGCATGTAAGCAAGTAGCCATTTGTGGTAAAGAAAAATGTCATGATGCATTTCACCAAATAAAAAAAACAGATTTTTATTTTATAGATGCACACCAAAGGAAATTAGGCCAGAAATTGATATTGGAGATAATACCAAATGTATGAACCCCTGTTCAGTTATTTAATAAAGACTTTCATCAATACTAATGAAATTGGTATTGGTGCCATGCTGGAGAAGATCAGTCAGATCTACTTTGATTAGATTAGATTCCCTAAGGTATGGAAACAGGCCCTTTGGCCCAACAAGTCCACACTGACCCTCTGAAGAGTAACCCACCCATAACCCATATTTACCCCTGTCACTACGGGCAATTTAGCATGGCCAATTCACCTGACCTGAACATCTTTAGATTGTGGGAGGAAACCGGAGCACCTGGAGGAAACCCACGCTGACATGGGGAGAATGTGTGAATTAAAGGGAATATTGGGTGATCCTTTTTTTAGAGCCTATTTCTCTGTTTCTAAGTTTGAATTTGATTTTGACTCACTATTGTCTATTCTGAAGTGACCCAAAATATCTCGGATAGTTAAATCAGCATTTTGGGTTATAGAGTCACAGAGTCACACAGCACGGAAATAAACCCTTCAGTCCAACCAGTCCATGCCAACCATAATCTCAAACTTAACTAATCCCATCTGCCTGATCTTGGCCCAAGTCTCTGCAACATTTCTTATTCATGGTACTTATCCAACTGCCTTTTAAATGTTGTAATGGTACCACATTCCCCACTTCCTCCAGAAGTTTATATCACGTATGAGCCACTCTCTGTGTAAACAAAAATGTCATAGAGTCATAGAGATGTACAGCACGGAAACAGACCCTTCGGTCCAACCTGTCCACGCCGACCAGATATTCCAACCCAACCTAGCCCCACCTGCCAGCATCTGACCCATATCCCTCCAAATCCTTCCTATTCATATACCCATCCAGATACCTTTCAAATGTTGCAATTGTACCAGCCTCCACCACTTCCTCTGGCAGCTCCTTCCATACACGTACCACCCTGTGTGTGTAAATGTTGCCCCTTAGGACTCTTTCATATCTTTCCCCTCTCATCCTAAACCGATGACCTTTAGTTCTGGACTCCCCCACCCCAGGGAAACGACTTTGTCTATTTATCCTATCCATGTTCCTCATGATTTTATAAACCTCTATAAGGCCACCCCTCAGCCTCCGATGCTCCAGGGAAAACAGCCCTAGCCTATTCAACCTCTTCCTATAGCTCAAATCCTCCAACCCTGACAGCGTCTTTGTAAATCTTTTCTGAACACTTTCAAATTTCACAATATCTTTTTGATAGGAAGGAGACCAGAAATGCATGCAATATTCCAACAGTGGCCTAACCAAAGTCCTGTACAGCCACAACATGACCTCCCAACTCCTGTACTCAATACTCTGACCAACAAAGGAAAGCATACCAAATGCCTTCTTCACTATCCTATCTACCTGCGACTCCACTTTCAAGGAGCTACGAACCTGCACTCCAAGATCTCTATGTTCAGCAACACTCCCCAGAACCTTATCATTAAGTGTATAAGTCCTGCTAAGATTTGCTTTCCCAAAGTGCAGCACCTTACATTTATCTGAATTAAACTCATTGGCCCATCTGGTCAAGATCCCATTGCAATCTGAGATAACACTGATGTCCACAACACCTCCAATTTTGGTGTTATCTGCAAACTTACTAACCGTACCTCTTATGATCACATCCAAATCATTTATATAAATGATGAAAAGTGGTGGACCCAGCACCGATCATTGTGGCACTCCACTGATCACAGGCCTCCAATCTGAAAAAAACAACCCTCCATCACCACCCTCTGTCTTCTACCTTTGAGCCAGTTCCATATCCAAATGGCTAGTTCTCCCTGTATTCCATGAGATCTAACCTTGCTAATCAGTCTCCCATGGGGAACCTCGTCGAATGCCTTACTGAAGTCCATATAGATCACATCCACCGCTCTGCCCTCATCAATCCTCTTTGTTACTTCTTCAAAAAACTCAATCAAGTTTGTGAGTCATGATTTCCCACACACAAAGCCATGTTGAATATCCCTAATTAGTCCTTGCCTTTCCAAATACACGTACATCCTGTCCCTCAGAACTCCCTCCAACAACTTGCCCACCACCGACGTTAGGCTCACTGGTCTATAGTTCCCTGGCTTGTCCTTACCACTCTTCTTAAACAGTGGCAATACGTTAGCCAACCTCCAGTCTTCCTGCATCTCCCTGTGACTATCGATGATACAAATATTTCAGTAAGAGGTCCAGCAATCACTTCCCTAGCTTCCCACAGAGTTCTAGAGTATGCCTGATCAGGTCCTGGGGATTTATCCACCTTCATGCGTTTCAAGACATCCAGGACTTCCTCCTCTGTAATCTGGACATTTTTCAAGATGTCACTATCTTTTTCCCTACATTCTACATCTTCCATATCCTTTTCCACAGCAAATACTGATGCAAAATACTCATTTAGTATCTCGCCCCTCTCCTGCGGCTCCACACAAAGGCTGCCTTGCTGATCTTTGAGGGACCCTATTCTCTCCCGAGTTACACTTTTGTCCTTAATGTATTTGTAAAAACCCTTTGGATTCTCCTTAACTCTATTTGCCAAAGCTATCTCATGTCCCCTTTTTGCCGTCCTGATTTTTCTCTTAAGTATACTCCTACTTCCTTTATACTCTTCTAAAGATTCACTCGATCTATCGTGTATATACCTTACATATGCTTCCTTCTTTTGCTTAACCAAACCCTCAATTTCTTTAGTCATCCAGCATTCCCTATACATCCAGCATTCCCTATACCTACCAGCCTTCCCTTTCACCCTAACAGGAATATACTGTCTCTGGGCTCACGTTATCTCATTTCTGAAGGCTTCCCATTTTCCAGCCGTGCCTTTACCTGTGAACATCTGCGCTGAATCAGCTTTTGAAAGTTCTTGCCTAATACCATCAAAATTGGCCCTCCTCCAATTTAGAACTTCAACTTTTAGATCTGGTCTATCCTTTTCCATCACTATTATAAAACTAATAGAATTGTGGTCACTGGCCCCAAAGTGCTCCCCCATTGATACCTCAGTCACCTGCCCTGCCTTATTTCCCAAGTGTAGGTCAAGTTTTGCACCTTCTCTAGTAGGTACATCCACATACTGTATCAGAAAGTTTTCTTGTATGCACTTAACAAATTCATCTCCATCTAAACCCTTAACACGATGGCAGTCCCAGCCTATGTTTGGAAAGTTAAAATTCCCTGCCATTACCACCCTATTATTCTTACAGATAGCTGAGATCTCCTTTCAAATTTGTTTTTCAATTTCCCTCTAACTATTAGGGGGTCTATAATACAATCCCAATAAGGTGATCATCCCTTCCTATTTCTCAGTTCCACCCAAATAACATCCCTGGATGTATTTCCAGGAATATCCTCCCTCAATACAGCTGTAATGCTATCTCTTATCAAAAATGCCACTCCCCCTCCTAATAAGGTTACCATCCCTTTCTTATTTCTCAGTTCCACCCAAGTAATGTCCCTGGATGTATTTCCAGGAATATCCTCCCTCAATACAGCTGTAATGTTATCCCTTATCAAAAATGCCAGTCCCCCTCCTAATAAGGTGACCATCCCTTTCTTATTTCTCAGTTCCACCCAAATAACATCCCCGGATGTATTTCCAGGAATATCCTCCCTCAGTACAGCCGTAATGCTATCCCTTATCAAAAACGCCACCTTCCCTCCTCTCTTGCCTCATGTCTTTTTTAAATCTTTTTCCTGTCAGCTTAAAAATATGTCCCCTAGTCTTGAACTCCCTCACCCCACAGAAAAAGAAACCCGCCATTCATTTACCTTATCTATACCCGTCATGATTTTATAAACCTCTTTAAGGTCACCCTAATATGGATTATACCTTTTTTGCCTCTTGGCCTGTCATGGATCTGCAACAGTGAAAAATTGCAACAGCAATTGAGAAACAAATTTGTAAGGAGATCTCAGTTATCTTTAAGAATAATAGTGTGGTAATGGCAGGGGATTTTAACTTTCCAAACATAGACTGGGACTGCCATACTGTTAAGGGTTTAGATGGAGAGGAATTTGTTAAGTGTGTACAAGAAATTTTTTTGATTCAGTATGTGGATGTACCTACTAGAGAAGGTGCAAAACCTGACCTACTTTTGGGAAGTAAAGCAGGGCAGGTGACTGAGGTATCAATGGGGGGGGTACTTTGGGGCCAGCGACCATAATTCTATTCGTTTTAAAAGAGTGATGGAAACGGATAGACCAGATCTAAAAGTTGAAGTTCTAAATTGGAGGAAGGCCAATTTTGACAGTATTAGGCAAGAACTTTCAAAAGCTGATTGGGTGCAGATGTTCGCAGATAAAGGGACGGCTGGAAGATACTGTTTTGTCTTGTAGAGCACATTGCCAATTGGGACTACTGTAAGAGTACATTGTTTAAAGTAAAATAAATGTAGTACCTGGTGCCTTACCTCTTCAAGACCTCCCAAAGCGCTTCACAATCAATGAGCTACTCTAAAAGTGTAATTACAGTTGTTATGTAGTGAAGCTTGGCAGCCTATTTGCAGACAGTAAGGTCCCAGGAACAGCAAATCTATTTTTGGATGGTGTCAGGTAAGGGAAGAATGTTGACTGGGATATTTAGTTTTCTTCAATTAGTGATAATACCCTCACCCGAATAGTTCCTCAGGGCCTCAGTTCAATGTCTCATCTGAAAGGCAGCAACCCCTCAGTACTGTGTTAAAATGTCGCTTGAGGCGTGTGCTTAAATCCTGGTCTGGTCTTGTACTCACATGCTTCCTACTCACAAGAGACAACCTGACCCTTTTTAATTCATGATTTAATATTGTTTATCTGGAATTACATTTCCAATGAAAAAAATTCAATAAGGTTGTAACGACAACAAAAACTTCTATTTTCATTTTAAAATATCTGTCACTTTTACAGGAGTCGCTTCTGGCTTGAAAAGCCAAATTACGAAAATTCAATAATATCGGAAATAAAGTGTGATAAATAAAACATTGCTGGTGGCAGGAGGTCACCCCCTAATCACCATGGGAAAATAAAGCTCCTGCTTTCTGACCTCACATCCCTTTCAGTAATTGTTAAATTCACCACTGCGGCAAAGTGTATTTTAGAATTTTTTTCCCTGAAATACAAGTGATCGCTTGTTAGATTTACCTGCAGTCTTTGTGCTATTGATCTTTCACTCTCACCCTTCGTTTCCACATGTTACGACTCAGATTCTGAGTTCTGCTTTGAATAATGAGTTGTTTTAAGTTAACTTTGATAATGTTATGAGTTACCAAGTACATGACTTTAGGACTCTTTAAATATTCTCAGAGGCAAAGGAGAGTTTTAACCCCAAAAATGGCTTGCTTGAGGGTGGGTGGGTCAGGGAGAATGTTTTAATTTTCAGCCTGCGATTAAATAGAGAATGCCTGTGAGAAAAGTACTCACCAATGTCAGGGATTTCTAATTGAATGCAAGTGTATAATTATTGGCACAATAACTCTGTGGGAGGGATTAATGTGATTGCACTACTTTTTAAAAGAACTTCGTTCTATGTTATATTTGAGCAAAAGTGACATCGGACATGGGAAACCAACAGAGGAAACAGAGATGACTTTAAGCAGCAGTTAAGATAAGTATTTAAACTTGTTATCCTATCCACAGTCCTCCATTTTACCAACACTGGATAGAAACTACACATGAAAGTTTGAGAAATTACCTGGTGACTCCAGCTCATCTCTTACTTCTCCATACCTACTCATGCCACCAAGATCTCAAGGCAAACTCCATTTCCAGTGACAGCACTCATCCATAGACTTTGGTATCTGTCACGTACCAGTCTCACTGCATCACCATGGAACAACTCTGATCCACTTACAGTACAGTTCAGTACTTCAATGCTGCACTTTGGAGCACACCGTTGCCTCTCATAGCAATGCTGTTGCTAGGACACATTGCATGCAAGGACAGGCAGTCAGCTCATGGATTGGACTGGTGAATATCTCAGGACCTTACTTGCTGTCTCAATGATCACTCACATTGAGTGTACTCGGGCAATCACAACATCTTTCTGCCTTGGCTTGCCTTTTTCCAGTTTGACCCTTAGCCAAACCTGAAAGACTCATAGTACTTCTGTGTTGACTTGCTGTTTAGAGCAGACACAAAGACAGGCAGCATGTCATCGTTGTTAACAGTCATCAGTCAAGTGGGTGGACATGTTGCTGTATAACATTGTGCTGTATCAGTCTCATATCTATATCATGTACATCAACTGTACTGTATGTGCATCCAGCAAATAGCCATCTCAAGGTCTAAGGGGAATCAGCAGAGACCATCCCCCAAAAAAGGATTACAGGCACAATAAATCAAGGGCAGTCTCTGATGTTAGTCTGGGGGCTTGAGCATAGCCAGACAGCTGCCTGGGGCAGTCACTGTCAGAATACTTTCCTGGTAAGGGGTGAGGTACTGAAGGTCAGTCACCCAACCATCCACCTTGGCTCTTTCTGTCCTATTTGGGGCTGCTTTCTCCTAGGATGAGATAGGGGAGGTGTTGAGTGAGAACAAAGTGGCTGACACACCTGTTGGATGGGTGCAAGTGGTGTAAAGGAGAATAGGTGCCCCAAATGATTAAGTAGGCCGCATCGAGGCCATGAAGGGTTAGTAGATTGGGTGGGTGAGGAAGTGAGGTATATCCTTGCAAGCAAGAGGGGTAGAGCATGAGCCTTGGTGGGAGATAGGTGGAGTAGCAAAGATGAAGTGAGCATGAGGGAGTAGGGAATAGATGGTGGCACATATTCTAACAGAGTGAAGTAGGTCATTGACCTTCTTCCTACACTGCTGGATGGTTGAGAATGCATTGAATCAACCAACAGGCTCTGATATTGTGGCCTCCTCAGCTGGTCTGGTTGTGCAGATGTCATCATCATCTTGTCACCACAGTTTTCAAGTCCATGACCACAAAGTGGGGGCACCAATTTCACTTTATCTGCAAGGTACAGGGAAAACATCACAAACAATGCTGAGCAGCTCTGGACTGTCTGTATTTTATTGGATGCACAATAGACAGTCTTTTAACAGTGGCACTGGTACCAGGAATCCTGGGATGTGCTGCCAGTGACAAGTGCTTCACCTGCAGAGATTGGGAGAATCAAACTAGCATTGGATGAGTGGGGTTTCATAGGCATGTGCTGTGTAGTCAATGAAGTGAATTTGGATTGAATTTGAAACCAACATAACTCTTCTTTGGATCCAAGAGTTCCTCTTGTCCTCACCTACCACCCCACCAGTCTCCGCATCCAACGTATCATCCTTAAACACTTCCGGCAACTCCAAATTGACCTCACCACCAAGGACATCTTCCCTTCTCCTCCCCTCTCTTCCTTCCACAAAGACCGTTCCCTTCGACAGTCCTTGGTTTGCACCACTCTTCCCACCAAACCCCCCAAAACCGGAAAACATGCCAAGCCTGCCAGTACACCAATCCCCTCGCCTCCATCCAGGGCCCCATACAGTTCTTCCAGGTGGGACAGAGATCACCTGCCTCTCCTCCAACCTAGGCATTCCCGATAAAGGGCTTTTGCCCGAAACATTGATTTTCCTGCTCCTCGGATGCTGCCTGAACTGCTGTGCTTTTCCAGCATCACTCTAATCCAGAAGCTGGTTTCCAGCATCTGCAGTCATTGCTTTTACCTCTCCTCCAACCTAGTTTACTGCATCAAATACTCCTGCTGTGGTCTTCTCTACACTGGGGAGACCAAACGTAAACGTAGGGAATGGTTCGCATCTCAGTTGGGCCTGCAACTCCCAGTCAATGCCCATTTCAATTCCCCTTCCCACTCCCTTTCTAACATGACCATCCTTGGCGTCTTCCATTGCCACAGCGAACCACACCATAAATTGGAGGAACAACACCTCATCTTCCGCCAGAGCAGCCTACAGCCCGGAGGACTCAACATTGGAGAACTCAATTTCATATAACCTCCCTTTTCATCCCCTGACTCTTCCCAGCCCATCCCCCTCCCTTCCACTCCTCCCTGCCACCAACCAATTCATTCCTCCCATTGTCTAGCCAGGTCGTACCTTCCACCTGTCTTCACCTATCCCCACTTCACCACCCTGCCCCCGCTTCCCCCTTTATCTGCAGCTTCCCCCCCTCCCCCCACACCCACCCCAGTCCCGAAGAAGGGTTATACCTGAAACGTTGATTTCTCCACCTCCTGATGGTGGCTGGCTTGCTGTGTTCTTCCTGTCTCCTGCCTGTCTACGTTGTAGCAAATCGGCAACTAGTTTTTCAGCATGCCAAATCTTCTTTCCACTGAAGTTAAAACTTTTTGGATACTCATTTGCTTATCTCCCTATCACTTTTACTGTGTTTGACTTCTCATTAATACTTTCCAACTGAATGGAAAGCAAACTAGCCCAGTGAAAAATGTTAATTGCAAATTCACTACAAGCCCAATTTGTGGCACTGGAATAGGTCAGTTATAGCCTGGGTTTCTCCATCTCAAGTCACTTATCTCTCAAGGCATCATCCTCCACATCAATATTGGATAATTGGTAGTGAGCCACTTCCATTTTTCTCCCTCTCCTTTGCATTTTGCAGCATCTTCTCCAGAAAGAGGCAAGTGTACAAACAACTGAGGTATCAATCCAATGTCATTTATCAATAGATAATTGGGGAGGTGATGAAGGAAGTAAAGGTGGGTGGAACCTGCAAGTTACCCTCCAAGCCGCATACCATCTTGACTTGTAACTATAACACCACTGCAGCACAGTCACTGGGTCAAAAATCCTGAAACTACCTTCCCTCCACCTCCCATCCCTTCCCCACTCCCAGCATTGTGATTATATGTACATCATATGGAATGCAATGATTCAAGGAGACACTTCACCACTTTCTCAAGGGCAATTACAAATGCTAGCCCCACCAATGAAATCCACATTCCATGAAAAAATTCAGTAAAGTTTGGGTGCTGCTGGAAGTTGAGTCTTTGTGAAGAGTGATGTATTGGTGAACACTTAGCAAGACCGACTGAAAAGAGGCAGGGACTTCAACCACACAATGTAGTCGATTCAACAAATGTGCTCACTCTTCCTGACCTCTATCAGCTATTAAGCTGTCTCCCATATTATATCCATGACCCGGGAAAAACCTTCTAATGCTCATCTCCGCAGCTAGCTATCTGTCTTGGTGAGATCATCAATTTTCTCCTTTCTACTGTTGGGGAAAAGATTGTCCCTCCTCCTGACTGCACCCAACAGTAATTCAGCAAAGGATTATGAAATCTGGGTGTCTGCCTTGCCCTTTGTTCATCTCAGCAATTGCTACAATTGAGATGTGATTGCAGATTCTGACCCAGTCAGTTAACCTCCATGATTCCTTCATGCAATTCCACCAGCTTGTGTGGAGGTCCCTTAAGACGAATTTTGCTCGCAAAGTCTCCAGAAGAACGTGAAGACTGCAGATGCTGGCGAGTCAGAGTTGAAAAGTGTGGCACTGGACAGGCACAGCAGGTCAGGCAACATCTAAGGAGCAGGGGAGTTGATGTTTCAGGCATAAGCCCTTCATTCATTTGTCTCTCCTACTCCTCGGATACTGCCTGACCTGCTGTGTTTTACCAGCCTCACCATTTTCAACACAAATTCTCTAGTTGCAATTGCAACAAGAATAGTAATACATTAGCATCATTGTACACTTCACCATCTCCCGAAGAAGGGCTTATGCCTGAAACATCGATTCTCCTGCTCCTCGGATACTGCCTGGCCTGCTGCACTTTTCCAGCACTACACTTTTCAACTGCTACCTCTTACAATCTATCGTCAGCTACTAATAGTCCCTATTGGCAGTTACCCATTCTCCTAGGCTGGTCTTTATCCACTCCTTTGTCTGTCCAACTGTCTTTATCTCTCTTTGGCCTCTACCTATCATTTACCTGAAAACCAATCATTCAGTTGTTGGCAGGCATAAAGCTGCCTGTCATTAATAAGTGGACACTAGTCCGTAGTCCAATCAAATTATTTTGGTAGCAAGAGCTGCATATAAACACCCGTCAGATTTAAATGGTTCACAATTCAAATTCCAACTATATTTTTTTAATCCATTATTTATATGATGTCTGCAATAGGTGTCAGGATACTTGTTTTCAAAACTGCAGCCATTCTTTTAAACATTGGGGTTAAAACAGTTCTTTCTCATTTCAGTCCACAGTAATTTTTAAAGTGGAAAATATAAAGACATAGTCATTACAACCAACACAAGAGAAGACATACATGGTAGAATATTCTACTTCTTTTTAATCAAGTCAAAAATATCAGCATGATATATTTTTGCTCAGTGAGATGAACTTGACTTAACGCGCCACCAATCTTTCTAGTTTCTCCTCCTGTGTATGCTATAGGGTAAAGGAGTAAAGTGAGCCATTTAGTGAGGGACACATGTTATCATTGCCAGTGTGCCAGAGTTACCTAATGATCACTGCTGACAGATCCAAGTTGTACTTAGTCTTTGATTTAGGTCAATCTCCTAGGGTGATACTTGTATCCTTTAACTACTAGAACACCAAGTTATAATTCTGACAATAGAATAATGCTTTCTTTTGCATGTCTTCACAAATAGTGTATATGACACTATTATAATCCAAACAGAAATAATTAATCTCCATCTTGTTTGTAAGCAAAATGAATTGATGATATTGCAATATTGAAAATATATGGGGTGAGACGTCACACGACACCAGATTATAGTCCAACAGATTTTTTTGAAATCATAAGCTTTTGGAGTCACCTAATGAAGGAACAGCATTCTGAAAGCCTGTGACTTCAAATAAACCTGTTGGACCATAACCTGGTGTCTTGTGTTATATAAGCATACAAACAGACGTCTGCAAAAGATTGTATGCAGTTGGATTGGGATGGGGGAAGAAGTGGTTATGTAGGCTACAGTAGGTCCAATTATTGGAATGTGTAAACAAGTAACACTGTTTATTTCATGTGGAAAACCTAACTATTGCCTTTTGAGAGGAAAATTAAAAGAATGAGCATACACTGAATGGAATGATACTGAAAGGATGTCGACAAAGAATGAGGCCTGGGAGTACACATGGATAAATAATAAACAGCACAATTTCTGGTTGATAAAATCAAAACCAGGATAGTAGTATTTTGGATTTTGTCCATGGTAATGTAAAGCGCAAGACAGCAAAGTTTGTGGTAAATTTGTAAAAGGCAATGGTTAGGTGCCCCTTATAGAAAGGATATTAAAGCCAAAATGACCATACAGCATAGATCCATCTAAATAACAATGCCATAAATAAGAAAGCATCACCGTGAATTGGGTTTTCTGCCACACTTCCTGCAAAGTAATGTTAGTGCTATGGGAGAAGTTCTGAGGAATTGCCTGATCTGTATTCATCAGACTATTTTATCAGGCAATGGACAGTACGTGAGCCATGGGTAGAGCTGATCATCTCCTTACCACTTCATCAATGTGAGACTCAGGCCACTTACCAGCAGGAATTAATTTGAATTTGGTCCACTCACATGATCATGGTAGTGACAAACACTCCTCCACAGGGTGGGGTTTCCATGTGAACTGTAGTGAATGGACATTTTTAAGTGATGCTACATTCAATATCTTTAAATTCTGTCTGAACATGAGTTATGGAGGGAAGAAGAAACGAATGGAGAGAACATATGAACTAGGAACAGGAGTAGACCATTCAGCCTCTTGAGCTTGATACACCATTCAACAAATTCATGCCTGACCTGAATGCAACCTCCAATCAGTATTACTGCTCTCCCCTGATAAACTTTCATCCCCTTACTTAGCAATAATCTATCTATCCTTGCTTTAAAATATACAAGGATTCTGTATCCATCACCTTTTCAGAGAGACACAAGGGCTCACAACCCAGAGAAAATATTTTGCCTCATCTCTGACGGGTGACTCCTGATTTTTAACCAGTGTTGCTTAGTTCTAGATTCTCTTGTAAGAGGAAACACCCTCTCCATATCTATCATGTCAAGGCCACTCATGATCTCACGTTTAAGTTGTCTCATATTCAGCTAAACTCCAGCAAACACACACCTGATCAGCAGCAAACCTTTAGTCTTAAACCAGATAAGGATTAGTTTATTGTACAACTATCACTCAAAATTAATAAATAGAAAGTGATAAAATTATTAGTTAAAATTCAAAAACTAAAAGTTGGCACTGTGTTATAATGAAATTCATGTAACTCATGATAAATGTAACTGCTGACATGTCTCTAACATCAATAAGAGAGAAGGCACAAGCCTAGAATGAATTTATGAAGACAGAGGTCTTTGATTCTGTACTAGAGAACAATATTTGATAACCTACTATATACAGATGCAAACAGAGGAATGTACAGTACTCATGCTGCTGAATTGAAGAGTATTACTTAAAGATAATGAGCAAGCAGCCTCAGGGACAATATATTTGCTGACATTTGTCATGGATTGAGCAGAAACAAAGGATCTTATTGTTGGAGAAGTGGAGTCTCATTCTATGGCAAAGTCAGCAATATATTGGCAATTCAGGTAAAACTCAGAAACATATGTGTCGCTCAAAAATCTAACAAGGATTGCACAAAGGTCAGATAACTGTCTGAAAGGATGGCCAAAATATAGCCCAGCAGAAGACTTACTGCATGCAAAAACAACACTTAACAACAATAGTGGAACATGTTTTCCATGTACAACTATGGAAAGTTATACTAAAGTCATTGTGAAGATAATTCTATTCTGTGACTCTATGGGAAACTTCTAGGTATCACAAAGTGCAGAACAAGAGCACAACAATAAGTGTGTGTGGCCAGCCATTTGAAAAAACTTACAGGATTACATATTGCCATCATGCCAATTGAATGCCATGCACAGCCAAGTACCTACAGAGCTAACGATTTCAGGGAACAATGTGGGAAAGGCTATCAAGGAGTTTTCTTGATATTAAAGGGAAGATGTACTTAGTCCTAGGCAAGTGGGAAGACATAATTCACCTACAGCAGACTCAATGATCACAGCATTGAAGAAACCTTTGTGATACATGGTTCCCTGGAAGAATTAACATTGGGCCTCATTCCTGAATGAGAACTCCAGGAAATTCACTTCAGAGGCAAGCATTAACAGGTGACAAGTTCTCTATTCCAGCCTCAGTCAAACGGAAAAGCAGAAAGAGCAGGCGACAGTATTAAGTTACTGATGCAAAAGATTTATAGATTCATACAGTGCAGAAAAGGCCCTTCTGCTCATTGAGTCTGCACCAACATAACTACCACTAAAAGTTCACTAATCTCAATTGCCTGCATTTGTCCCATGTCTTTGAATATTATGATATTTGAAGTACTTATACCAAAATGTTTTAAAGGTTATAAGGTTTCCTGCCTCCACTACCTTCCCAGGCAGTGCATTTCAGATTTCCAACACCCTCTGCATGAAAAAGCTTTTTTTCTCAAATACCCTCTGAATCTTCTGTCCCTTACCCTAAAACTATGGCCCATCGTGATTGACCACTCAACCAAGGGGAACAGCTGCTCTCTGTTCACCCTGTCCATACCCCTCATAATCTTATAAATCTCAATCATGCCCCCTCATCTTCTCTGTTCTAAAGAAAACAATCCAAGTCTATCTCGTCTCTCCTTCCAGCTTAATTTCTCCATCCCAGGAAACATCCTGGTGAATCTCTCCTGCACCTCCTCTAGTGCTATCACATCCTTCCTGAAGTGAGGTGACCAGAACTGCACACGGTACTCCAGTTGTGGACTGACCAACGCTCTACACAACTCCAATATTGCCTCCTTACTTGATGCCATGACTGATGACAGCAAGTGTCCCATATCTTAATTATCCTATTCATGTGCTCTGCCAACTTCAGGGGTCTGTGAATAATTACCCCAATATTCCTCTGTTCCTCAAAGTGACCCAATGTTCTGCCATTTATTAAATACTCGCTCATCTTGTTTCTTTTTCAAAGTCCTTACACTTATCATGGTTAACTACCAGCTGCTACTGTTTGCCCATCTGACCAACCCATCTAGATTGTCATGCAACCTATAACCATTTTCTTTGCTTTTAACCATTCTGCCAAACTTGGTGTCATTTGCACATTTGCTTAACATTCTCCCCACATATTCATCTATATTATTTATGTATATAACTAACAATAAGTACTGATCCTTGTGGTACATTGCTGGACACAAGACTCCAGTCACTAAAACAGCATTTTATTACGACCTTTTATGTCATATTACTAAGCCAGTTTCTGATCCATTTCACCAAGTTTCCCCCAATTCCATGTGCTTTGACCTTCTCAGTCAGTCTCCCATGGAGACCTTGTCAAAAGCTTTGCTAAAATCCAGATAAACTACATCAACTGAACTTCCTTCATCCACACACTTGATCACATTTTCAAAAAATTCTGACAAATTTGTTAGACATGACATCCCTCTAACACAGCCTTGCTGACTATCCCTAATCAACACATGCTTGTCGAAGTGGGTATTAATTCATTCCTTTAGAATATTCTCCAATAGTTCCCAGACCACTAACGTGTGACTCACCAGGCTGTAAGTTCCTGGTTCATCTCTATCACTGCTCTTAAAAAGTGGAACCACATTCACGGTCCTTCAGTCGTCTGGCACTTCCCCTGTGGCCAAAAAGGAAACAAAAATCTGTGTCCAAGCCCCTGCAATTTTCTGCCTCACCTCCACAGCAGCCTAGGATGCAATTCATCTGGGCCAGGGAATTTACCTATAGAGCTTCCAATACCTCCCCATTTCCTATGTCAAACTGTGCAAGTTCCTACGGTCCCTTTTCCTGAATTCCAAATCTACATTCTCCTTTTCCAAAGTGAAGACCAAAAGGAAGAATTCATTCAACACCCTTCCAATATCTACAGCTACACACACAGATTGCCTCCTTGGTTCCTAATGGGCCCTGCTCTTTACCTGATTAACTTCTTCCCTTTAATACATTTATAAAATATTTTAGAATTCTCCCTAATCCTGTTCGCAGGTCCTTTTCATGCCCTTTTTTTTCTTCTAATTGCTTTCTTAATTTCCCTCTTGCACTTCCTGTATTCCTTCACAGCTGAATTGCTCCCTTTGGACTTGCTAAAAGCCCTACTCTTCTTCTTTACCTAGTCCTGAATTGTCCTAGACATCCAAGGTTCTGTAAATGCATATTGCTGCTACATTTCCCTCTAAAGGTTACATGTTGGACGTGCACTCTCCTCTACTCCTTTTTGAATTCCTCCCATCGTTCCACAGCAGACTTCCTGCAAGGAGCTGTTCCAAGTCTACTGTGACCAGATCCTGCCTTATTGTAATAAAATCTGCCTTCCTCCAATCCAAAACCGTCTTTCTCAGGCCATCCTTTCCCTTGTGCAGAATAAATTTGAACTGTACCGTGCTGTGGTCGCTATCGTTTTAATGTTCCCCCACTGCCACTCCGAACACTTTTCCGGCTTCTTTCCCCAGAACCAGATCCAGCACTGTGTCATCCCTTGTTGGGCCTTCTATGTAATGATATAAAACACCGACCTGGATAGATTTCATGAAATTTCCCCTTCTAAACCCTTAACACTGTGACTATCCTAGTATATGTTGGGAAAGTTGAAATCCCCTTGTGTAATTACTTGATTATTACTCTTATACACCTCTGTGAACTGTCTTCACGTTTGTCCTCTATTTCCCACTGACTCTTTGAGGGCCTCTAATACATTCCTAATAAAGTAGCTGCCTCCTTAACATTCCTAAGTTCTATCTAGAAAGCCTTGTTTGAGGATCTTCCAAGATTTCATCTCTCCTTTTTGCAGTAATGGACTCCTTATTAATAGGGCTAAAACCAGTTTCTTTTTTACACCCTCCTTTGTCTCGTCTGAAGATCCTAAGGAATGTTGAGTTGCCAGTCTAGCCCCTCCCCCAACCATGTTTCTGTGATGCAATAGTATCATACTTCCATGTGTAAATCCATACCATTAATTCATCAGTCTTACCTGTTATACTCCTAGTATCAAAGACCACCCAGCCTTGCCTTACTCTCTTGACACTCAACATAGCTGAGCTCACTGTGACTTGCTTCCTTTGCTGTAGCATGATGTGTCTCTTTTTCATCAATATTCTGTGTCCCCCTTCCCCTAACAAACTAGTTTAAATTTCTCCCAACACCATTAGCAAACCTATCTGTAAGGATGTTGGTCCCAATCTGGTTCAGGTGCAGATCGTCCTGTTCGTACATGTCCCACTTTCCCCAAAACAGTGCCAGCAATCCAGGAATCTAAAACCTTCCACCTTTTACCAACTCTTGAGCCTTGCATTAATCTGCCCTATTTTTCCTACTTCTAAACTCACTAGCACATGGCACCAGACGTAATCCAGAGATTACAAGCACTGGGATCCACAGCACAAGACAGTCCAGATTGGTATTTTAATAGGTAGCAGTATCCGCTTAAAGCACAATGCAATATCCAAAAAATCCGATGCCCATTGTTTGTTCATGTCTGCCATTCTTCACTTGCCTGATCCATATTCTCTTTATTTTCTTTGTTTGTGCATCATTGACAGGGCCACTGTTTATTGTCTATTCTCAACTGCCATTTCGAAGGTGGCTCTGAGTTACTTTCATGAACTGCTGCATTTCATCAGACACAGTGCAGTTAGAAACAGTAATGAATTACACCCATGAGGACTCATTAAGGTTCAGTTGCATGGAAAATTATGGAAAAAATAAAGAGTGGGGACATTATTAAATTTTCAGAACAAGTTATAGGACAGAGAGTATGGAAAAGGTCAGGAACCTAACTTCAACCACAGCAGATAAGCAGACAACTATGAGAGGGGGACAGTCAACAAAGGATTGAGGGTGTTGTACGTAAATGCATGCTGAATATGAAACAAGATAAATGAGCTAGTAGTGTAGATTGAAATTGGCAGGTGTGCATATCACAGAGCTGTGGCTGCAAAGCGATCTGGGCTGAGAACTTAATATTCAAGGATATGCATCCCATTGAAAGGACAGGCAGATGGGCAGAGGGGCCAGGGTTGCCTTGTTAGTAAGAAATGAAATTAAATTGACAGCAAGAAGTGATATAGAGTTGAAACCATTGAATGAGTATAGATTCAAAGAATTGCAAAGGAGAAAAGACCCTGATGGGAGTTATGTAGCAGTAGTCCGAATGTGGGGAAGAAAATAAACCAGGAGGCAGAAAAGGTATGTAAGGAAGGCACTATTACAATAATCTTGGAGTTGGACTGGGAAAATCAAGTTGGAGCAGATCCCTAGAAAAGGAATTCATAGAATGTCTATGAGGTTTTGTTTGGAGCGGCTTGGAGCCAACTAGGAAACAAGCAACTCTGGATCTGGTGATGTGCAGTGAGGCAAATGTGATTAGGGGGCTTAAGATGAAGGAATCCCTTGGGGGGAAGTGACCATAACATGATATAATTCATCCTGCAATTTGAGAGAGAGAAGCTGGAATTAGATGTCATGATATTACAATTGAATAAAGGTTATTACAAAGACATGAGGGAGGAGCTGATCAGGGTTGATTGGAAAGAGAGCCAAGAAGGGAAGATTCCGAAGGCGTTTCTGGGGTAATTCATGAGGCACAACAGAAATTCATCCCAAGGAAAAGAAACATACTAAGGGGAGGATGAGGCAACAATGGCTGACAAGGGAAGTCAGGGACAGCATAGAAACAAACAAAAAAGCATACAATATGATGAAGGTTAATGGAAAGCTAAAGGATTGGGAAGTCTTTAAAAACTAGTAGAAGACAATTTATAAAAAACAATAAAGGAAAAGAAGGTGAAATATGAGGGTAAGCTAGCTAGCAACATAAAAGAAGATTGTAAGAGATTTTTAGATAAATTAAAAGTAAGAGATAGGCAATGATGACATTGGACTGCTAGAAAATGGGGTGGGAGAAGTAGTAATGGGGAACAAAGAAATGGCAGAGGAACTGAATAGGTATTTTGCATCAGTTTTTACATTGGAACACGCCAGCAGCATAGCAGAACTTCAAGAGAGCCAGGGGACAGAGTAAGTGCAGCGGCAATCACAGAAGAGGAGGTGCTGGGGAGGTTGAAAGGCTAAAGGTGGACAACTCACCCAAACCAGATGGACCAGTCTCCAACATTCTGAAAAATATAGCTAAGGAGATTGTAGAGGCATTGTTGGTGATCTTACTGGAGGGTCCCAGAGTACTGGACAATGCCTAATGTAACTCATCTCTTCAAGAAGAGAGGGAGACAGAAAACAGGAAATTATAGGCAAGTTCACTTGACCTCAGATGTTGATAAGGTTTTATAGTGTATTATTAAGAGTCAGATAGTGGAGTACTTGGAAGTGCTTGGTAAAATAGGGCTGAGTCAGCACAGCTTCATAAAGGGTAGGTCATGCCTGATAAATCTGTTATGATTCTTTGAGAAGGTAACAAGCAAGTTGGACAAAGGAGAGCAAGGGAACATGATCTGTTTGGATTTCCAGAGGGCCTTTGACAAGGTGTCATAAAGGAGGCTGCTAAACAAGACAAGAGCCTATAGTATTAAGCACAAAGTACTGGTGTGGGCAAAGGATTGGCAGAAGGCAGAGAGTAGGGACAAAGGGGTCTAGTGGAGTTCAGCAGGGTTCAGTATTGGGACCACAACTATTCATGTTATACATTAATGATCTGGACGAAGGAACTGAGGGTGTTGTTGTTAAATTTTCAGATGACACAAATAGAGGTGAAGGGGCTGGTAGTGTTGAGGAAGCAGGGATACTGCAAAAGGATTTGGACAGGCTAAGAAAGTGAGTAAAGAAGTGGAAGATTGAATACAATGTGGCAAAATGTGAGATTATGTACTTTGGTAGGAAGGATTAAGGCGTAGACTGGAAGTGAGGAAAATTGGGATTGAGAAACATATCAGCCACAATCAAATGGTGGAGCTAACTCAATGGGCTGAATGGTCTAATTTTGTCCTATGTTTTATGAGACACCCCAACCCTAAATGCAACAGGTGAGACCAATGCAAGATACCCACCCTCTGACCATCCTACAGCATTGATTCTCTCTTAATCTTGCACCCCAGTAGCATAGGTACAGCTGGACAACTCTTTGTGCGCAGAGAGAAACAACATTAGGGATGTTGAACAAGGAGAGTCAAATGTGTCAATATGACTAAATACCACATATACCCATTGATCCTCTGCTTGCAGTTGGTACAGTAGGCTCTCAATGCAGACCTCTATCCATTGTAGTCCAAAGTGTGGTGCTGGAAAAGCACATCTGGTCAGGCAGTATCAGGAAAACGAAGAGCTTACGCTCGAAACGTCGACTCTCCTGCTCTTCAGATGCTGCCAGGCCTGCTGTCCTTTTCCAGCACCACACTTTTTGACTCTGATCTCCAGCATCTGCAGTTCTCACTTCCTCATCCATTTGTAGCCTCATCTGTGAAAATGCATTGGCACCTATATAGAAAAACTCACAATGACATGAAATTTAAAACCAGGACCATTTATGTATAAATTGAGAGTCACAGACAATTTCACCATAGATCCCTCAATCCACTTTCTTCTTTCTCTCCCTCCCTCTTTGTGCACTTCCTGGTTCTCTGCCTGGGGCAGAGAGAGCCTGACTGGCTCAGGTTGTTTGCTTTGAAGCAGAATAGGCTGAGGGGAGAACCTGACTGAGACCTATAAGATTATGAGGGAGTGGACAGGGTGGTTAGGAAGCAGCTGTTCTCCTTAGTTGAAGGGTCAATAAATAAGATGCATAATTTTCAGGTGAAGAGCAGAGAGGTTGAGAGGGGATTTAAGGAAACAGGTAGTGGGAATTTGGATTTAAAGCAGTGTGTAATGACTGAGTGTGACAGAGGGGCGAATATGTGAATTGCTGGGGAATGAAGAGTGCTACTTACACATTTGGGAGGACATGGATGTGTCGAATTTCCTGCAAGATGGATCCCGCTCTTCTCCTGAAAGGGCCAGAATTCTCTCCTTGGATGGGCTGACGGATGCCCCTCAACCCATATAGGCTTTCTCTATCCTGTTATTGGCTGATTCTCCTGGAGTGAAGAAAGGAAGGGGAATGAGTGGGTGGCAGGATAGCTTGTGCTGGGGGTGGGAGAGGGGGGTGAGCTGCACCAAAGAACTGAGGAGGCAGCACCAAGGGCATGCAGAGCAGTGACTTGGCAGATTACTATAGGGCAGAGTGAATGAGGGAAGATGTTACACTCAATAGCGGCTATGGCAGTGCATGAGCCTCAGCGGGAGGTGGGCAGTAGCAAAGATAGAGGGAGGGAGAGATGCTGGAGAGTAATGTGGCACTTACCCTGGCAGAATAGGGATAGTCATTGTCCTTCTTTCTCCCTTGTTGGCCATTCCTCCACATCCTGGAGACAGTACTGACTCGGGTGATAATCTAAAACCAGGCTGCCAGGGTCTGATGGCACAGCCTCCTCTGGCAGGCCTCTTTACTGCACCACCTTCAGATCCCAGTAGGATAATGGCAGTACCACCTTCCCCTTCTCCAACACATTCAGACTCTGTCTTTGGCCAAGCATAACAGCTTCGGAATGCCACTGCTCAATCTAACACACAACGGGCAATCACAAGAGATGCCAGTCTTTCACTTGATATCTACTGTGGCAATGGAAACCTGGGATGGAAATCATATATGAGAGATGCCATATGGGGGAGCTTGATAAGAGTGGGGTGAGTGTAGAAAGATAAGGTGAGAGAAACTCCTGGCATTGCAGCATAAAGCCTCTAATAAATTACAATGCAAGTCAGACTTAGCCAAAAGGAGATACAACACAACCCTATAAAGGTGCAGAACAGGTATGTATCTAGCTGCAATTAGACCATATTCCTAGCTTTCATAATTTATATCATTTTGTAATGACCTACAACATTACACTTCATTCCCTATAAATATTGCAAATATGTTTTGCCTCACTATATGCAACAATGTTTAAATCATTCAGTTCTTTGCTCATTGATATTTGACAAGTATCCAATGCTTTGACAAACCAAATTATAAAGACTGAAAGAGTGTGCAATCCTTCATTACACTGTCAGGTTAGGTTTATCTTGTGTCTTGATATCCAAGATGTACGATCCTTTCAGGGTTTAATATAATGCATACTAAAGGTAAATATCTAAATCTTGTTGAATGTAGCAATGTAGAATCGCAAGACATGACTTTCAACATTGAAAATGAGGATCAGTCTAAAATAATTGGCCTGCAAAATCAAACCTGAATAGTATTTCTTTTAAGTTTCTTGTTCTATCTTGGATGTGTGCTCTATGGTTCAATTGAGAACAGAATGAATCCTGCATCCAAGGCCTGTGCCCTTGTCATAATATTTGCAAGTCTTGGCACTTCAGGGGACAGGCCTATTGCCACTGGATCACATTATTTGACAGTTTACATTGTTACCTTGAAAGGCCAGTTATCACAGCTGATCCACCCTGTCAAGGTTCTTCCTGACAATGATTGTTTTAGTGATTCATCTTCGAGCCCCAGCCCTTCCTTATTCAGATGGAGTACCAAACTCCCTGCGTATTTCTAGGTCAGGCATCTGCCACTTATGTCATTTCCTTCTGGCATGCTGACAAGAAATCCACAAGGCAAGGGTCAAGCTTCCCTTTATTGGCCTATCTTTCAGCTTATGGGTCAGCCTAAGTGCCACTAACAGTCTATTATCAGCTCCTTCAGATTTGTCTGCTGTGGAGTAGCTTCTTCTAGAGGTGGAGTACATTTTCCTATCTTTTTCGGGAAACACAAAACACACTTGTCGGGCAATCCCATTGCCGTTCTGTTGACTGGAAAAGAATAATTGCCTATGCATCCTGGCTTTATATCAGCATCATTAATTGTTGTCTGTCATTGGGTGAGATATGAAATATCAATTCTTCAACTGCTAAGGGGCTGGGGGAGAATTCTCCAGATTGTAAAGGGCTGTGACCTGGAAGGAAGTTATGGTAATTTCATCATCAAAACTTCCACTAATGTGCTGAGCTTTTATTCCTTAAAACACTTATTATTGTATGTTTATGCAATGATTTTTAAATATAAAATGAGGAGGTGACTATAACAGAATTATATTCTATTATAAGAAATAACTTAATTTATTTTATTCATTCATGAGATGTGGGCATCGCTGGCTGGTCCACACTTACTGCCCATCTCTGCTTGTCCTTGAGAAGATAGTGGGGATCTATCTTCTTGAACCACTGCAGTCTATTTGGTGTAGTTACCCCAACATGTCATTAGGGAGGAAGTTCCAGGATTTTGACCCAAGGAAGGAAGAGTGATACATTTCCAAGTCAGCATGGTGACTGCCTTGGAGGCAAATGTGCATGTAGTGGTGGTTCACCCATACATGCTGGCCTTGTCCTTCTAAATGGTTTGGAAGGTGCTATCTGGGAGCTTTGGTGAATTACTGCAGTGCATCTTGTTACTGAGCGTCGGTTGGTGAAGGGAGTGAATATTTGTGGATGTGGTGCCAATCAAACGGGCTTTTTTGATAAGCTTGGATATTGTTGGAGCTGCACTCATCTAGGCAAGTGAAGAGTACTCCATATTGTCCTAACTTGTGCTTTGTAGCTGGTGAACAGGATTTGGTCAGTCAGGAGGTGTGTTATTCACTGCAGGATTCAAAACCCCTGACCTGCTCTTGCAGCCACTGTATTAATATGGTGAGTCCAGTTCAGTTTCTGGTCAAATGATACCCTCCAAGATGTTGATAATGGGGGATTCAGTGATGGTTATGCCAAATGAAAGCTATCTTCATTTCGAGAACCCATCTTGTCTTCAGATGATGCCAACTACATAGGATTTGCTCCTCATTCAATCTGCCACACCAATGGCATGCTTATGGGTGCCTCCAGCCAAAGAACTGAAGAAGACAGCAACCATTGTAATACTGTTAAATTACATTTAACTTTAGGTCTTACTTTAATCTCTCATCAACCCCACTTGTCCCCATACACCCTCCACTGATGGTAAATAGGAACGTTGACATGGCAGAACAGTTTGGGACTTGTTCCCAGCCATCTATCTTTGCTTATCTGAGGTTAGGCACAGAAAGGCCACCACAGAAGCAAGGGCCTAATTTAAATGGTGAAGCCTCGTTCTAATCTCATCATCAGGATGTTCACGTTATTCTTACTATGAGTCAACTAAGAGCCCCAACCACCAAAACTAGTGGTAAAAACATTCTAGACATAGAAGGCCTAGGCCACCTAGCATCTTAATGACATTTGATTGGTTCCAAAGGGATCAGGTAGAAAGAAGAGCTGACCTTTTCAATTAGGCCATAATGAAAGAGAAATACAATAACCTCTGAGCCTACCTTGCTCATTTACTCACTTCTGATTGTCTTACAAATACAGAAGTTGCACTTTTTTCTTTTCTCTCTCCTTGCCCTCCTTGAGTGCTCACTTCGAACCTCATCCATCTCTAAATTCTTTCAGTTCTGGAAAAAAAGTCATAAAACATTATGGCCAGTGTTAACTCATTCATTTATGTAATTAAAATTTGGCCCAATCATTCTGTTTGTTTCACTGTAAGATGCTGTGTGATCTGCTGAGCAGTTCCAGAATATTCTGTTGTGATTCCTGCATTCTCATCTCGTTCCTGTCCCATTGTCATCCTCCTGATGCTTAATGCTTCTTCAACTGTTCCACACTTGCTGTACAAGCTCTATTTAAAAATACGCACACTAATATAGATTTTATTTTATCTATTTTACAATTATTTGTCAAAGACCATAGGGTGAAATGTACAAGGAGGTAATGAAAGGTATCCCATCGACATAGCTGACCTGACAGTACTGATGGATCTTGGGAAATTATGGCCTGGATTTTGTGGTCATCAGTGAACTAATGTGGGACTGTTAAGGAATAGGTAACCAGATTCTTTATTAGCAAAGGCTATTGAGGATAGGCGGCAAAGTGGAGTAAGCAGAGCAGCTCTGATCTTTGATTAGATTCCCTACAGTGTGGAAACAGGCCCTTTGGCCCAGTCAGTCCACACCGACCCTCCGAAGAGAAACCCACCCAGACCCATTTCCCTCTGACTAATGCACCTTCACCATGGGCAATTTAGCGTAGCGTATTCACCTGACCCGCACATCTTTGGACTGTGGGAGGAAACCGGAGCACCCAAAGGAAACCCACGCAGTCATGGGGAGAATGCGCAAACCCCACACAGACAGTCACTCGAGGCTGGAATCGAACATGGGACCCTGGTGCTGTGAGGCAGCAGTGCTAACCACTGAGCCACCGTATCTTATTAAGCAATGAAACAGGCTTGAGGAGGCAAGTGGTGTACTTCTACTCCTAATTTGGATGTTTGTATGTCTCATGGAAAGGGGTTTAAAATGGTCAACTTTATTTCAAGCCTCCGTTTGGAAGTGTTCCATATTCTGTATCCACGCACCAGGAGGGAAAAATTAGAGTAGGAGAGAGAGCTAGCTGGAAATATAAAAATAGATAATATGAAGTCCTTTAGATATTTTTAGATTTTTGTGAATAAAGTATACTTTGCAAAACAACACTTACTTTTTTGTAGTTGTAGTCTGCTCGGAATAGAATGAGTGGCAGGCCATCCTGCAGCAGCCCCCAACTGTAGCTGACAATGTTCTGGTTAGAGACTTCAACTGGACCATCGATTTGGCTAGATGATCTGGAAGGGCTGACAGCAACTGGATGCCATATTCAAATTCCTAATGGGAACAGTGAAAATTTCTAAGCTACACAATGTTTTCAGCAGTCCAGCAGATGGAGCATAGTGCAGATACACCTGGTCACGGCCAAATGGGTCCATCCACTCAAAGATAGATTTCCTGTTTGTGTCCCAAGTGTTCTTGGTCAGACCCACTGACGCCAAGCTGATGTTCTTTTCTGACCACTGCCTCCTACTGCCGACCATCACCGACAGGATGACCAGCGGGCCGGCAAGACAATGTGGAAGCTGAATATGAAACTGTTGACCCCAGAATACAATGAGGAGCTCCAAAGGGATTGCACAGCTTGGAGAACCGTGAAGCCCTTCTTTGAACTTCCAACAGACTGGTGGGAAACAGTCAAGGGGAATATCAAGAGATTCTTCATCCTCAAAGGTGTTCAGAAGGCAAGAGAGAGAGATGTGGGAAATTGTCCAAACTCCAGAAATCATGCAGAACCTGCTCCTGCTGCAGACCATGGCAGTCAATGTCAAGGAGGATCTCTAGGAGCTGTTTGGTTCAGAGGCCTCCAACATAATCGTGGATCAGGATGAGACATGCTCACGTTTCTTCTTCCAGCAGGTGCACAGGGAGAGTTCTGTGCTCAGCAACCTGAAAGAAGAAGTTGCCTCGATAATGTGCTCTCAATCTGACATCGTGAGGATCAGCAAATCCTTTTATGTCAAACTGCGTGACACAAAGTCCAGAGAGTGGCCTCCTGGGCTCTCCTGTTCTCAATCACGGAGGTCTTAGACAACAGCACATGGGAGAGACTGGCCCAGCCTTATCTCTGGATGAGCTGACCATTGCCCCGGAGTCCTTAGAAAAGGATAAAACTCCCAGAAATGACAGTTTACTGTCCAAATTGTATTTGGCTCGGTGGGACTTGATTGGCCAGGACTTGCTGGAGGGGTACGACAGAATGCTTCTGGCAGGTAACATGTGTGAATCCATGAGGAAAGGTATCATCACCCTCATCTACAAGTGGAAGGGGGAGAGGGAGGAAAATAGAAATTGATGACTAATTTCATTGTTAAATGTAGAATACAAAATCCTGTCTAAGGTCATCGTCAACCTGGTCAGGTCTGTTCTGGGATTGGTGATTCAACACCACCAAACCTGTGCTGTACTGGACAAGATGATCTCTGAGAGCCTCACGCTCCTTAAGGGATGTGACTGTCCAAGTGTAGGACAAGGGAATGGACATCTGCTTCATCAGCCAGAAGAAGGCCTTTGACAGGATATTGCACCCCTACCTGTGGGATGTACTCTCCAGAATGGGCTTTGGGAAGGGAATTCACAATTGGATCCAGATGATCTACACAAACATTGTTAGTCCAGCCTCAATCAATGGGTGGGAATCAGAAAGCTTCCTGATTAGATCTGGAGTCAGGCAGGGCAGCCCACTCTCTCTACCTTGTGTTGTGTTGTATTGTTCCTTTTGCTAAGTTGATAAGGAAAATGCAAGTCTGAGAGGGGTATCTATTCCAGACAGCAGAGGCCTGCAGGTCAAAGATCAAAGGATAAAACTTCTGTTTATAATTATCAGAGAGAATAGAAATATGGTAAGTTGAACATCCAACATATTATCCCCAGTAAGACCAAGAAATATTTAGATGTTAGATTTGATCCATGGGTGGGAGTAAGTATGATAGATTGAGTGACTAAACTAAGGGAATGGATGATGTCACAATTTTTTGCTCGGATCCATTATTAGTGCACAGATTCATGAGCATCTGTGACCAGTTTGAACAGGTTCAGAGGTGCTGGGATGTGTGCAAAATCTGGGGAGGGGCATATCGCCAAGTTGAGGCAGCAAAGAAGCAACACAGCTTCTTCCCTATTGCAGGTAAAAACTTGGTCATCAGGTGTGAAGTACACTTGGTGCTGTTGTACTGTACAGAACTGGCTTATTCCCCAAGACTGCGCCATGACAGTCACCTGAGCCTTTTTCCTCTTCATATGGAAGTCCAAGTTAGACCGAGTCCACAGGGACATCATGTACTTTGGATAAAGTTGGGTGAGGGGAGTGGAGGTAAGATCGTACCCAATGCCTTCCTCATCCTGATGGCCAACAATGTGTGTGGCTGCAACAGGCTGTGCAGAGAACTCTTAGTATACAAATACCAAATGTCACTACCTACCGGGTTTCTATGTGTCCAGTGTTAAAAAGGATGGGACTGACCTTGATGCCGTAGAACACTCAAAGTAGTTGGACCATTCTGTATTTTTGTGGAGAGATTTTCAAAGAAAAGCACCTTTGATACCAAATCCATCAGGAAGTGGTCAGTATGTATCATCCTCGAGAGTCTGCGGGAATAGGAGAGAGTTGATCCTGTGAGGTTGTTCCCTGAGCAGACTGTCAAAGTCATTTGGCAGAACGCCTCATCACGTGACATTCCCAGCAAGCACCAAGACATTGCTTGGTGAGAAGGGCACTACCTGTGAGACCCTTCATGTATGTCCTGACTCTGTGTGGCACTGCACGCTGCCCTCAAAGTGGCTGTGGGGGGTGGGGGGGGGGGGGGGAGTGGGAGTCAGGGGGCGGTGGTGGTGATGGTGGTGAAGGGAGAGAGAGAGAGAGAGATTGTCACATATCTCCTGCTGATATGTGCCTTAGCAAAGGAAGTTTGGACAGAGATGCAGCAGTTTTTGTCGAGGACTCTGTATTCTCCAGTCTGTTCCCCAAGTCACACATTGAGACAAACATCAACTGACTGAAAGACACACTTCGGTCTGCCTAATATTTGTTAGTCTTCCAATGCAAAGGGTTGACCCCAACTGAGTGTTGCAGACTGACACATTCCAAGGTCCAGGACTATGTGCTGAGAGATGCAATAAAACTTGGGGTAGCTGTCGCCAAGGTGCAGCGATGAAAGACTCCTGTCTGAGGTCTTTCTTTCAAAGTACAATGATGGTCCATTCAGTTGTCAGACCCTCTTGTTGCCTTAAATGTTTGTAAGTAGTGTCCTAGATAAGTAAGAAATGCTTTTGGCCTTTGCAACTGCAGAGACTGTTAGGTCCAAGGTTCATTTCTTCCTTGATATGCAAAGACTGTACTGCTCCAATATCATGTTGTATAAATAAAGATTTTTTATGAGTGAAGTCTTTTTTTACAGAAGTAATTTGCTAGGAATAGAGCACGGGAGTGAGACACCAGAGTTGTTGACTGTCGGGTTAGGTTGTGTAATCAGTTCTTGCATTGCTGTTGATAATTGATAAGGTTCAAAATGGCTGGAGGACTCAGCTGCATGGAATGCTCCCCCTGCAATATGGGGGAAATCAGGGACACTTCCAGTATCTGTACTTACTCCATATGCAGGAAGGGTGTTCAGGTGCAGTTCCTGATTTGCCATGCAGAGTGCCCAGAGTTGCGGATGAACTATGAAGTATCCCCCAGGAGGCTGAGAACATTGTGGATAGCACACTTAGTGATCTGATCACAACACCAGTAAGGCCTACAGAGACAGAGAAGACTGATGACCACCAGGAAGATGAGTAAGTATGGGCAGGCAGTGCAGGAGTTCCCTGTAGCCATGCCCCTCTTACTGTTTTGGATACTTTTGGGGAGGAATGGTCTCTCAGGAAAAAGCAGCAGCAGCCAGGTCAATAACACTACTATTGACTCTGTTATACAGCGGGGAGGGTTGAAGAGTAGGCGGATGGTAGTCATAGGGATCTCTATAGTCAGGGGCACAGATAGCTGCTTCTCTGGCCATAAGTGAGACTCCAGGATGATGTGTTGTTTCCCTGGTGCCAGGGTCAAGGATATCTCTGAGCAGGTACAGGATGTTCTGTAGGGGGTGGCTGAACAGCCAGAGGTTGTGATCTATATTAGTACCAGCACAAAGGCAGAAATAGAGATAAGATCCTGCAAAGGGAGTTCAGGGAGTTAGGTGGGCTGTTGAAAAGCAGGACCTCAGGTTTACGTCCTGTGCCATGTGCCAGACTTTGCACTGGAATTCACAAAAGAGAAGGACATGGTGAATGGTGAGTCACAGAAGAGGTATGTTGATATTCCAGGGCACCTCAGTATAAAAAAGGAGGAGGTGCTCAGTGTTTTGAAAAGCATTAAGATAGACAAGTCCTCAGGACCTGATTGGATATATCCCAGAATTCTGAGAGAGGCAGATGAGGAAATTGCTGGGGCCTTGTGTGGAATCTTTGTATCCTCTTCAATCACAGTAGATGTCCCAGAGGTCTGGCCAATAGCCAAAGTTGTTCCTTTGTTTAAGAAGGGCAAAAGAGATAATCTGGGAAATTACAGACCAGTGAGCCTTACACCAGAGGTAGGGAAATTATTGGAAAGATTCTTAGCCACAAACTTTACCCACTTTGGAAATATATGGACTTATTACAGATAGGCTGAATGGCTTTGTGTGGGGAAGGTCATGTCTCACAAACTTGATTGAGCTTTTTGAGGAAGTGACAAAGATAGATTTTATCTACATGGACTTTAGCAATGTCTTTGCCAAGGTCCCTCATGGCAGGCTGATACAAAAGGTGAAGCCACATTGAATCTGCAGTGAGCTGGTGACTTGGATAGAGAACTGCTTTAGTTACAGAAGACAGATAGCAGTGGAAGGGTGTTTTTCTGACTGGAGATCTGTAACTAGTGGTGTCCCACAGGGACTCCTGTTCTTTGTGATACATATAAATGATTTGGAGGTGAATGTAGATGGGCTGACTAGTAGGTTTACAGATGACACAAAGATTGGGAAAGCTGCGGATAGTAAGGAGGATAGCTAGAGGATACAGCAGGATGCAGAGAGGCTGGTGATTTGGGTGGAGAAATGGCAGATGGAGTTTAATCCCAACAAATGCAAGGTGATGCATTTTTGGAGATCTAATAGAGGAGGGAAGTATGCAGTAAATGACAGATCATCAATTGATGATCCCTTAGGATCATCAATATTCAGAGTGATATAGACTTACAGGTCCATAGTTCCCTGAAATTGGCAACAAAAATGGATAGGGAGGTCAAGAAGGCTTGTCATCATTAGTCGTAACATAGAGTATAACAATTGGCAAGTCATATTGTAGCTATACAGCACTTTAGTTAGGCCACTTTTGGAATATTGCGTACAGTTCTGGTCACCACACTACCAGAAAGATGTGGAGGCTTTGTAAAGGGTACTCAAATGGCTTACCAGGATGTTGCCTGTTTTGGGGGATATTAGCTATGAGGAGAGATTGGACAAAAAGGGGTTTGTTTTCACTTGAACGTTAAAGGATGAAGGGTGACCGGATAACAGTTTACAAAATTATGAGAGGCGTGGCTAGAATGGATAGTCAGAATCTTTTTCCCAGAGTAGGGGGCATAGGTTTAAGGTAAAAGGGAATAAGTTTAAAGGAGATGTGAGAGGCACATTTTTTATACACAGAGGCTGCTGGGTGCCTGGAATGCGCTGCCAGAGGAAGTGGTGGAGGCAGAAACTATAGCAACATTTAAAAGATACGTTAACAGATATATGAATAGGCAAGGAATAGAGGTGTACGGACTGCATAGAGGCATAAGGTTTTTAGCTTGAAAGGCATCATGTGTCAGTGCAGTTGTGGCACACCAAAGGACCAGTTCCTGTGCCGTAATATGCTTTCATCTTGATTTTCAGGGTGCTATTGGCCTGGTCACTACCTAGAATGCTGATGGTAACTCCATTTGCACTACAGATGGCAACTCCAACTGAATTTTATTGATCAGGCAGTCCTTTGGTTCATCGGTTCTATTTACTTCTGCCCATGAAAGGTGATATCATGACCCCAAGAGCTGTCAGACAATCAAAAAATCAGTACCTTAGGTCCCAGGAGGAGTTTCCACATCTGGAACTTTCAGCCAGTCCTGGGTCAGTCACCATGGAGATGATCCCAGTGTGCAGGTTTATAAAATCATGAGAGGCATGAATAGGATAAACAGACAAGGTATTTTCTTTGGGTTGGGGGAATCCAGAACTAGAGGGCATATGTTTAAGGTGAGAGGGGAAAGATTTAAAAGGGACCTAAGGGTCAACTTACTCATGCAGAAGGTGATGTATGTATGGAATGGGCTGCCAGAGGGAGCGGTGGAGGCTGATACAATTACAACATTTAAAAGACATATGGATGGGTATATAAATAAGAAGGGTTTGGAAAGATATAGGCCAAGTGCTGACAAATGGAACTAGATTAATTTAGGATATCTGGTTGGCGTGGATGAGTTGGACCGAAGGGTCTGTTTCCACGCTGTACATCTCTAAGTCAGCTTGAGGTCATCATGGTCAATCGGGCATACACCAAGAGGGTTCAAGGTGAGAGACTGTGATGTCTGGGTGACAGATTTTGAACAGAGCCTGAAGTCTGAGGTGCCATCCAGGGCTGAGTCTGCTGGTTGGTGGGCTCTACTCCACACAGCAAAGTGCCCATTCACCACTGGTAGAATGTCAGCAGCAGGCATGCTACACCATACTATCCCAACTAGTTTGACAAACTTCCCCACTCCTCCTCTTTCCTGCCTACAATACTCCCTGGGGCACCATACAATCCCAGCCATCGTCTCAGAATTTAACATAAGAACAGTCACAATTCAATGATAAGTTGAAACAGGCAATGAGAACATAATCAAGACTTTTAGACATTTAAAGATCAGGCAACAAGGTAAGGAAATTGCTTAACATGCTGCGTGGACTTGCCATCAATAATTCAATTGTATTCAAACATAAAGTCTTAGAACAGTTTATAATGAAACCTTCATTCATGCCAACCATAAACCTCATAGTTCAATGTCATCCACCTCCATGCAATATGGTCAAGATTAGCAGAGGCACTCCCTTCAAGTTAATATGATACTAAATATAATGTTGTATTCATATCTCAGGGAAAATACATCCAACAGATTTAGACTGGCTTGCCAAAATCATTGAGGAAACTATGACAATTCTTTTATGAAAAATGTTCAGTTTGAGAACAGCATCATCACAACACCAGTAGGAAGAGCACAACTGCAGCAATGATTAAGCTGCTGGAAAGGGAAGAGGGAATTGGGTTATTCAAAATACATAGTAAGGATATTGTAGTTTTATCAGTATTGGTTCTAGTTTAATTCCTTTTTAAATATAAAGATATATACAAATTCAGTTGGTATGTATTGCTGAACATATAAGATATAGACTATTTTGTTTTGAAAGGCTACAGATAAACCTGATTTAAAGTTACCTACTTTCAGTATGTGAAATAAAAATTTGTGCTGGCAAGAAAAATGGACAATTAGCAACATCAATGAAGAGGTGATCTTATGTTTAGAGAATTGCATTTAAATATGCCACTATACTACATATAAAGATATTCTAATCGATAACTAAAAATAATGCCTAATCAACCAGTGGTTTCAAAGAAGTAGTTGCTGTTATTTTGGATTTATGGTTCAGACTGCACACCAAATCAAGAAATCAGTTTTTTTAAATTAAAATGCAATGTTATTAGAGGCCAATTGGGTTCAGCCCCCATATAAGTTGTCAGGTTGAACTGGGTCCCACTTAATTCTTGGTTGGTGCCATGCCTAGAATACAGTTTATCAGATTGTGCTATGACTTTATTGGATAAAGTTTTGTGAATGACTATGGGCTTTTGTTGCTTATGTTATAACTTATACCTTTTTTTAAGTTCAGAGGTGGCCCTTATAGGTATGTAAGTTTTGGATCATCCATAAGATTTTCTTTTGGCGAGCTGGACACTGTTTGAGGTCCATTATCAAGTATTGAGCCACAATGTTAGGCACAATGCTACCAGCCCAAAAATAATTTCATTGGTGCAGTCATAAATAAGCTACACACTGAGTATGTGAATCTTTCCCCATTGAGTTAAATGATGGTATTAATGAAGGTAATATGTACAGTGACACTGATGCAATCTATGACTTTATTTACTCCTTATATCTCCAGTAATACCATGCAACTTTTTATTTTTCTTTATGTGCAAAATATTTTATAGTAGTGTGAGTTTTCTTGTACACAGAGGCACAACAGCCAAAGCTCACGCATGTCTTTCCTAGATATGTCACTCATGTGCATATTAGGATGCGTTACTAAATAGTAAGTCCAAATTTTTACAAATGCTTTTCAAACCTGAGTAACTGTTGTGACTTTCATGTTTCCAATCATTTGGTTCCCTGGTCTCTGCCTTCAGTTCCCAGTTCTACGATTGTTAAAGACATGCAGTGTAGAGTGGAATCAGTACCATTTACAAACAAAGTGAAGTAGATTGATTTCCTCTTAAAAGTGTAAATACCTGAGAACAGATTGGGTTTTCACTAAGTTGTGTATGTTAATCATTAACATTAAAAAATATATTTCGACATCATGCATGAAATTCAGAAGAAATCCAAGTGTGCAATTTTCTTCAGATGAACTTTCTACATTTGCTGTAACTGTTCATTCATTGGTAAGAAGTATTGTTATCAGCTGACGTACATGTTTGAATAAATATTTTGCTGTTGTAACAATCAGTTCAGATTGATGAACTGACTGGTTGGGTGAACCATTAAATCAGAACAAGGCTGTCTTTTTTAAAAGAAAATTTAACACAATTGAAACCTTTTTTGACCTTGGGAGTTTCTGACAACAGCAGCTTTGCTCAGTTGGACACAAACAAAAAGTAAGTACAATGCTAAATGACCTTTCAGTCTTTCCCATTTGTAAATGCAGCAGAATTTGCCTTTGAAGTACATTCCTGAGGCAGCACCTGGTTACAGGTTTGAAGGCAGGTCAGAACTATTGTCAATTATGACATTGATTTAATGGACCAGTCGGAAGAGTGATTTTAGTTTGTTATTTTGGTCATCCATTACATTGATTTAATTCAATTTTAGGAGCAAAGACCACTGTGACTTGTTTATTTGCAAATTGTCCTCAATTGTAAGCATGGTAATCACTGGTAAGCACTATTGATCAAGGGTGGAATTCTACCACAAAATAATGTTCCATGTCTTTGAGTTGGAGCAGACAGCACCACTTGCTGGTCAAGGAAAAGGATTTCAAATCACTGTAAACTAGTGTAAGCATGTGTTTGTCTACAGACTGTTGTATCCTCAAGAATGTGTTTGGAAAAGCACAGGAAACCAAAGCTTGTGAAGGCAACAAAATACAGCTGTTTCAAAAACTGCACAATTTTCAACATAGTAGGATGAAAGTTTTGGTCGGGAGAACCTGGGTTCAATGTTTCCCAGCTATTGAGCTACTTTTATGTGGGCATTAAACAATTAACAGGTTAACATCTCACAGGAATTTAAAGCAAACGTGCTCAGGATTGCTAGGTACATTTTTGCAAACAAAAGTTTCATTCCAACAAGCTGGATTCATGTGTTGCTGTATTTTGCTACTTTAAAGAAAGTTCTAAATTTAGCATTAACCAACATCGGCTCCTAAACAACTACCAATTTCACCATCTATGAGCTACTGCCTAGAACATGTACAGTACTACTATAAATATCACTTGGGTTTTTTACATATATAAAAAATCACACTGCATTACAGACACAAACAATCTCAACTTACTGGGTGCTGTTAGTTGCAACATAACACTAATAAGCACATTCTGAAGTTTATAGAGTTGCAAACAACAATTAAACTGGCAATGAAACAGGCTATGATTTACTTCAAACAATTAAACATTTTCAACTTAAAAGTAAGGCTGGCTTAAATATAAATTCACCTGAGCAGCAAATTGATGTTTTATGCATTACTAAATGGCTATTTCAATAGCAAGCCATCAAGTTGCATTTGCCTGCAGTTAGTCCTGCCCCATGCATGTCAGTTCAAAGAAGTTTTGCATTTAGTGCTGAAAGTGTGTCCTGATGGCAGTGTAAATAGGAAAAGGGAGATCTGAGATATGAATGAACAATGCCATACCTCTGGCAGCACCACCTTGCCCACATTCAGCCCATACCAGATTCTGCTGGATTGGCAGCCTGTGCCACAGTGACCCCACCTCCAGAGCGATTACTCAGAAGTGGGAACCCTTTGGGTACAGAATGCAATGTTACTGTGCTATTTACCAGCTTTACTCTCAGTCCCAGCTCCTAACCCACATGTGTGGACCTAGGGACAATTCAGTCCTTGCTATTTCTATTCACAGTGATAAAATGGATACTTCACTGAAATAACATACGCCAACATCCATAGCAATCTGCACATTCAGTAAAGTGGATGATAATAAAAGAGAAAAAAGCAGCGAAGAAAAGCCTCTGCTTTAAGGTTAATGATTGCATGCATCTCCTATAGAAGAACACATATGTGGTGTCCACAATGTATACAAATCTGCATCCCACTTCGTAGACCAGATTAAATACTTGCAAATCACAATTGTTAGAAATATTGTAGTGTTGTATGATAAGAACAATCATTGTCATAAATCAAATGGACCTTAAATGCCAAGATTATTTTAAAATCCTTCTTTATCTGACACCACATGCACAATTAATTCTGTGTAGTGCCGTTATTGACTAATTGCAAAAAGTATCTTAAAGCATCTTTGATAATTTGCATCTGATCACTTAATCAGGATTAACAATATTATAATGTGCAGTACAAAGCTTTATTTTGTCCTGACCTGCGCTGCATCAAATAAAGATATTTGAATTTCTTTGCGGCAGATGAAGAATACAATCTTTTGTGTTTCCTATGACTACCTACAGAAATCAATGGATTAAAAATTGATGGAACTGATCTATACTGAGAGACTAACAAATTCCATCCCAATGCTGTCAAGGAGATGAATTTAAAACTTTATCTCATATTTTCCACTAATAGTCACAAACAAATTAGCACAAGCGAGAACTTCATACGTAGCAAAAATGACAAATCATCCTGAGATCAAGAAACTCCACATGATTTTAACTAGGACTGATGTTCTCCTTTATCCACAATCCTGACATAGATGCATAGAGTTCTGTCTCCTGGAAGGTCTTCTTTATTATCAGGAATAGACATTCTCTGAAATTCTGCAATTGCTTCCTGGTGTTAACACTATAAAGTCTTATTTGGAAGATCTGAAACAGGACCCTTCCAATTTCAGGTCAAGACTACATAAGACAGGTTGATAGCTCCCATAATATTAATAATTTAAATGAGAGTGGGCACTCAAGCCATTAAAGGTGAACTGCCCTCTGGTGTCAGTATTAAATACTACCTAGACAGAAAACTCTTCAACCTCAACTTCCTCCATGCCAAAACTAAACTATCGCAGACATACATGATTTACTGTATGTGGATGACTGCAGGGTCATTATTTACATTGCACGTATTCCTCGATCTGTTCAATTGTGCATACAAGAAACTAGCCCTTTCCTAGAAAGTTACCAAAACATGTATAATAATCCATATCTGGTAGTTAAATATACCACCTCCCATATGTTACAAGGAAGACTCTGGAATATGTTGGGCGCTTCTGACACTTTGGCAGCCACCTCTGTCACTAAAGTACAGGAGATTCATCATCACATCAGCTATGATAGCAAACTATGGGAACAGGTTTGTGACAACAAAAACCCCTCCAAATTAACAAAGGTCCAAATGTACAGAGCAGCTGTGGTCACCACACTCCTGAATTACGATAAGACCTGGGCTGTGTATCAACAATACAAACCAGCACTGGATAAAGTCAACCAGCAATGTATGTGCTTCTTAATCTGGTTTCAATGAGAGAACTGTCAAACATTGCTGACTCTCTCCTTGAAGTATGACAGCCTTGATAATAATGATGATAAACAGTTGATAACAGCCATTCAAAATGGTGATAACTTGTCCATCAAACTATACCACGCTTTGAATTACAACGTCTTAAATGGTGAGGCACAGTGGTGATTGAGAAAGAAGGAAAGGGAAACAATGCCTGCACTCCAGATCCCACTATCTCATGGGACATCCTGCCCAAGTGCTCACAAATCTGTGGGCCGAGATTCAGCCTGTTCCGGAAGACCATGGCTGGAGCCCACAATCCTGGATCGGCATCATCTTTGAACCAAGCAACAGCCAATAATGACTCTGCAAATGCTTATAAACTGCCTTTGTACCAAATACATTATAAAGCAACAGGTTACTATTTGAACCATTCCTGGATGTGGGTGCCTCTGAGAAGACCAGAATTTAGACATTGGATTTTTACAGCAATCCAAAACTTTCTTATTGATCGTAGCTTTTGTTTCTAAATTTTTTTAGAACTTTTAAAAATTTTTAAATTTGAAATTATCATAATGGAATTTTTGGTTGAGGGTCCTGAATTACTAATCCAGTAGTTTGACCACTACACTTCTGTATCATTTTATTTGTTCAATCAAGATGCACTATAGTTGATGGCAACACAGACATGGCAAAATCTTACGTCCGCATGTTTAAAAAAAAATGAGACATTGCTGCCCCCTTCTGAACAATATATGAATTGAATAACTTAAAAATATAGTGCTCGTAAGAACTGAATAAAAAACAAACCACATTTTGCGATTCTGTGCTCACACTTCAGTTTACTCAGAGTGAACAGCTTTTACAGTAACTTGGTGAATTACAATCAATAACTTTATATTTTTAATATTCATGCTTTAAACTAAAATAGATAATTTAAAGATTCTCTCCATAGCTGAATCTACCATACAAAAATACTTCAAATGATAACTCTGCTTTTAAAATACTTAATGATAATTTTTATTAAAAATATTCATCCCACTGTTTAATATTCTCCTTTAATTTATTCATTAATTATTGTAAAACTACAGACATATATAAACAGAAAAGCTAATGGACAATTCATACAGATTGAGAGCTGCTTTGAGATTGCTCCTACTCAGAAACAAGTTCAGTTTTATTCTTTTCTAAGGATCTGCACAAGGATGATCCTAGCTTATAGAACTCTGCTAATCGCAGAACTCAGTCACTAATTTCAAATCCCATTCCATATATATGGCTCTGAAATGGCTTGCTGCAGTGTCACTGTGGCCTTAGTACAACAGAAGAAAGTGAGGGAATGTGGCCTGAATGAGGCCCACAAGCCAAGATAGTCAAACAACTCCTGAAATGGACTTGTCTCATGAAATGTCGCAAACATCTGAAAAATTATTAGTTTGAAGTTGACGAATGTCAGATTGCGTAGTATACTTGGAGTTGAATGATTCGATTGTCTGAGGTATTTGTATTTGCATAAACTTTCCTGCAATTATAAAGCAAAATCCAAAGCTTTCCTTCATAGAGCTGAAGTACATTGTCAGACTCAGACTCCACCTATATTAAACAATCCTTCCTCAATTCTCCCTTGCAAAATAATTTCCTCTAATCATCAGCAGCTTGCCTTCTTATATCATTTGTTGCTTAAGTACCTGGTAAGTCCCAAGTGATGGGAAGCATTATAAAACTGTTTCCAGCAAAATCTGACAGATTTTATTCATTCTAATGTCACTGGAATATTGTTGTGGTTTGTGCTCCTTAAGTTGTTTGAATCCTCAGATACTGAAGCAGTCCCATGTCCAAATGCAGCTAGATTGGACAAAATCCTGACAAGTGGTAAGTGAATATTCGCACCACACAAAACCAGGCAATGACCACCTCTAATAAAAGAAAAATCTAACCATTGCCACTTGACATGCAATGATATTATCTTCACTAAATCCCCACTATTAACATCCTTGTTATCATTGACCAAAAACTGAACTCGACTAGCCATATAAATACAGGGGCTACAAGAACTGGTCAGAGGCAAGGCATACTGCAATAAGTAATTCACTTCCTGACTCCCCAAAGCCTGTACACCATCTATAAGACACATGTCAGGAGTGTGATAGAGTACTCCCCACTTGCCTGGATGAGTACAGCTTCAACAACCCTCAAGAAGCTTGACATCGTCCAGGATAAAGCAGCCTGATGGGCTGCACTCATGTCTTGTTTACTGAAAATATCACTGCTATATTGGGGACAACCCTTATTTAATTTGAACTGTAAATCATACAAACAAAATGGGTTTACATGTACTGAAATGACGAATGGAATATTGAACCTTCATAATGAGTGCCTTTTATGCCCTAATTGGTAAATTTGTGAAAAAAAATGAAAGGGATATAAATATGCAAAAGCCCAGAAGAATTGCCCTGCATTACTGTTGGGTTTCCTTTATAACTGTAATTCCCTTAATGCCTTATCTTAACTGCTGTGGTTCTGTTCGCCGAGCTGGAAGTTTTTGTTGCAAACGTTTCATCCCCTGTCTAGGTGACATCCTCAGTGCTTGGGAGCCTCCTGTGAAGCGCTTCTGTGGTGTTTCCTCTGGCATTTATAGTGGCCTGTCCCTGCCGCTTCCGGTTGTCAGTTTCAGCTGACCGCTGTAGTGGCCGTTATATTGGGTCCACGTCGATGTGTTTGTTGATGGAGTTTGTGGATGAGTGCCATGCTTCTAGAAATTCCCTGGCTGTTCTTTGTTTCGCTTGCCCTATAATGGAAGTGTTGTCCCAGTCAAATTCATGTTGCTTGTCGTCTGCGTGTGTGGCTACTAGGGATAGCTGGTCGTGTCGTTTCGTGGCTAGTTGATGTTCATGAATGTGGATCGTTAGCTGTCTTCCTGTTTGTCCTATATAGTGTTTTGTGCAGTATCTTAAAGCAGTAGAAACTGTACAACAAGTTCAAAATATGTTTTATTTGTTCATGGGTTGTGCCTATTGATAACTAGGCCATTATTTATTACTCATGCCTAATTGCCATGGAGAAATTAGTGATAGGCTGCCTCCTTGAACCACTGCAATCTTTGCTGTTGGATAGAAAGTTTGAGGGTTTTGACTCACCAACAGTGAAGGAACAATAACATAATTCCAAGTCACAATTGTGCTTTCATGCATCTGCTACCCTTGCCCATGTAGGTGGTAAAGGTCATGGATTTGGAAAGTGCAGTTGAAGCAATCTATGTGAGTCGTTGCAATGCATCTTATGGATGATACGCGCTTCTGTACATTGGTGATGAAGGGAGGAAATGTTTAAGATGGTGAATGGGATGTCAATGAAGTTGGCTGCTTTGTCCTGGAAGGTGTCGATTGTCATGAATGTTCTTGAAGCTGTAAGAATCCAGGGAAGTGGAGTGTATTCCATAACACTTCTGCCTTACAGACAGTGGACAGGCTTTGGGGAGGCAGGAAATGAGAGTCATAGAATTCTTAGTCTCTGGCCTGCTCTTATAATCATACTATTTATATGGCTGCTCCGGTTCAGCTTCTGTTCGAAGATAGCCCTCAGTATGTTGACAGCGATAGAGTCAGCAATGGTGATGCCATTAACTGTCAAGACATGATGCTTAGATTCTCTATTGTTGGACAATCAATGCCTGACACATTGCAGCAATGAAACTTTTTTGGACATCACATAAATAGCCTACGTTTACACCTGTTTTATTAAACAATGACTCAGCAAAAGTTGCCAACTCCTTTCTTTGGCACATTGTGGAACAAATCATTGTGTTGAAATATGAACATTTTTATGAAGCAAAACATTTTAATTTTATTAGTTCCTCCAACATTTATATCCAGCGGTTTTCAGAAGATTTAATTATTTGACAAAGATCATTAAACTTTATAAAATACCTTATCTAATTTGATGATAATTTTACTGGTTACAGAACTATGTGAAATCACAGTTAAAGTACAATAGCATTCCCAGATGCATTTGAGATCACAGGTTATACTGGCCCATAAAGTTTTCATTCTTTTCAAATAACACTTGCACCTTCCTCTATATTATTCATTTTCATGACACTCTGATCAATTACGAATACACTACAGTTTTGTACAAATCTAATTGTGTTCATAATTGGCATTAAGTTGAAATCCACATTTTAAATTTTGTAGTTGCAGCCTTACGCAGGGTATTTTCCACTAGTTCCAGGTGGTACCACTGAAATAACAGCTTAATTAAATACCAACTGAAACCAGATCCTTGTTAACTGGGCCTTTTTTGTTAGTTGCATATAAAACCAGCCAACTTAGTGCAATTTAGCTCTTGAGTGCTGGACTTAGTGACTCAGAGAATTATCAAAGGAAGGGAAAAAAGTTCTATTGTTGTAGCCCAAACGTTTTCAGTTCCCGACTCAGGCGACTGACTGTGTGGAGTTTGCACGTTCTCCCCGTGTCTGCGTGGGTTTCCTCCGGGGGCTCCGGTTTCCTCCCACAGTCCAAAAGATGTGCAAGTCAGGCGAATTGGCCACGCTAAATTGCCCGTAGTGTTAGGTAAAGGGGTAAATGTAGGGGTATGGGTGGGTCACGCTTCGGCGGGTCGGTGTGGACTTGTTGGGCCGAAGGGCCTGTTTCCACTCTGTAAGTAATCTAATCTAATCTAATCTAATCTAATCTAATCTAATCTAATCTTCCATAGATTGATGCATGCTCTGCACTGAGTGAAGAAGTTAGTTAATTGGTGGGTATCTGGTAAGTGATTAAAGTTAATTCTATTCCTAAGGTTTGAAATAGTATAGCAGCTGATGGTAAGGTTAATGAAATATGCAAAAACATCACTAAATACAAAGTTGAATAAAATAATTACGTAATTCCTTAGAATACATTAAAGATGGCAGGACAACTAGTGAATCACAGTTGTAGCATTTGGGATTTCCTCAATACCAATTTGTTCCAAAGTCTGTGGCACATATCTGAAATTTGCTCAGCTTTGGCCAAGAGGTTATGAGTTGCAGACTGAATTCCAAATACTGTTATTCATCAGGAAGGGGTAAAGCTGCCTGGACTCTTTGTACAGGGAGGCAGTCACATCCCTAACCCTCTGATTTGGTCAGTGTTCCACAACAGGAGAGTGTGGGTGTAAGCGAGGCAGGTTGTTCTGAGAACAAGAGGAGTCTTAGCTTTTGTAATAGTCTAACAGGTTTGGGATTCTGTCGGTTTGTCTGAAGGAGTACCAGGGTTACAGGACAATCAGACTCCTCAGGGAAACAAAACTGAGTATATTGTTGAGCTCTGGACTGACAAGCCCTGGTCCTAATGGACATTCTATTCTTGGGGATCTTCAACAAAGTAGCTAATGAGATAATTGATGCATTGGTTTTAATTTGATTCCAGGAAGGTATCATTAGGTTGAAAGATATGGAATGGAGTGATTTTTTTTCTCTTGAGGGCAGGAAAATATAGGCCAATCAACTTAACTTCTGTCACAGGGGAAAATATACGCTCAATTATAAAAAAAAACGAAAGAACTGCGGATGCTGCAAATCAGAAATAAAAACAAAGGGTCACTCGACACTAAACGTTAACTCTGATTTCTCTCCACTGATGTTGCCAGATCTGATGAGCTTTTCCAACAATTTCTGCGGTTTTTTTGTAAGCACAATTATAAGTACGCTCCAGTTTAATGAGGACAGAGTTTGAACTAAGAAATAGTTCGGTTTCACATCTAATCTCAAAGACCCAGCGACTCCTCCAATGTCACACTGCCTCAGTATTGTATCAGATTATCAATTTAGATTCCGTGCTGAAAGAATGCGGAGTACGATGTTGAATGTACCGCCCTGACGGGTAACTCGCAACTAAGAACTGAGCTAAAGCTGTCTCATAGTCCCCACCCATTGCATGTATCGAACTGGCTTTGGTATATTTGCAGCTTTGATTCAAATAACTGATCTTTGACTCCAAATCTCGGGTTTGTTCTATATTTGTGCCTTTTAGGATGCCATAGTGGGAGGGAAGAGCCCGGAAGCCGTCATTCTTTGGCAGTGTGTCAAGAGAGGCGGCTCCTGTGTGTTCTGGAGATCTGCCTGCTATGGAGAGTGACCCAGGACCTGTCCTCACACGGGACTGTTTAATCTACATCTTCAGTCACCTGGAGGCTGATGATTTGAGACGGGTTTCTCAGGTGAACGAGGTAAAGAACTGGCCGAGGGGAGTGGTCCCAAACACTGTCAGCAGAGAGGGCGGGGAATTGCGGAGCTGAGTACTGAGCAATCTCGGACCTGTTCACAACTCCACACACCCTGCACTCAGCGACACCCTCTCACCCAACACCAACACTGGGAAACACAAGGGGTAGTGGATCTGAGGGTCGATATTGCTTCATCCCAACCTCCAGTACCCACCCGTTTAGCAGCATCCACAAATGTTGCAGCCTGATTTATTCTGTTTATTTTTCCTTCGGGGTGTACAACATAACCTCGGGCGAGTAAATGAGCCTTGTCAAATCTGAAGTTAGGAATCTCTAAGAATTTCTAGGCGATGGATGGGAGACTGTTACACGGAGAGGTACTGTATGTATGAAAATGAAATATTTGTAAAGGGAATTGAAGAGCTCTTGCATCGTTTACAGGTTACGCTGCTCAATTTAAAGAGAAACTAGGCAAAAGTGAGGACTAAAGATGCTGGAAATCAGAGTCTAGATTAGAGTGGTGCTGGAAAAGCACAGCCGGCCGGGCTGCAACCAAACAGCAGGAAAATTGGCGTTTCGGGCAAAAGCCCTTCATTAGGACCGGCTGTGCTTTTCCAGCACCACTTTAATCTAGACAATTGAAAGGGAAACCCCAGCTTAAAGCTTGAGAAATCGTGACTACAACTCATTTAAACATCTTTTTAATCGAAAATCTCGAATCAAGTTGACACATGAAATCGGAAAGAAGCCCTAACAGAACAAGTTCAATCTGGATCAGAAAGGCCTGCAGCGTTATGGATTCCAAAGATGCTCTTATTCTGTCCTGCTAAGCAAAGTCTCATGCAATCTCTCTGTAACGAGATGGTGATGCATTAATCTTACTTGTATTGCTTGGCCATCATATCTGACTTAGTTGACCTGAAGTGACTCTGAACACAAAGTTAAATTCTTACCCTTGTGTTTAGATCCACCTGTACAGTCCCAATACATCTCACTGATCTCCTCCAGCCCAACCTGCAACAATGATCATACAATGATTTAGCAACAATGGCAGGATTGATATATCAGAGTTAGGGGGTTTCATAAGCAGTGGTTTACAGTTTGATTGGCTGCTTATGAGACCGAGGAGAAAGTGAGGGCTGCAGATGCTGGAGATCAGAGCTGAAAATGTGTTGCTGGAAAAGCGCAGCAGGTCAGGCAGCATCCAAGGAACAGGAATATCGATGTTTCCCTCTCTCATTGCACCCCCCAGTCATCTCCTCTGCACAGAAGCTCTTCAGCCACGTTCTCAAACAGACTCGCTACCACAGCCACATCTCCTTCCTCAGCAGACGTAGTTGACGATGCCCTCCACCGCATCTCTTCCACTTCCCGCTCCTCCGCCCTTGAGCCCCGCCCCTCCAACCGCCACCGGGACAGAACCCCACTGGTCCTCACCTACCACCCCACCAACCTCCACGTACAACGTATCATCTGCCGTCATTTCCGCCACCTCCAAACGGACCCCACCACCAGGGATATATTTCCCTCACCTACCTTATCAGCATTCCGAAAAGACCACTCCCTCCGTGACTCCCTCGTCAGGTCCACACCCCCCACCAACCCAACCTCCACTCCCGGCACCTTCCCCTGCAA